>NC_134660.1:4818614-5158375 GCF_030463565.1 Pelecanus crispus | reverse complement strand
AGCTATTTTAAAATTGTTTTTGGTAACAATGTTTCTAATAACATGAGAAGGTCTTCATCTCTTTCAACTTATAAAAAACAGCCCTAAGCAAAAATGCTAGTGAGGTGCAGAGAAGGGGGGAGTTCTTGGTGAACTAGCACGTGTCTCACAGGGACTTCTCCTGTGACCAGACTTTTACAATTTATCACCAAGCTCCCCTCTGCACTTAGGTCCGTATCTCACACTCCAGTACCAAGGCTTCTCTCTGTTGTTCAAGGAGCACACATGCCAGACACAACTCATACCGCTGAGATACGATTCAGCAATTCACTAGGTCAAAGCCTGCAAGGTCCCTGAGCAGTGAACAGCCATGGAACAGCACCCCACTAAGTGCAGTAAGAAAGTGGCAGGCCAGGTGCAAGAAAAACAAATAAAAGCAGTCAGAGCTGGAAAGTGGATTCCTTAAGCCAAGCACTGTGTCTGCCAAGGCCATTACATCTATGAAAAAGAGATCAAACAGTGGTCATGTGAGATCACTTGCACAAAAACACAATACTGGGTCCATGAGAAGTCTTGTCTGGAAATGAAAGACCCACTGAATCAAGAAGAAAGCTAGAAAAATTGTGAGAGAAGACCCATATATTAATGACAAACTGGGAAGAAGTAGTCAGCAAGGGAAGTGGTGCATTCCAGTTTTTGTGATGCCTCCGGCTAAGGAGGAGCAGGCTTCCCAGTTGAGATGTTTTAGCCCAAAGCCCATTCCCCAAGGAGCCAGATGGATTTCTGGTTTCCATTTCAGCAACTGGGTGGGAGGGATGATGGAGGATGGCGTGCTCCTCTTCTAACTACCACGCTTCAGTGACTTCTCTATAAAATCTTAAATGGCTTCCTCATAAAACAGAAGGTCAAGGACTTAAAGTATAATAACTGTGACCTTCCACAGCCAAACAAATTCCCCAGCCAAATGAAAACTTCCAGCACCTCCTGGATCCTAGAAGCTTTCTAGGTTTACAGCTTTATCCCTAGGAATAAGTCACAGTGCAATTTTTTTCTGCATATGTATTCTTACAAATAGCAAAGACAGTTGTTTGCAATATAACAAAAATCCACCCTCTTTAACCAATTTCTAGAAAATATGGTTTAGTAGGCAGTGTTCAGACAGAATGACCAAAGCTACAGTGACAAAGGCTGGTGCCTCCAGCTGCTACAACATTCAGATCACAAATCTAAATCCAGGAAAATCAGAAATTAAGGAAAGCGCAAATTGGTCTTAACCCTCCTGCCAAGCCTCATTCAGCTGCTTCTAAGGCAAGTACAAAGGAAGAATTGCATAAGGTTTCAAAGCAATCTAGCACATACAAAAGGGATCTTCTAAGGAAGTGAATGGTAGAGGTGAAACAGAATTGCAGCCAGTTGCAAAATAGTGCCTACACCCCTCCTGGCTCCTTTCTGTCTCCATTCTGTCACCAGAACATTTCTGATCTTACAATGAAACAAAAAACTGTAAACTTGAAAGCTTCTATGTATTAAAAAGCAAAACTGTTACTTTCTGCTAAAATGACTCAGTCGGGAATTTCTGCCAAAAAATAATACAATAGGAGGAGAGAGAGAAGGCACTGTGTTTTTAAACATTCAGCTTGTTCTAATTTAAGTCCCCTTAGACTGTTCTGAAAACCTCAATGCAGGTTGTTTCAAATTCCACCTTGTAAACACACAATTTATTGAAGCTTTATTAAATACAATCTAGTATTCCTGCCCAGATCTGCAAACCTTTTACAAGTTGCAAATGACCTTTTATTGATTTTTCTCTTTATATAGTTCTTATTATTTACTTTATTTTTTTTTCAGGAAAACCTTTACCCAGGAGCTAAAGCCCTGCTGGAGAGAAGGTTAATTTCACTGCAATTTGGATGAAAATAACTCCAGCAGTAACTGCTTAATTGTTTTGAATTATTATTGTTAATTGGAATTGTGTCATTGATTTGCTGAAAGGCAATGATCAACGATTTAACTTGCACTGCAGCTAATTAGTAGCATTTATGATTACTGTGAGCTTCAAGTGGCACTAACCATTTGCAAACAGATTCTTGAGTGATTATTTTGCCAAACATCAGGGGAGGAGACAATGGCAAAGCTGCATCAGGAGAAAGCAGAAGGACATCCGATTGATGGAGAATGATACTCAGAGAGTAGCTGAGCTCCACAGACAGAAAAATTATCACAACCAGGAGTACGTGAGCTGCTGACTGCATAGGAAAGGACTGAAGAAGAATTGTCAGCTGTAGTGCAGGTCTGGAGGTAAAGTTTAGCTCTTTATGTGCACCACGACATTATGTTTCAGAGTGGAGGTATTTTTCCTCATTGCAACATTGTCCTGGTTTCAGCTGGGATAGAGTTAATTTTCTTCCTAGTAGCAGGCACAGTGCTATGTTTTGGATTTAGTAGGAGAAGAACGTTGATAACACGCTGATGTTTTTAGTTGTTGCTCAGTACTGCTTACGCTAGTCAAGGACTTTGCAGCTTCCCATGCTCTGCCAGGTGAACAAGAAACTGGGAGGGGGCACAGCCAGAATAGTTGATCCAAACTGCCCCAAGGGCTATTCCATACCATATGACGTCATGCTCAGTATAGAAACTGGGGGGGTTGGCCGGGGAGCAGCGATCGCTGCTCGGGAACTGGCTGGGTATTGGTCGGCGGGTGGTGAGCAATTGCATTGGGCACCACTTGCTTTGGATATTATTATTATCATTACTATATTGTTATTATTATCATTACTATTTTACTTTATTTCAATTATTAAACTGTTCTTATCTCACCCCAGGAGTGTTTCTCACTCTTACTCCTCCGATTCTCTCCCCCATCCCATCGGGGCAGGGGCAGTGAGCGATGGCTGCGTGGTGCTGAGCTGCTGCCTGGGGCTAAACCACGACAAACATTCATGTTTAAATTTCTGTGCATTTGAACAGGAACATTCCCATAATCTGAGTGAAAGGGTTTGGCTCCGTTTTGAGGAGATCTAGCATTGCTGGAAGTCAGACGTGGTGTGTAGGAGGTTTGAAATCCAGACAGAAACAGGATGGAACAAGGCCAGCTCTACCCTGCAAAGAAATCAGCACAAGAATCACTAGGAAGAAAAAAGACATATACCCTTTTTTTAAGATTGTGTATTTCTTTTCACCACTAACAGCAGCCTTCATGTGTGCTTTTAAAATACCTGATCAAGAATTCTCAGTGCTTGCTCCTGTCACATACAGCATGAGTCAGCTGTGCATCCAGAGCCACAGCAGGGCCCTGGGGTTGCACTCGGTGCTGGAAAACTTTTACAGTTCCTGAGTGGTTCCAGCGTGCTTCTATTAATGCTCCGGCTCCTGGGGTCACACAAAGCAAATGAGAATTGAGCTTTGAAAAATGGATGTAAAAATGACTGGAAGTAGGTGTCTCAGTTCCTCATCACTGACTTGAAGAGTGCGTTTCAGATGCCTCAGAGCTATTGTTTCAGGCTGCCTGCAGATTCAGGAAGAGAGCTCTGCACTGCTTCCAGTCAGGTCACAAACTGGGGTCAGAGAAGAGAGCAAACATTTGAACTGGAGATTTACTGTCTTTTACAAACGTTTAATTAGGTTTTCAGAATTTAGACAGAAGATGACAAACCCCCATTCTGATGAGTTAGCTGAGAAGGGAGAGGACATCTTTTCTTCTTTTGTATTGAAGGGGTCTGAATTTCATCCCTGTACGCTCTAGAGTAGCCAAGAGTGAGGAGCGAAGTCACTGCTGAGGGTTCTCCACATGCTGAACTTTGCGCAGCCAACCCCTCTGGCTGCAGAGGAGCTCTGTGCGTCCCAAGTGCTGCGCCAGGCCCATGGGAAGGGGCAGCTTCCACCACAGGGCCTGTTTCACAAACGGTGGCAAACCAGAAGGAGCTCTGGACGGATTAGCGCTGTAATTTTGTTCACACTCTTGCTTTTGCCTCCAATACAGCAATCCAAAAGACAGGTTTTTATCACAACCGGGATTCAACATCCTTTAAAGTACTAAAACAAGAGGTAAAGAAAAAGAAGCATGACAAATACTAACTCCTAAATCATCACCAGGCAGGACAGGGAGTACAAAGCAGAGCCACTGTGCTCAATCCTTCACTGATGTTTCAGTGGCAACTCTTGTTCGGGGAAAAAGAGCTGCCTTTGGAGCCTGATTTTTCATCTGTTGTGAGGGCACTGGTTTTTTCCATATAAGCTGGCAATATTTCAGCTTCATTCTACCCTGAAGTTGTTGGCCTTGTTTGCCAATTAGAGATAGGAAACAATTTTTGGCGGGTGGGCAGGAGGGAGGAAAGGAGACTGAGGAAGCATTGGAAAGCTAAAAGAAAAAACAAAAGATGGTGAAAGCTGTTGCCACATTAAAAACATCTTCTTGCCAGGATGCTTGACCATTTTTTCAGTAAATCCCAAAGATCTACAAGAAGCAGGGATAACATAGTCCAAATGACTGAGGCATATTAAACATATAAAATAGTTACTTCAGAGATTAAAAAGGCAAGTTGGAGAAATAGGTTGTCCCCAAGACCTCTAACATTTCTCCATCCTCTTCTTTTGCCAGGTGTAGTAGGTTCAGGATACAAGGATGAAAGGCCAGATGGGCTTTGCTTTGTTAAATTGTTTTCTTAAATCTAGTGAGAAAAGAGAGTGATTTGGCTTAATCAAAATTGGGACTGTGATAATGTGAACATGATTCACTTTAAAAGACAACAAGCTGCTCTGAAGCAAAGGCAAGCTGCCTTAATTGGCCCCTGCCTGTTTTGAGTCCAATCTGACAGTCAGCTCTTCACAAGTTTCCTGTTTTCTGTGATTCCTGGAGTCCAGTCAGTCAGTGCAGGCATAGAAGGAATGAACAGCCACAGCACTGGGTGTTACATGAGGCACAGACGTACAATACCCAGCTGTAACTGGGAGTGTGCTGTACGTCTGGGACTCAGGATTTCTTTACCTGACCATATGCTACAGTTCTGCAGCCTTTTCTGTAGGCTACACCCAACTCAACAGCCAGAGAACCACAAATCTGTCCAACATTGTGCTCAGAAAGAGTAAGAGAAGCCACAGAGCTGTCTTCAGTGCGTGAGCTCTAACTACAACTATGCAGAGACTTCAGCGGACTGATGTTCAGTGAGTGAAACCTGACAAATCTCTTTGCACTGCAGTAACATCACCACTTCCCTGGCGTCCCTCAGAATAGCACTGTGCCAGGCACTGCGCATACAGCTCCCAGTCCAGTCCCCCCCAGAAGACAAGCAGCCTAAATTGCACTGATTTTAAAACACCAGAAAGTAATTTTCTCTGCAATATAAGTTGGTTTATAATTCACTAGCTCGCACTGCTGTGTTTAAGCTGCATCTCAGATGATTATAACAGAAGAAAGCCACAGAGAAAAAGGCCAAGCGTGTCACAAGGAATGTCCTCAGGGTCGTATTATTTGGAACAGGAGTTGCCTGGCTCTTATCACTGAAGAATCTCTTATGGGAAAGAAAACGTAATCACTGCAGTATTGAATTTCACTGAAAGATTTATGATCTAATTTAAGGGTATAGGGATTTATTTGTTAATTGTAATAAACAGCAAGTTCATTACACTCCAGCTTCCAAAGAAATAGCATATTGTAGACAGGGGATAAAATATTAGTTTCATTCACTTGCAGGGCAGAAGTTAACCAGAGAGATGCCTGAAAGAACTGAGAACAAGAACACTACTACACCTCTGCCAGTAAATCCTGTTTCAATAGGAACCAAACACACATGAAAAGAGGCTCTTCCTTTGAGTGAAAGAAATACCCAATTCCTAGATAGCACTTTCATCTTGAAGCACCATGCAGTGGAGGTAGCTGTTGTTCTCTCCTTTGTACAGACAGGGAGACAGAGGCACAAACGAGGTGAATCAGGCTGAAATCAGGATTCTCTGGGATTTTGCACAGAGTCTGAGAAACCAGACTATGATGGTCTGGCTGGAAAGTTGAGCAGGGTGCCCAGTCCAGAGGACAGCATTTTCCCTGGCCCACATCATCATCTACCATAGCATCATATCTCCCAAAGTCTCTGAACTCATCCACGGGATCAATCCTACATGCTGCCATTTTGCCAGTCAGGAGGAGGGGTTTGTGATGGCTCTGTGTCATTCATGTTAGCACCTCAAAGCAGAAGAGAAGCCCACAGCACAGACAGCACTGAGCCACACCTTGACCTGAGCTCACCAAGGAGCTATTCAACTTGCCAGAGGGCAAGGACTAGATCTAGGCTTAAGCATTCCAAGCAAATTTTTGTGTGTGAATAAGACCAAACTTTTGTAAGGAAACAGATACATATTTCCCTACATCCTATTCCTCTGAAAAACATGACTATTTTCAAAGGAATAGCACCCTGAGAAGCCTTCCCAGTTAACTCAGCCACTTCGGTGTTGCAGCATACTATTGCCTTTCTCAGCATTCAAACCGTTTTGAATATATATATATGTGAACTTCAGCTCTTCCTTGCAATGCAGAGTTAGCCTTGATGACTAAATACTTTTATTTACCTGCTTTTATTCATACATCTTTTGATGTTGCCTGTTAACAGCACGTTTTCCTCTGACAATGAATATTCATTGGAAAATGGCATTGGCCTCTTACTTCAGTCTGAATGCAAAGATTTATGAGCTGGCTCATTCAAGAGCTCGCTTGCTTCAGCATCTGGATGCTTGGCAATGATTCATTATTAAGAGGACCTGCAATTTGTCATGGGCTTTCGTTGTTGACTTGTGCAATTTGCTGATTATATCTGCAAATCACAATTTAAAGTTTAATCTGATCAAGGGGATGGGCTCCATATGACACGCTCTGGTGAAAATCAGGGAAGCCTTTGAAGTAATTCAGTGAACAAAAAAACAATAGAAAAATAAAACATATCAATCAAAGGCTAAAAAAAATGAAAATTCTCTTAAAAGTTGAAATACTGCTTATCAGAATTAATTCAGTTCCCTTAGGAAAGAGCAGAACATTGTGCCTGGAACATAGGTAGTCAGAATTACTGCTGGGTTGAAGATCGAGGGTGTTATTATTTTTTTCCCTCTGGAGTTCTTGCAGGGAAATTATAATTTGAATTTTCCCACTGGGAAATAATATCCCACTTGAAATGTCAAACTAGGAAAGCACAGAGAAAGAATACACCCTTCCCCATATTTTTCTGGTCGTCTTTACAGCTTTTTGGCTGTCAGAAACACAGCACTGAATGGTAACAAGTGGTTCCTTAACTCGCTTTCAGGCCACACCACCACTTTAGCTGGGTTTCCACTGGGCGAAACCTAGAGGTACATCAGCAAGAGAGAGGAGCGTACGTTTGACAGACTTGCATGCTTTCCAACTCTTCAGACAGATGTGGACTTGCCAGCAGTGCTCGGGGCCCCGTCTCCCCGTTCCCTCTTCTTCCTGTCTCCCACTCTTGCGACAGAACTGGCACCATTCCCAGGACCATGAACCATATCAGTTGCGTGGCATGGCAACAAGCAATGGGATAAGTGGTGAGGGCAGAAGCCTTTCCTTTCTCTGCAGCAAGGGAGAAGGATGCGTTTCTCTCTCCATTCTTTAGTCGTATCGAGTTTGCATCTGCCCTGAGCTGGAAAACACTCAACAGTCGATGCAAGTGTTATTTCTCACACTTTCACCACTCAATACCAGTCAGATTCTGCAGTTTAGGAAGTGCAAGTATTGTTCCTAAAAAGGAAAGCAACATCCTGCATCTCCTTCAAAAGTAAGTTTACCCCAACTTCCCTAAGAAATTAAGATGAAAAACATTTTCGTTCTTTGGGAGATAACAATTGCTGTCCTTCTTCCCAGGAGAGAAGAATATTTTTATTTGATTCCAAAATTTTGTAAAAATTCCAAGTATTTTTATTCTATTTTCAGTAAAACTTTTTTTAATTAGTACAAATTCACTCTAAGAGAAACAGGCTCTCACTACTGAATATGGAGGGTGGATCCACCATCTGGACAACAGACCCACTATCCACAGACAACAGGAGCAAAATTATCTGCTATTGTCATTCTTAAAGGTATCATCATTTTTCTTTTGCAAATTTACAACTTACTTAGGGAGATTTCTGACTAGACAGAGGGGGGTTTGATGTTGAAAATTCAGGTACTGTTGAACTCTGCACAGGGTTTTTAACAGGCATCCATGGGAGGACCATGGACTACTCCCTGAAGTGAGAGCTTTGCTTTAAAAGACGGAGTTTGGTTTTGCAGAAAAGTGCACAACGATGCTTAGGGCTCGCTGAGCCAGTCCCATGCTTGTCTACAGGAAACTGCTTTGACTGTATTAGGGCACTACATCTAATTGCATCCGAAGTCCAAAGAAGTCAGTTCAGGCAATACTTGGAATGGGGTTTAAATGCATTAAACCTCTGCCTCTGTGGGGTTCATTTTCCAGCACATTTTCTTCCTTTACTTAAAGCATTTTCAGCTCTGTGAAACTACATTAAGTAGGACCAAGTCAGATGTCGCTGTGATTGGGAAGACCATTCTCGTTGTTACAGAATGTGCTTACAAGAGTGTGGAAATAGATATTCTTTTATCTGAATCAAAGCTGGATCAATGCTGTGACATGGAGGTAGAAGGTGCTGTGCTATTACAGATGCTGTAGCTCAGACAGGATGTAAAAGCAAGGTCTGCTTTGTTTTCATTTGTTACAGCCTGTGGCAGCACCTGTATGAACTCTGGTATTAAACCTGCCCAAACTCTGTCACAGCTAATCAGATTATGTTTATTAATCTGTCTGTCACAACAGAGGAAAGACAGGATGTAACAATAATAAATGCAAAGGTAGGAGGTTACAGAGGCTGCTGGACTGAGACTCATCCTATGATTCTGCCAGGTTTTCTAGCTTTCTGAGTATCATAGAATCCTAGAATGCTTTGGGTTGGAAGGGACCTCTAGAGCCCACCCAGCCCAGCCCCTGCAGCGACAGGGACAGCTTTAACCAGCCCAGGGTGCTCACAGCCCCGTCCAGCCTGGCCTGGGATGTTCCCAGGGATGGGGCCTCCACCGCCTCTCTGGGCAACCTGTGCCAGCGCTTCACCACCCTCACTGTAAAACATTACTTTCTTATATATGTCTAAATCTATTCTTCTTTAGTTTAAATCCATTATTCCTTGTCCTGTCCCAGCAGGCCTTGCTAAAAGCTTGCCCCCATCTTTCCTATGGGCCCCTTCTCAGCACTGCCAGGCCGCACTCAGGCCTCCCCGCAGCCCCCTCCTCTCCAGGCTGAGCACCCCCAGCCCCCCCAGCCTGGCCCCGCAGCAGAGGGGCTCCGGCCCTCGGGGCATTTCTGTGGCCTCCCCTGGCCCCGCTCCAGCAGCTCCGTGTCCTTGTGCCGAGGGCCCAGAGCTGGGCGCAGTACTCCAGGTGAGGTCTCACCAGAGCAGGGCAGAGGGGCAGAATCCCCTCCCTCGCCCCGCTGGCCACACTGCTGGGGATGCAGCCCAGGATGGGGTTGGCTTTCTGGGCTGCGAGCACACATTGCCGGCTCATGTCCAGCTTTTCATCCCCCAGCACCCCCACATCCTTCTTGGCAGGGCTGCTCTCCATCCCTTCATCCCCCAGCCTGTGCTGATACCGGGGGTTGCCCCGTCCCAGGTGCAGGACCCTGCACTTGGCCTTGTTGAACCTCATGAGGGTCACACAGGCCCCTCTCCCCAGCTTGTCCAGGTCCCTCTGGATGACATCTCGTCCTTCTGGCGTGTCAACTGCACCACTCAGCTTGGTGTCATCTACAAACTTGCTGAGGGTGCACTCAATCCCACTCTCTACGTCATTGATGAAGATATTAAACAGCACTGCTCCCAGTACGGACCCCTGTATCACTGTCATAAAGCACTGTTTCCTCAAATCTTCAACCATATTAGATGGGGAAGAAGATACTGAATAAGATAGCCAGCATTTTAATTGAAAGTATTGATGATTAAGTGGAATTGCCTGAGAAGGTACTTAAACACCATAACCAAGTCACCTCTTTTAACACAAATCCCAGGTAAACAGCTCAGACTCACAACTGAAAAGAGAAAATCATAAAAATTGTTTCATTAAGAAAGCCAAAATACAAAAATATTTACAGAAAAAAGTTTTTGACTTCTGCTTTTGGATCAAAAACATTTTAAATAAAGCCTGTGGGAAAAGATCTGCTGTAGGGAAGTTGGAGAGAAGAAAACCAAAGTCCACCAAAAAACAAGTTAGAAAACAAACTATTAATATTCTATAAAGCACTTCTCCAGGCCATAAAGTCAATCAAAATTGCATTGGCAAATCCTGCTTCAGCCCATCTACTCACATGGCCCTTCTGTGACATGCTCTCTCTGATGCAGCAGCGCTGGTCACGCGAAGAAAATAACCTGAGACTGCCCAGAGTTCATGGTGAGTGAGCAGCAGCTGGCCAAAGCACAGTTGTCTATATAACTCTGCAGAACCTTTAAAATATTAATCTGCTCCAGAGATCTACTTAACTTGCTCTGTATCTGTGATTGCTTCACCTGCAAACGGAGTTTGTGAGGAGTTTGCTAAATGGGTTAAGAGGCCACTTCGTATTTCACTGTGCCTCCCATATGCAACACTTGCTGTCCCTTCTCCTCAACAGCTGTTTCATAACCTTTAAGAGTTCACTGCACCACAACACTGCTTAAGTCAGCCTCACTGTCTAGCTGTCTAGGAACCTACAGCAAGGTTAGGACAGAGCTATATGGAGACAATCTAACAGCAAAGGAGGAGAGTTCACAAGTACCTTAAGCTGCATACAAAGGGCAGGAGCTGGCTCTCCAGGACAGGATATTTTCAGGCAGATGAGGAGGATGAAACCACTCATAACGTCAAAAGAAAAAGCTTAGAAAAAGCTACACCAGGACTGTCCCTACCTCCAAGGTAACAGGCAGAGGGAAGAGCCAGTTAAGAGGAGAATTCCCTCTAGAAAGAGTGTTGTGATTGAGCAAATCCTTAAAGAATCAAAGCTCGCATGCAGGAGAGAGAACGACATTACATGCTTGAGAAGGTTTTTTCCCAGCACTAAGGTGGAATATATAAAAATGACCGAGGACCTTAGATTATTTCTAGGACCCTTGTGCATGTACATCTTACACAACTTGTATACTGTATTTCTACAGAAGGGTTAGCAAATCACAAAGTTACTTATGATTAACGATTATTACTAGAGCTGATGGGGACTCTACAAACATGGCAGGGGCTTTATTCCTGCCTCAGAGGGCCCACAGCTTAATTTTGGGGGAAAAAAGACTGGCAGGGTGCAGGGAAGATGCAGCAGCCTTACATCCTTTATGTGTATGAGTGCACTACTGGAAAAAAGAGAGTGATGGTGGGTAACAGAGACTCGTTTGAAATGGAACACTTCTCATTCAGTTAGAAGGACGTCATAATTCCTGCCATATGTAGCAAGTCCTAGTTCTGTCTTCATTTTCCTCAGTGTAAGCCAGAAGTGTTCGTTGAAATGATGAAGGCGATACAAGTATAAAACTAGTTCATACGCTGAAGCACAGCACAGGGTTCACTGGGGCTGTTGGCATTGCTGTCACGCAAGCAAAAGAGCCACAACGGCAGCTAAACCCCTTCTACCAGGTAGCACGTGGGAAATGAGTGCAGACGTTTGTCAGAATTTTTTTAGAATTTGCCCCTGAATAAAAACAGCCCAGAGAAGCTGCGGTAAGAGCTGGCTAAAGCCAAATGTACCGCTCCGAGTGGCCAGGCCACCCTGCTTTGAAAACCACATCTGAACACAGTACTTGCAACCTACAGGATCAGAGGCTATCTGAAATACAGATCAGAATTAGGCCCTAATTTGGGGAACAATATTTCCTCTCCTACAGCACAATAAAAGCAACCATTCTCTGGATACATACTGTCAGCTCATTCAAATCTCTTTTAGAAGCAACCAGGCCAGGATTGCCCTCTGCTCTTGTAAAGGCAGAGATGTTTGCTCTTTCCTTTCCTTTATTCCCAGGCTTCAAGAAAGCCTCAGAGCAAGCATATCAGTATTTGGTTTTCGTTTGTTTCTAAAAAAAAAACCAAAACCTGATCACTATCAGACTTCAGGTCACAGCTGATGGACAGATACTTTCAAGACTTTCTTGGGAAAACAGGTGGAAAATGTCACTGAGCATAACATCATCTGTACTACAGACGCAGGAGCTGCCCTAGCAGAGGAGAAAGGTTGTTCAATGAGACATACCTGGAAGCAGAATGTAACTCAGATTTTTCATTTGGCCACTGGGCAGAGGGGAGCCAAGGTCAGTAATTCCTCAGATCAGAATTTCAGACTAAAGCCCTCTGCTGTGATTATGAACTCATGTGAAAGCCCAAATATCTGAATTCAGGATAAAAGGACTTATAGAGATTCCAGACAAGATTTTCTGCCACTCTGAGTCACAGAGAAAACAGCACACTTCCCTTGTTTAATTCTGGGCAATGAGATGGGCTGAGCATTGCTTGCTTTGAAATTGCTCACCCCATCTGTTTGCTGCTTTATCTGTAAAGCATGTTTGCCTAGTTTCCAGCCTTTCCCATTCTCTCAGCCCTTGCTTTGAGTACACAGCTCCTCACAGTTTCCAGCTGATAATAAGAGCCCTGAAGACAGCAGCGGGCAAAGGTCAAGCCTGTCCTGAAAATCTACCAAGGACAAGTTAATGCATAAAGAAACAATAAAACCCTTCTTTTCTATCCTGTGGTTTTATTAGAAATAAGAGACTTACTGAAGCCAGGGGCTTCAAGAGAGTAATTCAGAAAAAAAATTCCATGAGAAATCACTGCCTTGGGACCATCTACTTTTTCCGTCATGAAAAACACCAAATAACATTTGAGAACATCCACAAATCATTCAGTGTTAGGAGGTGGGCAGAACCAGTGGATACAAAAACTTTGGAAAGAGCCACATCATTATTGCTGGAGTGAATATTTACTGACAAATAGAATTAATTTTCTTAAGCCTGTCAGCATCCAAACAAAGGCACTATCTACATGGAACCAAGAAGTCTCAATAGGTAGAGGCTTCAGATCACTCAGATGAGATTTTTTGTTTTCAAGGAGAAAGAGTCAAAAAAATAAATTAACATATCCTCCCCTCCTTCCCCCACATACATCACTGTATTATACTTGTAGATTTTGTGGATTTTGCTCTGCAAGAATGGAAAACAACAGATCTCTGTGGATAGTGAAGGACAGCAAAGCTCCTGTATTTCAAAAAGAGTTTCTTTGGTCTGAGCACAAATCGGTTGCCCGCCTCTCTGGACAGTTGGTAAAGATTGATAGCTGTTCTCCAGCTACTCACACCAAGCTTGGCCCGTATGTTTAATTGCACAGCCCAAATTCCTGTGTTCAAGTGCTTACGGACCCTTCGCTCCTCCTCCACCTCGACTGCTCAAGGTCTCTCTCTTACCTCTTCTCTTGCCAGCTGTGTCCGCCCAGCACTCTGCTCCTTACTTCTTTGCACTTGAGCCATTATTTCTCCTGAGGCTCTTGGCTGGACAGGGCGGTTTTGCTGCTCTCGGAACTGGTGCCCAGCAGCTGCTGAGACACATCCTGGCAGGAAAAGTCCCCTTCAGCACCTGGGGGCTGGGGTACCACAGGCTCCATCTATGCATGCGGCTGGCACCTCACACAGTCTCGTCACCAACCTGGAAGCTGTCACATTGCAGGGAAACTGCAAACATGATCTTAAAAAAAGGAAACGATGATGTAACTTCCATAGCATGTGCCAATCCCTCCTCAGCTCTGCCAGCAGCAACTCCTCACAGCTGATTTCTTTAATTTCAACTTTTTTTTTTTGTAATTTAAAAAGACACATAAAATCACCTATCATTCAGGAGTTTCACTGTTTTGGTTTTTTTTTAAAACTTTAATCCTTTCTCTTGCCTCTACTGTGTCACTCCTTTCTGGTTTCCCACCTTTAAGTAGCACCACGCTAGCACATCTTCAAAAGTCTAATATTTTTCTGGGTTAAGTTTTCTGTCTGCTTCTTGTATTTTAGCCAGCTCAGATGAGAAAGCAGACAAACCATTTTTCATTCCCTATACACAGTCTGTTTCACCATAGCATCCTCAGTTTCTTAACAGCTTTATTTTACCTGCCTTTCACAGAAGCACATGAGTCTTTACATATTTTATGTGCATTTTTCTTGAGAATCATACAATCACTGAATTTTCAAGTCTTAATGCTTTGATTAGCAAAACTGAACAAATACCAAACAGAAAGGCATCATTTACTCCCAGGGGTCTTGAACCTTTCAGTGTTTACTTTTTGATTTTGGTTTGATTTTTTTTTTTAAATTTTCAGAAAAACAAAACCTTCTGTTTAAGTGTAAATTAATTGGCAGGACTCCTTTCAACATTCTCCAACTCTTCATGTAGCTCTCAGCTGGTAATGTATGTTCTACACCCTTTGGACTTCTATACTACCTTTCATCTGAAAATCTCAAAGTGCTTTGCAAAGGACTAATTAATAAGTTTCCTCATAGCTCTCAGTGAGGCAGGTAAACTTGACAAGTAAAAGTGCTAACATTCCTGCAAGAATCAACACAGAAAAATTCCCTAGACATCATGGGCAATCGTTAGACCCACAAGAGTTTTTCATGCTCTTTGGTTTACGCAGAATGTTTGACCTTGCTCTGTGGAATGCAGCATGAGGGCAGCCTGTCTCAACACACAGGCCTTTGCAGCTGTTTTAGTCTCTGTTTGAAATGTCTGCATTAAACTATGTATTGAGCAATTCCCAAGGAGCCAGACTCTTAACTGAACAAGCACACAAACCAGATGATTCTCTCAAGCTAAACAAAAAATTTCCAGCTAATGTGAAGACCAAGCCCAGCAGATTTTCCTGGCCTTCTGCAGAACTTCCAGCCAAGAGCCTCACACATTCTTCTTTTTTATTTATGGGTCTTTTCCCTACCACACCTTATTTTACCTCATGTAATACTGGATGTAGGAAACTCAAAATACTGAAAGAAAAAATTTCAACATGCTTTGTTCAAATACCATTGACATTTGAATTTGATCAGTAAGGTGGGATTCATGAAACAGGATTGTCTGCAACATGACTCACTGAATGCAGACATGTACTCTATGAGAACAATTCTTACTCTGAGCTGCGCTGAGTACGCAAGCATTGGCTGGTTCCCCAAAATCCTCCTTAGCACATGGCAAACTACAGTAAAGCTATTTATTATTCAAAATCTCAATAAAAACACCATTGTTTTAAGTGTCAGGAAGAAGATGAACAGGAACTAGCAAGCAAACATCTGATATCTGTGCATTAAAAGTGCATATCCAAGAGACTTCTCTCCCTCCTCGTTATCCTGCTGAGAGCTATTTGGGCATTTGTCTGACCCTGTAGTCACCATTCCAGTTCTGGTACAAGTTCACATCCTTGGATGGCATTCCCAGAGGAGGATCTAAGCCTACAGGAATAAACTTGGTTTTACACCCAGCCTTTTTCTTGTGGAAGTGTTCCCCAGAAGTAACGTTGTCCATGACCAAAACGCATGGGCCCATTCTACAACCAAGATAAGAAGGCTACACCTCCCATCACAGGGATGTATCTTCCCTATTTCACAACCCCAAGACATGAGACAGGCCCCTTTTATATAGCCCACACTTGGCACAGGTTCCCTTTTACATGACCCTGTGCTTAGCCCATCTTCTTCTCCAAAAGGCGAACTGGTCAGTTTATTTAAGTCCGTATCTGGAAATGTGCTTGCACATAATAGAGACAGTGGGAGAATCTGGACAAGTGGTCTCAGAAGCCCAAACAGCTTGCGTGTAGATAGATGCTCTAGGATGATTACTGCCCTAAAAGAGGAGGCCCCAGCTTACAGCTGCTGAAACCCGTTAGCAAGTGTACTACAGTGAGTGCGTGCCTTGCGGCAGCAAACGGCCCTCCATCAGAGATGAAGGAGAGCACAACAATCTCTTAGTACTCCTTCACCAGCAAGACTTCCAGTCAGTATCCCAATACTATAACCATCATCCTCACCTCCAGGTGAGTTAGCTCTAGGTCCTGACCCAGCAATCTGCCCTGGTTTTGGCTTACAAGCCTCCCTCATCCCCTTCACACCTCTGGAGTCTTTTCAGAATCAAACCTCACTTCCACCGTGCCCTTTGCACTGGTTGCAGTTTACGTGTTCTCACTGAAATCAGTTCATCAGAGCCCTCACTGGTTTAAGCCAAATGGGGAGCGACAGCGCTGGGTCTGTTGAGGAAGTGGGGTTGTCATCTCTGAGCAGTTTGGCTTGCTGACAATGCCGTGGGCTAGAAGACGCTCCTGTCACTTTGAATTACCATCACCCATGCTCCACGGATGCAGAAGCTATTCACAAGAGATGACCCTTAAAGCCCTGCTGTGGCAGGAGACACTTCTCCAGTTGTGGAATGTATGAAGTCACTTTAGAGAAGTGACATAGCAAAGTGCAAAATAGCTTCACACATGCATACCCAGTCCCCCATACATGAACTCCTGTGTCCTCAGAGATGAAGAGGAATTGCAGCTACTCATGCTCTGTCTGAATGGCCACCTGCCTCACTGCTTGCTGCTTCCACTTTAAGAATGCAGATCCGTCCCCTGAAGGTTAGTTAGATTTCACATAAGTGTCTCCATCCTGGAGGGACTGCAAATGAGGAATGCAATGCTATACCCATCGTTTAAAGAATAGCTGTTGTGTTTATAGGTTGATCTACTGCTCTTACATATGGCTTGGCATTCACACTCATGGTGGACGGAGGTCTGTAGCATGACATTGTGGAGTCCATTCCTGAATGTCTCTGTCCGTAGGTGGGTAAGATCCAGTGTCTGTTTCCTGGGACCCCACGGCCATAATGGCAGAACTGGAGTTTTGAAAGTAACCTGAAAAGGTGGGATTCCTATCCTGAAACTTAAAGCTTTCTGTATTTACTTTAATAGCAATGCAGAGAGGTTCTGTGCAAATATTCTAAATTATGCTTGGCTTGCTTCCTCCTATACAGAGAACAGACAGACACTACATGATAAAGCCAAAACATGTTCTCATGATTTCCCAAAGTAGACAATGAACATCAACATTGTGCCATGAAATGCAGAGCTAGTGTTTCTCTTACAGAAAATTGCTCTAATGGAATATTTTTGGCATACCTTCTTAAATACCTCTGGTTCTGCTAGGCAGCCTGAGAAAAGTGAGCTTTGCTGTGTCTGGACCTGCAATGTCTCCCCTGAACAATTCTACTGAAACCAAGAGAACTCCTACTATGAGCAGAATCCCCTGGATGAGCTGGAGGCCGGCAGGACTAGGCTTTGTGGTTTTTATGCAACAAAAAGGAATTAAGCTTTTACTCAGTAATATCTGTAGGAGTCTGATAACTAAATCTCATGCTGGGCTTCAGATCTGAGGCTGTGCTTTGGAACCATAGACGATTTTTGCTGAGATGTGCTACAAGATGGCACCAGGTATCTCCGCCCACAGCATGGGAATTGCTATTAAACGATCTTTTAAGGTCCCTTCCAACCCAAACCATTCTATGATCGATGAAACTGTAGGCAAAGAGGGTGTCTTAATTTAGAAGCCCCTGAACGTTTCAGAGGACTAAAACCTTTCATAGGATGTACCAAGACCTGCAAATTTGTATTTTAATTTTGTCACCTTCTCTTTAGTTATACATCCATGGAAGGTTAGAAGAATTACTGGATTTGGAGGAACCTATTTCCAATAATTCTGAAAACAGCATCGTCTGAGGTAGATGCCTTGCTGCTGGCATCTAAAGTGAGATGAGCTGAATCCCTTCCCCACATTTAAATTCCAGCATTAAACCATTTCACAAGCAAAGGAACAATGGAAGCCTGATTCCCTGTGGATGGGCATCCTACAAGTGGAGCCTTCTAGCAATCACAGAGCATACCTTCATGCAAGCTTTTTCTCCTTAAGAATCCTCTTACGACTAATAAGTGAATTCATGTCTGTCCTTGACACTGTCATTGCCATCTCCTCAGTGGACACTTACAGGATCTCTTGCCTTTATCTAGCTTCTGATTTTCACAAAATTCATAGGACCTTTCTTATCTTTGAGACCTCTAATTCCTCACCAAATTCACCTGAACTTGACTGATGGGTTCAAAACACACTAATGGAAAAAACCAGGCAGACACATGCACAGGCAGCCCAAACACATCAGCCTCATTTTCTTAGAAAACTAGGCTAGAGAATCTGAAGAGAGTCTTACAAAGTTCAGAATTCCTATTTCACCAGAAATTAACATCTGACAATTCATTTTCAAGATATAATACTTCATTAAACAGAAATTCTGTAAGACATCAGCTTTCTAAAAATATTCCCTAGTTTCAGAAAAGAATTATGTTCCAGTTTATATTAGTTTTATTATTTCCCCATTATTTCATGAAACACACTGCTCCCACTGGCACAGATAATATGACATCATATAAGAGTTAATGTAGTCTGTTTTTTAGGGTTTTTTTTCACATCATTAAGTGCTGCTGCTATTCAGCACTGATTGAAATGTCTCATCTCTTTCTCCATGAAAATGTCTGCAGCTTGGTGTAATCAAACAGTTTGACACTTTACAGTATAAACAGGAGATATTTGGGTGTAGAAAAGATGTGATTTTCAATCAGTGCTAAGTAACTGCTGCACTTATCATCTGAAGTATTATATACTTTTTAAATAGTTGTATTGCATATTCCGTGGCAGTAGCGTCTGCTAAGGTCTCCTATTGACAAACAATGAAATAGAAAATAATATAAACAGGCAAATCCACAATATAAATGCTGAAAAAGGGAAACAATGTCAGAACGTGCTTATATGAACATAAACATTTATTAAATATTTTCTTACAGGAATTTTTCATCCAAATTAAAATAGGCTTTTACATTGGGAAAAAGCATTCAGCTAGCTGTAGCTGCATGAAACATGATATTGTGCTCTGAACTGGACAAGTGTTTCAGAGAAACTGGTCACCTACTTGACCTCGTTTCTTCCTCACTTGTGGGAAACTTCCAAACACATCTGGAGCTTGGGCTCCACTGACTATAGAAGAAGCTGACAGAAACAAAAGATCAAGGAGATAATTAAAGCAGACACCTAAAACAGGAATGTCCCCCAGAGACAGCAACCATCAACGTAACACCTCTAATTCGGTGCTAGTTCATTAGTCGATACCTGTTCTGCTACTACAGAAACTATCCATGTGTTAGGTTCATTTGTGCCCAGTGAATATAAGGAGCCTTACAAGGAAACCTGCAAAGCATCTGAAGAAATATGACCTATGTAAATAAATACAGGTTCACCTAGGCCCATTCCTATAGTTCCTGAAGCTGTTACAGCAAGCACTGATGCAACAACCCTTCCGCTGGCAGAAGACATCCAGACATCTCTTTGACATCTATCCCTTTGCAGCTCTTCTTAACACTCCTCAAACACCCATCACCTTCTGTATTTCAGGGATCTTAAAGTCAGCGCTGTTACCACAGGGGAAATCATCAGCTCCTGTTGATTTATTTCCCCCACACACACCAAAGAAAATCCTTTCCTGAAAACCACATCCCTGTCAACACGCTGAATCCCAAACTTGTTATAGCCAGATCCCTAGAGTCACAAAACACTGGCCAGGAAGAGGGGCATTTTGTTCAGGGAGGGAGGGATTTTTGAAAGGAGGGAGGGGCATTTACAAAGACACCTTAATTGCTTGCAGCATGGAGAGCAGTCAATACAAAGGCAGCTCTAGGCCACTTGCAAAGGCAAGAGGAACTGCTGGAAGGGAACTGTTGGTCACCCGAAAGGGACAGGAGCATCTTGGCGTACACACAAGGGTGAGAAGAACCAGGTATGCATAGGAGGAGCCTTCTTACAGAGTTGAAGAACATGTTGGCAGGGGTTCTGTATCACTCAGAAGGATGAGGCTGTGCGTATGGGGGAGTTCCTGGGTCAAACATTTGGGGAAGAGCAAGATGCAGGTGTGGTCCTCACTGAGAAAGGAAAGGCTTGTTCTGGAAAGCAGAGCCAGCTGGGAAGAATCAGAGTGATTGGGCAAACCTAACAAGAACCAAAACCAGCAACCTGCAGGTCTCCTGCCTTTGTGCAGAGTCACTATGGAAACCAGCAGGCTAGGCCTGCTGAGGAGAAGATGAATATTCAGGGTGCCAAATCCCTCAAGGCTTCCCTTCTGTGTCTAAGCACACCAGTCACACCTGCACATTGTCAAGCACACATGTCACCTGGAAGCTGGGATATACGGGTGAAGGATGAGACACGAAGCGTGCCTATGAATGCTCTACAGGCTGCTCTTTCAGACAGGCATAGATGACAGATGCACCGTACTTATGTTGCCTCCTGCAGTCAAAGAGCAGCTTGTCCTGGGCCCTTCCTGCAAGGAAACACTGCAGGACTGTTCATTCAGATGTGACCAGCGATCGGCATGTTGCTATCAGGTCCTCTCTCCCTGTGACACTACTCTACAGGTCTTCTGCAAACATGACACATATCCTGAGGAAGAAAAAGCACCTTCATCTTTGCGCGCTTCAACAGAGGATGCCAACTTAATGCAGCAAATAGAGAAGAGAAAAATTACTGGCAGTTTTTACAACAGAAAAGCACTGCCCCCATATGAAACAAAAGCAAAACTTTTCAGTACTTCAGAAATAAATTTTAAGAAAATAGGTCAAATGAAAAGTTTAAATTTTGTATGGTTTGTTCTTTTACAAGCTTACAAATTTTTCCTCTACTTTAGCATCTCCTTAAATAAGGATTTACAAAGATTAAAGACAAAGTTTTAGAACGAAAATGCAAGTTGAAATAACAAAACATTTGGATTAAATATTTTACTGTTCAGTATTCCAGTTTACAAGCGCACATGCACTCCTCCCCTCCAAACATATTTCAAGTGAAAAGCAAAAAGCTGTCCCATAAAAGCGTCAGTTTACATTAATGAAAAGAGATTGCCATTTATCACTGTTAGCAAAATCAGCATCTTTGCCTGAAGTGATTCACATTCATGAGTTAGCAGTTTCTGGCTGAAGTTTCCAATCCACTTTATGCAGTTTGTAATACAGAGCTTTGCTGCAGTTCAGAGAGGGTGCACAGAACCTGGGAAGGCTGCGATGCAATGAGTCTCTCTTTGAATTGCTTTTTAAAGGCTGAAGAGCAACACATACTCTGCCTGTGGAGTTATGAGTAGTCTGTTTAAATGTATCTCACAGTGAGAGAGCACATTATCCATGATGAATATGGAATAGTCAGGAGCACTTGCTAGAAGAAAGGCTTCTTTGGGGAAGCAAAGTTCACCATTCATTTGCTTTGCCAATAACGCACCTACTGCGTATATAATTGGAGTAAGAGGGTTAATGTATTTTCTGACTGGTGTATTAGGCATTTCATAGAAGTAAGTGCAAGCTGAACTCCAACAATGGCAGGTTCAAGATGGCACAGAGTGTTTAGCAAAAAACCTGCTTATTGTGGAACATGTGTTGATACGGAGTGAAACCCTCGTCGATGATGAGGTAAATTGTTAGAAGAGCTGCTCCCTGAGTCTCGTAACAAGCCAAAGACTTATGGATTATCTCTGCTGATTTTGTGGGAATATCTTTGGTTGAATTCAAAAATATACAGATTGACATCGTTCAAAGCATCATCCTAAAGGCAAAGGAGGGGAGTTTATGGTTGAAAACGCTGCCACAGGTGAGAGAACAGTTTATTTGGGGGGGGGGGGGGGGGGGGTTGGGGGGGGCAGTATCTACTCAGTCAAAAACTCAGAAACTGAAGATTTGTTTTAATCCCAGAACTGCGGTTTAACACTATTTTGTGTGTATACATATATCTACAGACTGAAACGGACGTTTCAAGCTTGTCTGCTTTAAGTGTCACGGTCTGAATGAGCCCAGCAGTGATTTGTATTGTCTTCCTGAAAGAGTTACTGCTTATGGGAGACTGTTCAAAACCCAGGTGCCCTGATTTTTGTAAACTGGACATTTCCTTCTCACTGGACTAAAGTCCTAAATGCACAGACTGCATGATGAACTCTAAAAGGGGCTTTCAGAAGAAAGCCCATAGAAAATACAGTTTCTCTACATAGCCAGCCAATCTCAATAGGAGAGAAATAACAAGTCAAACTACAAATCTCATAGGTAACAGCTGTCAAGGAAACACATTTCAAGTTCTGTCAAAGCAAGTCATAGACTTCAGGGCAAAAAGGGATCACAACGAACATGAGATCTGATTTTCTGCATAATACAAGTCATTGGCTTTGCCGGAATTATTTGGTATTTCAACTGGAAAATATCTTTCTGGGGGAAAAAAAAAAAAAAAGTGATTTTTTTTTTACTTAAAAATTGCTAGTGGTTGAGAATCCAACACTGCCCTTAATGAATTGTTCCAAAACTTAAACTCTGTTAAACATTTATGTTTTACTTGTAGTTCAAATTTGTCTGGTTTAACTTCCACATGCTTGGTCTCTTCATAACTTTGCCTGGTAGGCTGAGGAGTCCATCATCAAAGTTTTATGCCCCACACTTAAATTTAAACTTTAAATCTTTAAAGATTTAATCTTTAAACTTGTTTAAATTTAAACATTTGAAGTATCTGAGTCTTATAGCCCTGGCTCCCCTTGCTCCTTGGTTTGCATGAATGACACCTGTGCCCTAAACCCACTCCATCTCCATCACATACACTCCCAGAGTGTAGTTACCAATCTCTCTTCTTAATTACAGAGCACCAGTAAAGCAAAATAATGACCCTACTTAGACTGCATAAAGCTTAGTCTCATCTCAGAAAGCTGAAGTCAGTATTAAGTAATGCCATCAAAAATCTTTTTGAGACTTCAATCAATTTTCACTGGCTCTGCATCACAAAGTAATTATAAACCAGTCAATCACTTTGGGAAAAAATAAAATCAAGCTTTATCACATTAGCATAAAAAAGAATAAAATAATCTGTGCTCTTATAAATTATTTGTATGGTCTTTATAAGACACCCAAGCACAGTTTAGGCTCATGACTCTATTCTGCTCCAAAGGTTTGAGTAAGAGCACAACTAAACACACCAGTGCAAACTTCCCCGTGGCCGCTTCCGTTTGCTTGTGTGCACTGACAAGTTTCTCAAAGGCTGCTCCAACACAAACCTCCACGCAGCTGTGTGACCAGTGTGCATGTGTATGCATGTATCTGCATGCACCTGCACGTATGCCTGTGTGCATATATATACACGCATTATATATGGTTTTTTATATATATTTATATACACACACACGAGAGACCAGGGCCAAAGGCAGCATGGCCGTATATAGACTGACTGGAAAGATATCAGCACTTTTGCTTGTGTCTTATCACCAGACTCAGATGGGCCACCTGGAGTGTATTCAAGCACCGATAATTTAATGTTTTAACTGCTACAGAGGTAGTTTTATTTCTTCCAGCTTGGCCACCAGTGGAGGAAGAGCTGACTCTCCAGGGCATGACAGCTGTATAGCTACGTATCAGCTCATGTAACACTAATGAGAAGTTGAAATGTTGATCATCTATATCAGCTGAAAGGCCACTAAAATACTGATTTGATTCAGTCTAAATATTTAATTTTGATGATTTAGATATGTTGCATTTAATATTCAACTATTTTGTGTAGCAAAAAATTAAATTCAAACACTAGCTTCAAAAAGGAAAAATCAGGCCTGGCCAGTAAAAAAAAAAAAAAAAAAAAAAAAAAAATCCACATTTTAACAACTTCAACCTCCCCTCTCCATCTTTTTTCCTGTGTTGAAAAGGAAGTTAGGCAACTAGACTAATTAACTATGTGATTAGACTGAAACCATTTTGTTTTCAATTAATTCAGTTTATTGAAGTGGAAGTTGGCACACCAAAAAATTACCAGCCACATCCGCTAATGTTCTCTTTTTCTAAAATCTTTGAAATCTGCATATAAAATCTACCAGAAAGGCATGTTTTAGGATCAAGAATGGGATTATGTCTTTTCAGCCAAGCTTTGTCTCTTATTTTTAAATTATGTCTTAAAGTCAGAAATTTTAATTTATTTCAGATCTTGGTCAAAATTCGCCAAAAAAACTCTAAAAATTAAAAACACAAAATAAGGAGTCTTAAAAAAAAAAAAAAAAGGAAGAAAATAAGATGAAAGAAACCATAGAGGAAGTTGAGACATTCACTTTGAAACATAATAAAGTTATCGTTCATAAGATGTTAACGTATTGCCCATCAGCTACTTCTGTGAACAATCAGTTGTGATTAAGAGGTATGTGTTATTACGTGATCTGTAGGAGGTTTGTGCAGAAATTTCTTCTGCTGCACAGAAGCTCCATCCCTGAATTTCAGAAGGATGCTTTGAAAATGCATCCTCCTAAATGTCTCAAAGTCTGCTTCTGATTTAACAAGACCCTAATTGCCTGATTATTGATTATCTCTTTGAAGTACAGTAATCATGATATTGCAGCAAATTTGCCATCTGCCTGTCTTGTTAACAACCCGTCTATTTTCACCACAAGCTGTCTTACCAAATGAAAACACATATGGTTTCATTGCAGTGCATGTCCTTAAAAGGGCTGCAAACACAGATGGCTTTGGAGAGGAACACAATGGGGTAACAGCTCGAGTTTGCCACTCCTCTGGAACTGGGGTGATCATCGGCCTCCTATCAGTGGGTCTCTGGCCTCCTCTTGTGGTGCCTGCAATGCCTATGGAAGCTGCTCAACTTCCAGGCTTGGTCACCAAGAATAGGGAATTGTGGCTTCAACCATAATTCCAGCAGATCACATACAAATATCCAGAGAGCCCTCTTCAGGCAAGCAAACTGCACCACCAGTGCTTTTGCTGCTACTACCAAGTGATATACCTCGCACATGTAGACAAGCCTTCAGAGAAATTAAGACAAAAGCAACAGGCTGATGATGAGCAGCTAAGAATTAGCAGAGTAATTAGAGCAGGTAGCGTAAGCAAAGAACTTGCTGGCTATGCTCCATGTGACCCTGAATGGTGAGGACCCTAGAACACAATTAAGGTCAAATGAGAAAAGAGAGCAGAAGTGATCCATGAGCAAAGCAGAATGGAAATACTCCCAAGTAGTGGGGTGGTTTCCCAACACCAACAGAGAGCTGGGGCTGTGTATGCTGCTTTGGGCCCACCACCAGCCTCCTGAAGATGGCATTTTGGGAGGGGTGCCAGAGATTTCATCTTCACCTAAAACATTTCTCCTCCCATTAGCAAGAATTACCTTGTGCCTCCATTTTCATTCTAGGTCCACTACAAAGCTTACCGAGGAGGGATCTGTTCAAGACGCTTTTTTCAATTACTCTGTGCTCCCTGCAGCTTTCCCCTTTTCCAAGAAGAAAGTCTTTGGAAGGATTAGTTCCACCACTGGCTTACTGTTCAGAGCTAGGTGGTTCCAAAATGTGTGTAAGAGAGATTAGCTTGTTCCGGGACTGAGCACTCTACTGGGAGATTCAAGTAGCTGCTCCCGACCTTATGAGATGCACAGCAGCAAGCAAAAGATGCCAAAACGAGGATTTGGTTTTTATTATAGTTTTATCCAAATGTCAAATAAAGCCTGGTAAACTTAACAGCTCTGAAATGCGAGCTGCCAGGAAAGAAATATGTAAAAGCAGAAACCGGTGGTCTGTGAGGTCAGCAGGGCTTGTTACGGCCATCTGCAGAGCGTGAGCTCAATGACTGTATGCGCGGAACTTCTCTACAGCCATAGCATGACTTTAGGAAGAAACATCACCCACAGTGGAGAACCATGCCTATAATAGCAGTGTTTTCCAAAGCTGGCATCAAATCTGTGCGCATCCAGATGATGCAGCTGGGATGCTGTTTTCACAGAAGTCCTAAAGATTCACAGATGAATATCAGACTACCCCCTTCCTAGGTAAAATTCCTGCCCTCAGAGTACATTGTTCACTAGGCTGATTAAATCAGCCCCACTACATCTCAGTTCATTTTTTCCTTTTCTGCAAATTCAAAGAAAAAAGGCACACTTGAATGTTCCTTAGAGAACCCTGGCTGGATTCTTGGTCTACCAGTAGCAACAGGAATTTGGAGTTTATGAAAATAACATATTGCTGTTGGCCACATCAGGAGAGATTAGAAAAGTTCCCAGAATGTGTACTTTTTAGATCACATTTTGGGAACATCTGACTCACTCCACTGACCATACGGAAAGCAGGGATACGCTATTTCAGCTCTTTGGGTGTAACTTATTTGGCAAGAGACCTAAGGCACTTGGGATCCTAAGTCATTTATCAAAGGTCACACAGAAACTTTTCACAGACACACGGTGCAACCAAATCACCAAGCCCATCAGTGCTTCAACCTCAAGACACTGTTCTCCTTTCAACAAACCTCCTTCCTACCACTTAGTTATCCAGCTTGCCCATCTGGTACTTTCTACCAGTATTTACTGTTACAGGCAAAAATGAAGTTGTCAGACTACAAATGGACTTTCATTGTCTGAATGGATTTGCCAAAGCAGCTGTGTCCTTTGGAAAACTCATAAAGGTTTAACGTAATTGCCTCTTAGAATACCAAGCCCCAAACTTAATCTCCAATGTGATAGCCTAGACGTAGGCATAAACTGGGAAAGCGCAATGCCTCAACACCAGTACTCGCAAACTATACACAGGGGAAAGGTTTACACCAGCAGAGCTCCATACCCAGGACTCTTCCCCCACGCCACCCTCCACACATGGAATACTAACCAGTAATCCAGCCGTCCTCCTGTCAGCTTCAAGCCCTTGCACGAACAGCCAGTGGCTGGATGAAATACACCACCTCCTGTAGCTTTAACTGGTCCTGAGGCGCCTTCTGCAGCTGGTAGCCTTCAAAACTAGGTTTCCTGCTCTTTATGTGAAATGATGCACTCTGGATCAGGCTTAAAACACCAGCATATTGCACTGTTTAGCCTGCAGAGAGATGTGTCAAGTAATTGCTGCCCTCTTAAATCATTGCTGAGCACTTTAAATATACAGGAGATTAGCTTATGCATTTGAGACATGGGTTTTAGAAAATGTTGTGGTAAATGTCCATAATATAATTTGCCTTGTTAAACAGACACAGTTCTTCAGGCAAGAGAATCCAAAGACCCTGATTCTTGGAAGAGACAGCACAGAGAATGTAGCCCCAGTGCTCCAAGTGAGTTACTGCAGCCTTGAGCCTGCAAACAACTCCATGTGGGAGGAAGCCTGTTTTTCTGCAGAGCTCTGTATCCAGGGCACATCTCCAATGCAGACTGCAGCGGGGATACCCAAGCAAGCTTTCCATTTGTTTCCTCTAATTTTGTACCAGTTATGGTATATAGTGGCTTTTTCTGGGGTCTTCTATGTGTTCACATTCAGTCTGGAAGCTGCACATTACCAGAGCTCCAGCCTGGGGCTTGCTCCTTCTTGCTATAGCTAGCCTGCTCCCATTCCTTGAGGCTTCTGGATGGAAAATGTCTCCCACGCTTCTACAACACCAAGTCTCCAGCATGACTGCACAGCTCACTTAAGCAGAGAAACCAGTACGTTCAGACCTCCAAACGCTGTCTAAACAGCTTACGTCAGGTTCCTTACGATTTCTGGCCATCATGCCATGAGTGATAAATAAAGCATATTAGAAATTAAGTCTGACCAAAGTTTGCAACAACTTCTCATTAGCTCTGGGGGAGAGCTGTAGTGAAAGATGTGATGCCAGCGTACTTCAAACACCGGCATCTCCTTCCCACATGGCCCCTTCATCTGCTATTAGCCAGCTGCTTCTCTGCACAGCTGGCAGCAGAGCTGCAGCTTTGCTTCTACTCCATCGCAGATACTCGCTGGATGTTGTCTGCATTTAAGCAGATCAGGCAGTTGCAATGAGTACTGTGAACCGTCTGTCCACTGCGAACCGTCTGTCCACTGTGAACCGTCTGTCCACTGCGAACCGTCTGTCCACTGCGAAGCTGGGAGCACCAGTGGGAGCGCCTGGAAAAACTCCATGGACGCAGTAGCTCTCACTCCAACCACAGTTGTTACACGTCCGATAAGGGTGACAAGGTTTCAGACACACTATTCATGTTGAAGAGCTGGGGTTATTTATGTTTCCAGGCATGGTGCTATTCATTTGCATAAAAGATTCCATGTCGTGAGAGCAATAGTTGCATGCAAAAAGTGTAATTATAGAACTGCTGAAGCATTATTCCTGACCTTAAGATGGCTGCAGAATGAAGTCAGTATTATCACAGGTTGCAGGTTAATGTCAGCATCCCTGCACTAAGAGTCATTACTGAGGAACTGCTGGGACATTTAATTGCCTAAGCCATTTAATTACTGGGCAAAAATGGAGAGAGATATGTTCCCATGGGTGACTCCCTGCAAGCGTTAAAAGTTATGGCAACTAAGTGCAAAATTAACCATAAATGTGAGCAGCCACCATCCGTTATTACACACTGATACTGAGCAGGGAGTTTGCAGGAGAGTTTGGAGAGAACTAGCAGGAATTGCGGTGTGGGGAAAGTCTCTCCTCGGGCCTCCTCAGGGAGGGGAGGCTAACGTTTGCTACTCTGCCTCCTGCAGCTTGGATAGGAAAGACTGAAGCTGATGGCACAAGTTGTGATGTTCACAGGGAACACTAAGGAGGCTTTCCAAGACCCTGCAAGCAGTGCTGGCTGCTACTGGGAATGCTGCCTCCACATATTCCCCAACACTAAGGTCAGCCAGAAACAAAAAATAGCCTTGGCCCTTTTCATTTAGCCTTAAGTGGTTACAGCTCCAGTGAGTCACTCCACAGCCTAGAAATGCCAAGTTGTGGGGCTGTGCACTCATGCCCTCTGACGTGAGTGTGCTGCTTTGGATAGACACCACTCCTGTGGATGGATTTGCAGAGGGTGAAATTCATAATGAGCTTGCTGCCTTGTGCTGCTCCAGCAGCTGCAGAGGCAACCTGAGGCCAAATTCTCCATGGCCTCCAAGCATGCTGTGCTAAAGCTGGATAATCCACTCATGAGGAACATGCTGCACAGCTGTAAATAGCAGTAGATGCTCGAAGATCAGAACAGCCTCAGGAAGTAGATAATGGCTGGTGTACAACAGAGATCCTCTCTGGCATAACTACACCATCAGACTCCCCTCACGTCGACTGAGTGTATGGTGGTTGCCAGCTTCATTATACAATGCCCCCAAGTGCCATGAGTTGAGCTGACAGAAGTGGTCTGTTGCACTACAGCACCATCCATGCTGGGAGTTTTGCTGGCATCAGCAGATTGATTTTTTTTTTAAAACATTTTTTAGCTAATGTAGTTACACCAGCCAAATTCTACTGCAAATATCAATTCCTTGAATTCAGAATCGCATCTCAAGTATCTAATTGCCTCCTCTCTGCAAACACAGCTCTCAGCAATTCATCCATACTTCATGCTCTTCCACTTACCAGCAACACCCCATCAGGGGACCAGGCAGAAACACCACAGAAGGGAGCTGGGCATTTCAGAGCCACTAGGCTTCAGTTTCAGAAACAAAAATTGGTGATGCTCATTCCTCATTTATTCCCAATTGCAGTGATCTACCATTCACAAGCTAATATTAAACTAAACGAATGTACTGGTGACAGTTGTCCTAGCAGTCACCAGTAATATCAAGGAAGTTTGGCTCTCAGTAAAAAATGGTACCGTGTATGCCTATTGTGAAGGAAGAGCTGAGCACTGAATCCAAGCACATCTGGGTCAGACCCAAGTGCTATTCAATTGTATAGCTCCCACCCCTAGGACTTGCTCAGAGTTGATATGAAGAGTTTCAAAAAAGTCATCTGTAGTAAAAAAAAAAAAAAAGGATGTTTTCAGTTCTTTTAAATCCTCAATAACAGTTGTGTTCTTTAAATATCATTTTCTATCATCTTAGCTATTCACTATTTAAACAAAGAGAGACAGAAAAACTCTTATAACTTGGTTGAGCTCAATTGGTTTGTGTTTCCTGGCAATCTGGAAATAAAGACTGAACAATACATTTTTTGAAGTTTCTCTTCTGGTTATACCTCTTCTATGTGCTGTGCTTAAAAAAAAAAAAAAAGAGCATGCAAGAGAAAGAACCCAGGTGTTGTATTTTACTTCAGTGAGAAGGGAAAAGGGGGGACAGCTTGTGAATGCAATTGAATCAGCTAGCAAAAAGCTGAAAATCAGCATGTGTGAAAAGAATTTGAAACAGTGAGTGTGGTTCTATATTTAGTGGAAAGTTTCCTTTTTCCTTTGCAGCTTTTGCATAAAGCCCAAAGGCATAAAGAGAATAGATCTGTCTATAGCAATCTGTAGCCCAAAGTGTCAGAAGTCTGCAGTAAATATGTAATGCCACCAAAGGAGGCTTTTAAAAGATGAATGCCCCAAAGCCTCTGAATTCAAAGAAATGAAATCTTTATAGTGCACAATACCGCATCTGTACAACTCAGGGTAACATTGCCTAAAGTAAATCTGTGTATATGACTCACTAACTCCCTCCTACTTACACTAATGGGTTACTGATGCATACACTGCAGGAGCCCCATCTCCATAGATAATCAGATATTCCAGGAGCACACAGCATAAGCTCAGATTCAGAAGCAGACACTTGCTTTAATCCTGGGTCATTTCTTTTGCTGGTTGAGGAAACAACCCCAAGACTGCTGTAACATTCTTAATAGATGGTTATTGTAAGAATTTTTTTATGTACAGCTTTGTGTTAAATCGTTTTCTGAGGAAACTGCACCATAAGATTCTCCTGTCTATTTTAGGCAATATATCAGATTAGCTTATTATCTGGTCAAAAGTAATTGTCCCACTGGTTAATGATATTTTTTGTAAACAGGAATTTATGAGAGAAACAGGAAATAAGATTACAAGAATGTTTCTGGCATTCTTACTAAAAGACTGTCAAACACAGGCCATGCCATGTTTGTTTGATCGGGCAACTGTTACTCAAGGCCCAGGAGCTCACTCTTTCAAGCATCCTTTCAGCCTTGCGGCAGAGCAATGCTGTTACCCCCACTTATGGGAAGGCAGACAATCATAAGGAAACCTGCTATGATGGTGGTAATGATCTTGCTTGATTTTGGCTATCTAAAAGCTAGGACTCTAGGTTAATCTAAGCTAGCCAGATGTGCTGCTTGGGAGAGAAAGATCCAGAGGGCATTTCATCACACCCCAAATGTCTAACATAAGTGAGATGTGGGAGGCTGGAAAAGAGAGAGAGGTTATATAGTGCCTTCCTGTAGCAGGATATTCTAAGTACTCCGAGCCTACAAGGAGGAAGGCCCGTGGCCATATACACACCACCCTTGAATAGCCAGACCTCAGGTCCCTTCCTGGATCCCCATCTGCTAGAGTCTGCTTTGAGATTTGCTGTAAAAGTGAGTGGGGACCTGTCACCTTTGAGGTGCAATATGGTGGCAATGCAGCACCCCATGAAAATGTATCATGGGGATTTATATAGTAATCAGGCCCAAATTCAACGCCTACTCTATGATTGACCTTCAGTGCACCCCCAAACATGAAGACCATAAGGGAAGGCAGGAAATTCAGTTGGTAGGTGTGGGTTTGTAGCTGTGAACACAGGGCAAATGCTTTTATGGGCATCTTTTCAGGAACTCTGCCTGAGCTGTGTTTGAACCAGGGACCCTAAAGGGACTGGCCTGGTCCCAGTAATACTCCTGAAACCCATTTAGATCCCACCCTGAAAAAAGGTCTTTGAGCACATGTATGTCTGGGAACAGACTGGCATCCTTCCTGTCTCTCCGCAGCTTTAAATGGCTCTGGCCTGCCCTGAGAGTTTGCTCCATAGCCAGTCTCACACCTCTGATCTGGCAGGACTCAGGGAAGCTGTGAGCAGCATCGGTGACTGCCAGACATTGCAGGGCCTCATTTAAAATGCAATTAACAGGCTCTGCAGCTCTCCATGGAGGAGAGAGAAAAGGCTGCATTTAATTCTGCAGACCTGGTGAGTGAAGAAGTTCTGAGTGAAAGTGCTGGTAGAAAAACATCTTTCAACTAAACTTCTTCCAGTTGGAGGAAGAGAGAGAATAACAAAACAGAATTTTATGAAATCCTATTCTTTCAATGAGAAACTCATACGTAAGCTTTCTTTGGATACACTGGGATAGATCCTTGGGGCAGGAAACAGCATTTCTGGAGAAGAAAAACATGGAAGGATGGTAGAATCAGTGTGACAAGGCACAAGCCTCTCGTCCAGAGCCAAAATATAAAAGGCAAGGCTTTATTGCAGACTTACTGTTTGCAATTGCAAACCTTAACTATTCCACTCATTAGAAGGTGACTCACATTACCCAGCTCTGCCAGGCTTACCCTTTCTTTTCTTGGAGGAACAGGGAGAGGAAGCTAAAACAACTGCACGCTGGACAGCGCTAGCCAAGCAAACTGCAGCATCAGTCTCCCACTGCTTCGTTCAGCTGCAAGGATGACATTAGCAATGGGCTCCATTCAGTCCTTTTACAGCGTTATTACTTGTTTACTCACACAAAACTTCCAGAAGACCCCACTTCAGTAAGTACCATTAAAGAAAAGAAGAAGATTTGGGAAGAAGGCTCTGAAAGGGATAAACCTCTGACAATACCTAACTCAGATAGTTAGACACATATTTTGAAGAATGTGACTCCTTGTCTAGCATGATTGAAAACAGACCCTGAGCAAGCTCGTTAGGCTTCCTGTGTAAAACACTGATAACACATACTCGGGACCCCCATGCCGAGATAAGCACTCAAGGAACCGGTTTCATGGCATTCCAAGGCCAAAAGGACTGATGAGCTAATTCAATGACCATAAATGGACAAAGGAAGCCCAAAAGTTCAACTAGTGGACAAGTGAAGAAGACTATTAGAGACCACCAGAGGACCCCCGAAAACCACCAAAGAGGGAAATTATGCATGCAGATTGGATATTTGCATATGATAATGACCTCATGTTTATGTAGATGAATTCTTACAAATCCTATGAATATGTATAACTTGATAGTATAAAATCTCTGGAAGTTTGCCAAATCGTTGGAGCACTCATGGTGGAACAATCCCCAGTGCTGCCCACCGCTGCAATAAAGAATGCCTGCTTAATAGTAACTTTGTTGCTATTGAGTTTTATTTCGGGAACTTTCTGAATACTCCATTTCCTCTTATGGAGAGGTTCGGACTTTGAGGAATAGTATCCGCGAATTTTTGTATCAGCTCCTTCCCTACTTCTCATCAGCTCCCGCTTCAGCCCAAGTTTTCTCCTTTTAATTCTTGCAATCAGACCCAAGTTTGTAGCATGGATAATACTTGCCTGGTCATACAGTCCCAAATTATTACAGTGACAAAATAGAATTAATTGCATGGGAGACTTTCAGATGAACTTCTAAGGAAGAGTTCATAGTGCAGCTTTAACCAGCAGTTCTCATCCTCCTGAGACTCTCTGAATGCTGCGTGCTTCTTCAAAAAGATAAAGGTCCCTTGTCCCTCCTGTGTTTTTAGGAAGCGTGGCTGTCATTTGATCTGAAAGAGCCCCTGCATTGAGTGGTGTGGGTATCAGCAGGCTGCTGCCACTTGGAAAACAGCTTGAGAAGCACAATAGGAACTGAAAAAGAGAGGAAGAGGAAAGGGGACTTGGGCAGGGAAAACAGGACAGAGGAGGCAAAAAGAATCCAGAAGGGTAAGAAGAAAAGCGATGGATGGCCTTGGCCTTTGAAATGCTGAAGGATCTGAATTCCTTGCCCCAGGAAAGAGGGAGGCTGCTTCAAGTGACAGAGGCCCCAACTCCCAGAGGCTTTGGGTTGACTTCTCACAGCAGAAGTTCCTGCTCAGCTGACCCATAGCACCCCCAGGGCTGTCGTAGGGCAGCCGGGGCTGAGGGATTCAGCAGCTACGGGAGCAGAGAGGGAGCCGAGTAGCTCAGCAAGTAGATTAGGAAAACAAACAGGAGCTCATCTCTCCATTCTAACTCCCTTGCCAGAAGGGGAGTGTGTTTGCTCATACCTGCCAGCAGAGCTGCTCTGGTGCCATCTCTGCCTGCCTGCAGAAAATGTGTATTGTCATTTTGTAGGAGCTGAAAAACACCATAATGCTACCTCACCCTGCGTTCATGCAGGGTAAGTGTGGTACCTAGCTCTCTTCATCCTCCATGCTCTGATTTTCAGTTATCTGTCATTTCCAGACCAGCAGCCTAAAACATCCCTTCTTGCAGGAACTCTGCTTGCAAATCTAAAGGATTAAGTATTACCGGTGAGAGAAAGAGGAATTTAGAGCTACAACTGCTGCATTTCTGGTGCTTGCCAGTGAGCAGGGCTGCCTGGCCAGCCTGCAACTGTACACTCCCAAGAGCGAAAAAAAGGCTCCCAAGAGCAACTTTTTCAGAAAGCTCCAGATTTTGGAGTCATGTGGTCATGGAAAACTTGAGAATGTGCTGTTAAAATAAAAAATAACAGACCAATAAAATAATTCTGCTGCAAAATTAATCTAAAGTTAAAGTAATTGTATACAGGGTGAAAGTCAAATCAAAACCTGTACGAATGACATGAAATAATTTTAGTCTGTTTAAACAGAACACTTTGATACTGTAAAGTCAAAAAGAAAAGTTGGAATAATTTGTACTGATTTTTCCTTCAACAAATGATTATGAAAAAACTAATGTGTTCCCTTGAAATGATTTGATTTAAATGAATCTGTATTTTCTAACAGAAAGACATTCTGTCAGTGTGTTTTCCAGGCACCTCTGACAACAGTAATTAATGCAGTGTTGAAGAGAGAGATCTTATGACCAAGCCATACTGAGGGCTCATCTTTGGTGTACAGAATAAATGGTATATACATATAGAATAAAGAGGTACAGTGTCTTTACATTGCTTCAACTTTCATTGTGCTTCCAAACTCTCAGAAGGAGAGTATGTGACCAGGCTGTGACCACTACAAAACGATAGTCTCTACTTTCTACTTTGACTATTGCATTGCAGCCCGTCCACAGGGACAAGTAGTAACAGTGGCAAATTTTAACCTCCTGTAAAATCACAGCAGTGACACTTCTGTCCTGCTGCCACGCAAAACTTTGCTTGAAAATCCAGGGCCAGATCTCCAAGCTCAGCACCGAGCCATTCAACCTGGAATCACACCCTCACAGTGCTAGTGCTAGATCCTCACAGGAGCAACTGGTGATCCCCAAAAGGGCTGAACTGTATATTTGCGAATACTTTTGCTAAAGCTCTGGTAAGATTAGTAAAAGTGGTATAGACTGGAGCCCATTTTCAAAGTGCTACAGGTTTTATGCATGGTGAATGATGCAGATAAAATTAAACATGACCACATATATAACTGTAATTGTTGCCTGGATGTGTAAGAAGTATTAGAAATAACAATGCTGATCATTTTAACTGAGGAATAGCATGAACAGTTTGTTCACAGTCACAACATAAAAAGTCACTTCCTTTCTCTGCAAGGAAGATTTGTCAGGCCAACAAGAGACTTGTAGCATAAATATGGTCCTTGTACAACTGCGTAAAGCCAATGGAGATTTCTCTTCCTGCCTCTTAACTGCCTGTGCGCCACGGAAGACCATCTCTTGATGTCCCTCCCTGTTCTCTTCTCTATGATTCATACAACTTCTTCCAGCAGTGCTTTCCTGAATTTATGCTCCAAATGCACTTGCATTTTCTTGCTAGGCATGAAAGAGTGTGGCCAAGTCAACAGCTTGTGGCCCAAAGAGTTCAAACGCTAATGGATGTGGTCCTGCTCTGTTTTCATTCTTTTTTACTTAGGAAATCCAGGCGCCACAAGCCCTGCCCTCCAGAGAGATCGTTTGATCTTATTACGCACCAAAGAACAGCTTAGGGAGGGAAGGATAGCGTTACTGAAGCTCGGAGGGTTGGTATAAACACCACTGAGCTGAGGGGACTGGATTTTCAGTTACAAATTATAATTTTATTGGGCTCAAGGAAGAACGCAAACACATTTGACTATTCCCTTCATCTGTGAGAGAGAGAGAATTGTATTATCAGCAGTGCAAGGAACGGGGCTGTCGTTAAATCCTCTTGAAATGTTCTGAAATACAGGAGCATGAGTGACTCTCAGGGAACGCGGGGCTGCTTTGTTGTGGAGAATGGAGTGGGAATTCACGTCATTGCATAGAGCATGCCAATCTTTTCGCTGAATTTAAACACACTGGACTCCTACATCTTTGCCTAGCCTTGACATCTGGATCCATTAGGAATTTGCAATTCTAATTTAAATCAGCCATACTAATTGTGCCTTTTTTTAATTGGCTGCACTATTGATTTTACAAGATACATGATGCTCTCCCACCTGTGTGCAAGGCTCCTGCTGGGAGCTGCTAATGGAAAAAAACACCTCAATTAGCAAGAATTCCTTCTGAAATCCTTGAAAATCCAATATTGCTGATTAGTTTGTTAAAAAATCTTATTAAGAAATGCTCGGTGACTTCCCTAATAATATCAAGAAGCAGATCCTCATGCTGGGCTCCCTAGAAGGCTAATCTCTCCCTCTCCTTTTTCCTTCCCTGCCTCCAGCAGTGTTCAGAATTTGCAGCATGCAGGAATTAATTTCCCAGCCCCTCCCTAGTGAACCATGGAGGAGGAGAACTATGCTTCCTTTTTTAGCCCCATACGGGAAATGTAGCTGTGTAAAGAAATTAATGATGTTAATCCAGATTCAAGGAGAGTGGTGGAAAGTAACAGAAAAAAAGTCCCTTTCATCCCTTCAGTGCTTCATCAGCCAAATTAGCTGTATCCCTTGCTTATCCCTTTCCTACTTCAGTCTTGAATTCATATTAGCTTAGTCGACTATCTCCTGACAAATGGAAGAGGTGTGTGCTTCCCGCATCTTCTCTTGCCCATCACCTTAACACAAGCAGTGGCAGAACCCGGAGATAACAATGCAATTTGTGTTGGGACACAAGCTAGTGTTCACTCAAAGCTTAATGATGTCTCTCCCACAGGCATAAGTCTGGCTTCCTTGGCTTTAACTTATGCCCATGGTATCAGGTAACAAGAAAATTAATACAGTGTAGAATTAAGGCAATGATGCGTCTGCACACAGTTTAGCCTATTCCTTTATTTTCAGATAACCATTGCAATTTCTGTGAGCCAGCCAGACTTTAGCTTTCTTAGAAAAAGCAGTTTTTCTCCCTTTATATTTCTCCCATTTTCTCCCTTTGGCCACATCAGCATTAAAGAGACTACTTGGAGAAATGGAGGGATCACAAGTGGGGCCTTCCCTTTTGACAGCATATAACTGCAACCAGAGGTCTGCAAGAGACATCTGCTTCACGATGGTGCTCTCTACAGATCCCTAATGTGGTTTGAACAAGTCTGTGTTGATGCCCCTGTCAAGTCAGCAGAGATAACAGCTCTATTGCCAGAAGCATTGCTAGATGAAGAACTCAAGCAAGAGAGCACAGTCCTTCCCTTCTTTCCCGTCTTAGTTAACATATCAACAGCTTACAGATCTTCCTGTCATGCTGAAGACGCATTCAAGTCCAAAGGGATCTGAAGCAGTGCCTCCTATCAGAAAGGCTATGCATTAATCAAAGTGCATTCCTCATTTCCTTAGCCATGGAGTTTGGTTGAAACATTTCCACAAAGTTTCTACAAAATTACATTTTGTACAAACAATAAGCCACCCAGAGTTTTGGGAAGGACTCCCTGACCAGCTCTAAAGTTTAAAAAATACCATGCCTGTTCCAGTTGTGAGTTGTTCTGTTCATTTGGTTTGAAGCACAATATAGGCATGGTGAAAATTAAAATGGTAAGTCAACAGCTGGCTTGGAAGCAGTGAGACTGAACACAAAGGAACCTTCCCTACCTTGGGGGAACCCAGGAGCTCTGGAAATGAGCGTGGGAACCTTCGTCTTTTCTCAACTTTAGAGCTTACCCGTTGTTGAGGAGACATTGCTCCCCCTGCCAGTTAATGAGGAAGAAGGACACTGCCACAGGGCAGTTCAGAGCAGGAGCCAACTTTTGGTCATTCTCTTCTTATGTTACCCCTCTTGAAAACGTACCAGCTCTGGCAAATATTGTCCATATGGAGGAGTAGCTGCTCTGCAGAGGGCAGGTAGGAGCAGCCACAGTGAGGACACTGTTTCTCTTCCTCAGACTTTCCTTTCCTTGCTCCTTCTGAGCCTCTGGACTGTAGCTAGGGCCATCCAGCGTTCTCATTCAGCACATGCTAATTTTGACATTTCCATAAAGTCTGCTTGTCATCACCAACTCTTAATTTAACCTCACTGCAGAAATGCCTCCTGCATTTCAACCAGACAGGCTGGAGTTTAATTACACAGTCAGGCAGCTGGACTGTGTTGCAGTATATTCAGCCAGTCTCTGGTTTCATGTGCATAATTGCTGAAATACTTCATTTTCCACCCTCTTCTCCCCCTCCCCCCCAATCTACTTTTTCATTTAGTAACCACAGTCACTCAAAAATATTTTGCTAGGAAAACAAATTGCTGCTGAGTTCAAACAGGGCTTTTTTTCCTCCCCTGGATATCTGTATCAGCCTGTTGACATGGAGAGGATGCTGCAGGAGTCATTGAGTTAATGGGGCCCAGAATCCTGTTTTTCCTCATACGCAGCTGACACCATGCCTCAGCACTGAGCACTGTTAGTCTCTCGCATCTCTTACTCCTTGACACAGCACAGCACAATTCTGAATTCCTCCTTTTGAGATGAGTGGGTACTTGTGCTGCTACAGTCTTTTTTTAAAATTCTGTAAAGACTCCCCTGCCTCTTGAGACCTTCATCTGTCTTTGACTCCCTGGCTCTGGGTGCCCCAGAGACACCACAGACTGCAGAACCGGGCAGCCCCAGGAAGGCAGGCTGCTGAACAGCCAGAGACGCAGGTAAGCGTGAACCACAGAGTGCTGCCACAGCTCAGGGTTGCTGAGGACTTCAGCCAGATCAAACCCTTCTGTGTGATGCATTTTCCCTTTGCCACATTAGGAAGTCCCAAAACCCCAGTGCTTTTCGGGGGGCGGGGGGGAAATCTTACTAGCTTTACCCAGTGACGCTTTAGCAGGACAAACATCTAGTTCTTACTGAAAAGCAGTAGGAGTCTAGCTCCAGTCTTTGCAAATACCACCACCCCAGACACCTGCTTACATCTATTGGTGGACTAAATCCATTCATAATTCTGGCTCCCACTTCATAGTTAGCCTGTCTAAACAACGGTCCAGAACATTACAAAAACAACCTTAGTACTGAGCTGAACATTGTGAGGTTCAGTGCCTGTCTCAGAAGATCAACTGCCCTTGCAACAAAGGTGGAGATCTTGAAGGGAAGGGCTAAACTGACAGCAGGATCTTATTTCTCTTAATTAATGCATCAAAACCCAGACTGAGGACCTCTTAAGTACTTAGCGAGGCTCTTAGGACCTGTCCTTATCCATGTGCAGGAGTTCTATCACTCACCTGTGAACCAAAGTCACTGCTGGCACAGGGCATGGAGGGAGCAGATCAGAGGGATGCTTGAATGAGATAGGACAAGGAAATAGTGGAATATACTGCATCCAGCCTGTATCCAAATACAAATTATCAACTGTGTCCAACTGACCTGGCATGTGGAAGTAATTACACTTAACACTCACCCTGTACATTGCATCCCAGATCACTTCGGTATGACTCAGTACAGCCAGCTGCAACCATCAGGAGGCTACAACAAAGTGAAGGCAGGGAGTAGGCCTATCTATTGTAAATAGGAGGTTTCTGTATTATTATTCAAATGAGCCTCAATCAGTTACTGCCATTCCTTTGATCTACTCTGCTAAACAACAGCTAATGTCGTTAAGGCACATTCAGACTCCTTAGGATCCACAGCGAAAAGTACTAACACCTCTGAGTGGCAGCTGGAATCAACCTGCTTAGGCAAAGACGCCGAGGAAGAAAAGACAGTAAATGGAAAAATGCAATTCTCCAAGCAAGCTGTACCATTGAAATACCTGACTTCCCACTGCTCTGCCAGGCAGCAGAGAGGAACTGAAAGGGGAATTAAGCTGTCTCCTGTCATAATCTTAACTTGTGCTTTTGCATAATAAGCTGGAGTGACTATGTCTCTACTTTAACATTTTACTATGTTTAATCCCCAAATTTGACTCATTCGCTCTCACTGCCGGGGATGAGAACGCCCCTTAGCGATGCATTTGCTTAGGGCTTTACTTATTATAAAAATGTCCGTGTTTCCAGGAGACTCCTGTGAACCTGGCACTACCTCCAAAGAGAGCCTCAGAAATGTATTAAGAACAGCAAGCCTTTTGTCAAGTTATTTGGGAAATCATACTGCTGTGTGGACACACAGACATTTTCCTATGGCAAAGGAATTCCTTTAATTAATTCCTGTTTAAACTAGAGCACTGATTTGCAGAGCCAGTATCAGCCAGTCCCTCTTGGCCTTACAGTCTGTTACTGTATGAAGTCTTGAAATCAAGATTAAATGTCTTTCTAAATGCTCTGTGGCCTAGAAGAGGAGAGCAACGGAACCTGTGTTATTCAGCATTCCTCTAATGTTCATTTCTAGCTTTAAAATATGTAATTCTCTAAAACTGACTCACTCCACATTCCACAGTTAGGAAGTTCATAAAGAAAAGATGGCTTTGCCCCAAGCACTCTGCACCTTTATCTACTGAGATGTCTGCTTCCCGTTGCATGTTTGTAGGTGTGCTCAGTAAAATCCCTGAAGACCTCAGTGGAGGAAGCCTGTTCTAGAGAGAAATAATAGTGCTTGTAATTGTTCTACAGCATCCTGGAAAACGTTTTGTTTCCATTTTCCTTTGCTAGTATTAAATTTTAATGCAGGAGTGTCCATTGGTATTCATTATTCATCTGCCCTTGAATTTTTAACCAACATGTGCTCGAGATTATTTCAGAAATTCTGTATTTATAGAGAGCTGGGAGTGAACAGCTATTCAGCTGGGCTGATAACTGCTGTCACACTTCAGTATCCATTTTCAGCAAAAATAGGTAGCTGATAACCATAATCAGAAAAATTGTTAAATTTCACAAACGAAAGGATGCCAGGAGTCATCTGCTCAGTAAGAGTGAAATTCATCTTTTCTGGGGATCTGTCTCAAGAGCTGTGTGATCTCCAACACCCCCAGTGTGAAGACTCTGTGATACATAGGCCTTGTGTTGGCTCTCAGCATAAAGATGAATTTCACATTCTAAGAGCCAAGTTACATGATTCATTACAGAGATTTTTTTCCCTCAAATATAGCTTATTTCTTCATTATTTTCCTCAGGAATAATCCAAGTGCGAACTGCACCTTTCTTTAAAAGCATTTGGAATACAGCTTTATTTTCTCTTCCCTTTTTTCACTCTATAAATAGTTTGCAAATCAGTATTCACATGTCAGTTGTGTTGACTTGATGTCTCTAGCACTCTTTACTTTTTAAATAAGAATCATGATGTTTAGAGCGGGCTTTTTTTCAGCCACAGCTCTTGGAATCACTAACTGTGTGAGAATCGCAGTTTGCACTTAGAGGGGTATTTGTGGCTTTGTATTGCAAAGGAAGTAGGAAAATATCACACAAATGTGCTGAGAAGGACTGACAACTGGAAAGCAAATAGAAGAACTTTACATTTATTCTCCAAAGAAAATCTGCACAACTTCTCCCTTTCCCTCACCTTTTTCTCCTTTATTTATAGTTTTTGTGGGAGGAGGAAATAGAAAATACATCTCTCCTGAAAGCACCTGAGAGGTGGGATTAGTTTTCTTCTGGAGCTGTCTGTTGCCTTCCCCTGACTATGCAGAAAGGTTAAAGGATGGGATTCAACCTATTCAGCCTTGGGGGACCAGCTCAGATGCAGAAGCCTTTCTGCAGAGGCAGAAGCCTTTCTATAGTCACTGGAGATCTAGTAAACGGGGTCTGGGTGTTGTGCATTTCACCAAATGTAGATGTTGACCTCAGTGATACAAATCTGTTCCCCACTGTAGTCAGTAGAGCATTAATGAACACAAAGTGACCTGGGGACATCTATGCTGGGGCAGACTGGCGGATTGGGTTACCTGCTTTAATTGACTGAGTGGGTAAAACCCAGAGCTTGCAGGTGACAATTTGATCTCTAGGAGAGCAGAGCCATGGTAGAGATTAGAAGGAAGCTGACAGGTAAAGTTGCGTCTCCTTTCTTACCCCAGGCAAAAATGCTGGATGATTTCTAATACTTCAACTGATACTTCAGCACACTTTCCCGTCATATTCCTACAGCTTAAGGAGTAGATTTTAGACTGGGGCACAAGCCACCAGGTTACCCTCATTGCAAACAACATTGCGTTCCCCGAGTCCATCCAGCTTTAGTTCTTGCTAGAGACCCTTCTGAGAGGGTCACTATGAAAATGCAGGAAAGCAGACCTCCTTGCCCCAAACAAGGAACTGAGTGAATTCTTCACTTAGAGAGGTTTACCGTAGCAGTCTGGCACACTAAACTGTGTACAGAGAAAATGACAGAGAGAAACAGTGCAAAGATGCAGATTCCACCTGAAAGGCAACAGGATTTAAGAGATACAGACAAAAAAATTGAATGGGCAGCTTGAACAAATATTTGCAAAGCTTTTGTTTCAGAATTCATAGCATTCTGGCTGTTTTGTTCTGAAAATTCTGCCTTCTAGGCTTTGATAAAACCATTTGGTTGCTGCTGTGGGTCAATGAATAATAAAACCACAAAGATGTGGGCATGAGTTTTTTGGGATGCTCTGTGAAGTCTACAGGCCAAGAATCTACTGTGGGATAAAGAGGAAACAGTCACCTTTGTGACTGAAAATGGAAACATCTGTTTAGTTTCAAGTATTCCTGGGAGCCATCTGGTGAATAAAAGCAGATAAAATGAATTACCCTGAACTCAGATGCCAAAAGTCTGCTATGGCTAGGATTTAGACAGTACTAAAGGCAATCTGAATCTCAATCTCCATCTAAAGAGATAGCCTATTTACAGGGGAAATGTGTTTGCCTGTGAAATAGATAGCAACAATGGAAACTAGAGCTCATAATAGACAAAACAGTGCAAGTACGCATCTCCAGACATTTGTCTCATGCCTGTTGTTATTCACCAAAAGAACTATCCTTCCTCTGCCTGGCCAGTCTGAAACACTCCTCCGCATGCAGAAGCTAGCATAGCTCGGACCCAGGGCACTTTTAGCAAGGCACTGATTTGCAGAGGCTCGGAAAGCCAGGCTGTTTGCGAAAGTTTTTATGTATTGATCGGTCCTTGTCAACACATACAGTGTGCCAGGCTCCCTGTCCCCTGGGTTTGCCAGAGGCCACTGTGTCTCCCCTACAAGCTTGGCGATTGCAGCCCTTACATGGCTGCAGTCAAGTGGGAGAGAAAGGAGGGGAGTAAACATGATCGATAACCACTTCATAACTCCGCTGCACTTCATCACCCCCTCATCAGGCACTGGTCTCCTCTCCCCAAGTACTCTCAGTCTCCCTCCATCTCTGAGGGTGTTCTTGGCCAGGCCAGTGATTTCCACTCACAGCTAATGCCCTGCTATACCATCATTTTGTGACTCTTTAAGTGGTTTTGAGACAGCCTTGCTGCCAGAAAAAGCTGCCCAGACCTCTCCATCCACCTGGGTGTTTGTTCCCAGCCTGTCCCTGCCCTGTGCTAGGGCTGACATGGGCACAGGTTGGACAGAGTCTGGGAATGTGTGGCTGGGCACCAAGGGGATAGACTCCCATTTCCAGTGGTGGTATTGGGCACTGTCAGTGCCGTGACCAATGCTCGCGGTAATCCTGGCTGTGCAGGGCGGTGACTCACGAGCACTGCAGATCTCCCCATGCTGATATTGGGGGTTACTGCCACGGCAGCCTGAAACCCCTCCTTGTTCTGGCTCATTTTCTACCAGCGCATAGCACATAAGGCAGCAGGCTGGAGAAACAGGGTCCGTAACTATGATCCCAACTCTAATCATCAGAGCCTGTGCGCCAGACCCGACCCTTGCACCGCTGGCCACTGCGGCCAGCAGACACTGGCCATCTTAACCACATCCCCACCACAGCTTCCTCCTCTTCCCAGGAACGACAGCTCTGTCGGGGTTGGTTATACAGCACCTTGCACAGCAGGTACTATATTCATGAGTGGTCTTTCTCAGTGTGAGATAAACCACTGTCATCCCCTCAGCCTCTCTCATTCCACATCCTCTTTTCCAGCTACTTCAGACTAATTCCAGCACATACTGATTTCATCTTCCTGCTACCCTGGGCTTCCAGTCCCTTTTTGACTGCAGCAGCAGTTACGGTTACAGTTAGGTGTATGCAGTGAGCATGGGCGACCGTCCCACACATTCCTGGCTTTTTCTATATTGCTTCTCTCAAGAAATATGAGGCAGGATTCTGTTGTAATGAACTCAGAGGTGACCCTTTCTCAAGGCCCAAATACTCAGCCGTAGATCCAGAAGAAGAATTTATCTAAGTCATACTAAAAATCAATAACAATTATGCATTTAAATGCTTTGCAGAGTTGGTCTTCTGTGATAACAGCTATTGAGAAATATTTGTTCTCTAATGAAAATCTACATTTTCCATAACCATGGCAATAAACAGGTGGATTGCAACTAAAGTTTTCAGTTCTCTTTTTTTCATTATTATTATTTTCCTGAGGTCAGAAACAGAAACAAAGTTCTGAGTAGAGAGCCTTTCCAGAAAAAAGTTACAGAAATTTAAGCTGTGTGAAGAATGGAAGAGTTGTTCGCAAAGGATTGTGAATCTCTGGGAAGTGACTGTATCAGAATGAAACCAGTTTCAAAAATGTGATCTGAAATAATACAGAGTATACATGTTGCATATATTTATTAGCATGTGGTATATATTTTAGATCAACATTTCATTCTGAGAATTTTTTATATTTACTGTTTTGTACAACAATACAAGGCACTTGGTTTAACACTGAACTTTAATCCACAGATGCCCGAGCATTTCACAAGATGTGATCCAGCAGAAGTTCATTTTGTGCAGGCCTTCATACAGGATTTTCTAACATTGCCTAAACACACTATTTTATGTTTCTTGATGGAAAAATACTGTACAGATCTTACTGAAAGAAAAGAAAAAGCGTGAGATAGACATATAGCATGAAGAATCTTTGCTGAAATGTAGAATCAGACACATTCCCAAGCAGCTGAAGGCTGGGGTACCATAATGAAGAGCATTAGGAAGTATCAATAATATTACCAGAAGAGCACGCAAGAGACGGAGAGCATCAGTTAACATGGAATAAATCTGTCCCAGAGACTGTTCCACGAGTTTTGTAACAATCAATCTTTTTCCTATGAGTCTCTTGAATTTACTAGCATAGATACAGCCTTATTTTCTCAGATAGTAGCTTTTATTTCCCCTTGAAACATCACTCTAAAATGGCTCCTATTCACCTTGAAATAATAGTGGTTTGTAAATTCATTTGAAAAGCACAACGATTCCCATTTCCCTGACTTCGGACTTGAATGTTAATCAAGACAGATTGTCTTCCCAGGCCTTAGGGAACTGTGTTCAACAGTCCCATGTTCAACAGCAACATGGGACTACAGTGACACAGGAGAACCAAAGTAAGAAGATAGCATTTTTCAACAGCTCCCAGCTACTTCAAGCATGAAGTGGTTTTCCTTGGACCAGCAAAATTTACTTCTTTGATGCCCAAATTATGTTAGAAGTGACAACTAAGTATCAAAATGCTTTTTCAAAGCTGTCTGAGATCTTCAAAACCAGTCAGAAAAATGGACACTAGAAAGATTCATATCTTGGATTCCTGCTGATCTTTGAAGAGTTTTAACACCTCCACAGCTGATAACAAGCATTTAAAGCTGGTCTTTAGGAAAAGTCTATGCTAAACCTGTAAAAAAATCTAACACTTATGCCTCTTATATGTACCCATGTGTAAGAGTACTCTGTTGCTAATCATGTTGTTCTTTGAAACAGTCCAAACAAACATCAACTCATCCTTAATACATTATTTTCTGAGCTTGGCTAAATAAGCAAAAGATAAATCTACTGGTAATGCAATTAAGTCATAATTATACAGAAATACATATGCAATTACTTTCCAATCCTCATTAAAGTTGAATGAATGCTTAGGGGTTTAACTACCTTTTAATTACAGAGCAAAAGAAAGTTAATTAGATAGTCACAAAATTTTACGTTTTAACTTTTCCTAGTAGAAGTGTGACAATAACTGCCTTTGAAAAAAGTTGCTCTTGTTCTTGCAGAGAAAAATACAGCTAAACATTTTGTGCAAAGAAATTAAGGATGCGAGTAAAGTGTATTAATAAAAATTCAATTATACACTTATTGCATGTGCAATTTTCAACTAATTGCATTGCAGCAAGATTTCTCTCTTGGATAGGCACTACATTTCCACCAGAAAAAACAGCTCGGGATGGTATCTAATGAAGCTTTGTTAAAAGAGTGCAATAAAGGAGATTAGGTCTTGTTCAGGGCATGCCAAATGAGGAGTTTCTGAGTGTCATGTGAGAAAGGTCCCTGAAGAACAGTAGTGTGCATACGTGGAAGTTATATTCAGCCGTGCAGACACAGTGGGCTCACACAAGTGCCACTAACATGGCTTTGACCAACTCACTGCCTAGAAGGACATGGAAGGGGTCCTGCTGCCAGGCATATGGGAACGAGGATAAATTCTAGTAACATCCCCAAATTACACCCTACAGTTAGGGTTTTCTCTTGAACCGCGGTTCTGAGTTTGTAGGTTTGGGGTACCCATCCCATGCATACAGGTGGTAGATGATCAGGATGGTACTTTGTGCTCCCATTAGGAATTTTACAGGAATTAAATTAAATCCTCTTAAATTCCATGTTAGAACAGCAGGAGCTAAAGGGCCTGGAGCAGGGAAGTTTGGGCTTCTCAACTCATTGCTGTTCTTTGGGCAGCCAATATGCTGAGCTGAACCCAAGGAAAATTAGCTCCAGTGATCCCCAGTCCAAAGGCCCTTGATGATAGGAAATGCTGGACTCGGTGTGAGAGACACCTCTCGCTTGGCAGCCGAACCAATTAAATACCTGGTAAAGACTGGCATGATGCACAGGGGGAGGAAGAGGCTAATTTGAAGCACCTGACTAGGCTGGCCACCACAGCAGTCTTCCCCAGAGGGAACGCTGTAATTAACATATGTTAGAGACATGGTTTGTCATGGTATTATCTTTCCTCAGGCAGAAGAATGCACTACTTTATTACTCTTTTTCCCCTTCCCAGCTGGTTAGTTGGCTGATGAAATCACATGATCAATATGTCACACACAGACTAATCAAAAGTCTGGCTAGACAAAATCAGTTAGCATGCAATTACCTTTGGTGTATGAGGGGTAATGCACTTCAGCAGGCCTTGCCTATGTTTTAAAAAAAGGCTAACTCTGCTAGTTACCATCCTGTGCGGTGCTGAGGACCCAGCTCCCCTCTAAGTCCACCTGAGGTGCGGGGAGCAGGCGCTTCTGCTGCTCGCTCACTTGCAAGCTGTTTGCTCACTGGGTGTGCAGTCTCAGCACTGCTAGAGCAGCAGCTTTCAGTCCACTTGACTTGCTTTCTGAGAAATGCATTGCACATGCTTTGACACCTAAGGAACACCAATAGATTTGTAATGGTGCAACTGGGATAAGTATCTGGCCCGTAGGTCCTGTTCTTTCTCTCCTCCACTGTCAAGTTCTCAGTCATCACCCCAGTCATCCAAGGTGCAGGTCTGCAGTTGCCTGCACCATCAATGTGTTCATTTTGCCTTGTCCTTTACCAGGAGAAGATAACTTCCAAGTAAATCCAGAGGCAAGAAAAAATCACAGCTCTTTGGAGAGGGTCTGCTGAAAGAAGCAGTAAGCAAACTGGGAGTTCCCTGTGTTAAATGTCTACCCTCTGTGCCTTGATCTGGTGACCGTGTCTGCACACAGGCGTGAGCAGCAAGCTGTCAAGTTCTTTTACTGGGATGACAGATGAGTCAGCCAAGCAGAGATGTACATTCCCTTGTGGCATCTGAAGTGTGGGTTTTTCCAGAGCAAAGAAGCAGGCAACCTCCTTTCTTCCCTCCTGCGCCCCTGCCACTATCCCTGGCTAAAAGGCATCAGGCAACCTGTCCCAGCCTGACACCAGTAAACAGCCCGCTGAGCAATTCCAGGTTGGAGCAGGATGTAGCTGTGATGGTGACAGAGGGCAGATAAGCTCACAAGGGTACAACATCCTTATCTCTGGTCCTCCTCACCCCCAGAATCTTGGGCTTATCCTCAGAGGAAAGAAGATAATTGGCCAAGAACACAAGCCACTTTTGGTGACACTGAAAATAAGCCCAGAGGTACCTATGTTGCTCGGTAGGGTCTTAAGTTAAGAAATACAGAGGAAAAGCAGGGAAAGGCATTGAGTTACCACAGGGATAAGGATAGTCAGCAGCTTACTGTGAGACCTTCTGTCCTCACAGGGCCTCCAAGGCCACGATATGTGAGCTATTCCCTGGTCACAACTGCAGGAAAAGAGTAGAACATTAGCTTTGGCAGCCAGGTACTGTGACAACTGGCATTCCTGGGAGAAAGAGCTTCATAGATAGATAGCAATAAGTCAGACAGACAGATTGTCAGCTAGGGATGTCCAGCTAAACACACAGGTACAGTCTCTCTCTCTGAGTCTGTCTCGCTTCTAGCATATTGCAGCCACAAAGTCATGACCAAAGCAAGTTTCCATCCCAGAGATAGCTGCCAACCAGGAAGAAAGTTCAGCACCATAACGACAGCCTGAATGTTGGCCATGAGAAAAATGCACTTTATCAGCTGTTCATTCCCATTGCTGGGAATTTAAGTCTGAGAAATCATTCAAGGCAAAGCTTTCCAAAGGGTTTCAGGGAGGTGATGATTATGGTAAGGCCACAGCTTTGATACCATGTCTGTAACCGTAGGGACAAAAAAATGGGGTAGGTGTGTGCGTGTATTAAGATGGTGGACTAAGAAATATCTGGTGTACATGAAGTTTTTGTATCACCAGACAGAATGGGATTTAAGTGGAAGCACAAGAATGGGTATCCCTGTAAGAGTACCAGGGCCTGCCTGTGTAGATCTGGATAATCTCAATAGTCAGATAGATATTCATCCGTTTTGTTCTGTTGGGTTTTCTCTATTTTTTCACTTTTTGCCCTTAAACACCTCAACTCTCAGAACAAAAAGTAACTAAAAGGCACTTGCCTAACACATTTTTGAATCTCCTAGTGATCCTTCAGGCAAAGTGCCTTCCTACTCCATCTGGCAGCACAAAGGATAAATAGGAAAGGCCAATCTAACTTCTTTACACTGGCATTATTTCACGCACTCCTTTATTTTGTTTTCTCCTGAAGCTCACAATTTCATCCTTTCAGGCTTTTGTCATTTCTACTGCCTGCCCACAGCCAGAGTGACTTGACCTTGGACCAGAAAGGCCTGGCAGAGTGAAATTAGTCTTTTGTTGGAGACAAAGAGCTAAACTGATTTGAGGAAAGGTAGATGACAGAAGCTAGTTTAGGAGATGTTTCTCTTGATTTTCTATGGAAGTAGCTTAGAAGTTATGATGGGTAGTGGTAAAAGTCCTCAATGACAGGTATTTTCACATGCATCTTTCATTAGTCCCTTGTGTTACTGAAAGCCACAATATTGCTATACTTTTATTAAAGTGAGTGAAAGCAAACAGAAGGATATCTTACTCTAACTCTGATCCACTCTCTGATCTGCCAGGAAGTGGTTGTCTCCTTTCAGAAGGTTTTCTGAGGCCAGCTGCAGTCAGTTCAGAGGCTAAGAGCAAACCAGCTGCTGGGCCACGGATAGATCATAGGCACGTGCGGTGTTAAACCATCAGCCTCGCAACAAACTGAATTTAATTTATTGTCAAAAGCCACTTCCTGCTTGCGAGTAGATGTTTATCAGCGGTCACGGGTAGCTGTGAGCTTCAGTGGCCCATGCTAAAATGGCTCACACTGCTAAATGCTTGGTTTATTCTAATAAAATAGCTCTTTACTGGGCTGCTGCAAGGGTTTTGTCAACACCAACCTGCTCCCAGCAGCTTGTATTCCTACCACCACTTACTGATGGCACTTAACTGGTACCACTGCCTGGGCACATACAACTAAGCAGTTAAAAGGGTGGTTCCTATGCACATTAATTAAGGTCTCAAGGACAGAGAAGTTTACTCTGACATTATTTAGGTCCAGTAATATAACCCTTTTATAGGAAGTCAAGGGATTGAAATACACATCTTCACTCAAGCTGTTAACCACACCACACCCACCCCCAAAAGTAGTGTTACATGGTTATGCTCTCGTTAGCATGCTCAGCAAGATTGAGGACAAATTCATCTAACTACATGTCTCCAATACAGGCATCTACAGCCCTGCTAAGTGTCACCTGAGACTCCTGCTATAGCCAGCGTATAAGACGGCTTTCTCCAGTGAAGGGCCTGGAGTGATATGGAGGAATTTTTTCCTCTCCTATGGCCATTAATGCTCTGCTTAAAAACAGAGGGACTTGTTTTCCCGAGCTCTCAATCTTGTACTTAGAATTGGATGGGGAATGTGTCTCAAGTTGGATTAGCATTCAGGAGAAAAAAGGCTGACAGAAAATGTGGCTTTGCTCCATTTTCAATGTTCCAACATTTTTCCAGGGGAAAAGCTGGATTTTTTATTTTTGGTTGGGGAAGTTGAAGCAAAACAATTTAGAGATGGGGCACCGGAGCTGATCCTGAGTCCATCAGGTACCTCACATGAATTTCAGCGTGGTTACCATGTGCATCTCTTTTCAGACATAGCACACCATGGCAGTACAGGACTGATGCATCAGTCCAAAGAAGACTGCAAGTTCAAGGCAGGAATGAGTGGGAATAAGGTGCAAAGTATCAATTCTAGAAGGAAACACTCACAAACAATTGAACTGACTAGTATGGAAAGTGTTCTGTGTGGTAGTGTCAAAAAGGTCTTTTTAATGCAAGTCCCTTGACATTTTCCATTTTTATCCATTTATTGTACCTTCGCCCAGGCACAAACAATGGAGACAATATTGGTGCTTCCTGTGGCAGGAAGATTCCAATTTTCAGTCATCTGCTTCTGCTGCCTTTTACTCATGCTCTGAGAGATGCCTGTGTTGCTGCTTTCCCTTGCAGAGTGAACAAGGGATGAGATGCTTTGATCTTTCACATTCTAATGGATTAATTTGTTGGCTTCGTCTGAACTGCAATGAATAATTTGAATTACAATTAGCAAATCTCTGTGCAGAGTCAGCACCTGGCAAAGAACAATTAGGAAAATAAAGGACCTTCTAGGTGAGACCTGATGAAAATACTATAAAGAGAAGGAGCAGCTGGGCTTCCCAAGGGATGCGGTGAAGGTATCATCACCACAAGGCAAGCTAACATGCTAGTGTGATTGAGATCAAAGTTACAAATCCTGTATGTCAGAGCTCATGACTGATACACATTTCTACTTAAGCCAGTCAGTTTGTCCATCTCCCTACTCATTTGGAGTATAGTCACTCCTAGGTGTCTATTAATGTGAGCAATGCTATGAAACTTGTTCCATTTCTGGGACGACTTGAGGAGGATTTCACAAGGCTGCCTGCCATTGAGCGTTCATTAGTCTCATGGCTTCTCTCACTGCACAGCCCATGTAGCATCTCTGGCAGCTGACTGTAAACCCAGCTGTAATTTATGTCTCCCTCCAGCAGCCTGGAGCTGTGAGGAACAGAGTTAGCCCAGTGAGTGACCCTGGCCTTGGATAAACAAGCAGAAGGAATGACAGCGAGACATGCTTTTCAGCCAAGAAACCCCCGTTTCTTCCTTCTGCTGTTAATCCAAAGCCTTTCCTTGGGGATTCTCCAGGAGATCCTTGCTATGCAGTGATGTCTGCAGAAACATCACGATCACTATCAGTTTGGATACTGCCACGAAGAAAGCTGGGCCAAGAATGTGTGCAGGCACGTAGCTACTACTAGGTGGGATGCTTCGAGACCGGAGTGGTACTTAAACTTGCCAGAAGACCATGGGGCCTGGAGGAGGAATTGTATTCCCCGTTAGGTGTTTATCATCTGCATAGGTCAGGGGTATATAAAGAGGTCACCACGGAGGCAACTGCAGGATCTCCTTTCCTGGAAATGCTGTACTCTGAGTTTTCCTTTCTTAATACACTGTATTTAAATCAGATTTTAAAAGCTAAATTTCATTTAAAATAATATTTTCAAACAAGTGGATAATGAGTTAACACTGGCCATAATGTTCTTTTCCTGTGCCACTCCTCATATGAAACTGTGACATGATTCCCGAGAAAGCAACCTCCACAAGCACCCTACATAAATCTCTCATTCAGAGCAGGTCTTGAACCTGTGAATGAACTGTAAAAGGACTACGCAGCTCCCCAACACAAGCAGATTCTCCAGCACAGGGTTGAATCAGAAATTCTTTTTTTTTTTTTTCTTAAAAGGGTCTGGTTTCAGCCTTACAGTCTGGGTCTGTTGCACAACAAAGAAGTCACTGAATCAGACAAAGAAAATTAATTGTGTCATTATTTGGGGACAGAATTTCACACATTTTTGTGCATAAGCATTCAAAAAAGGTTACTGCAAGTGTTAAATTCAATTCAGTGTCCTGCAAGAGATGCATATGTATGACTGCCTAATTATAATTAGAACCACAGAGTTTAAAAAAAAAAAACTCTTCATTATAAGAATGGAATTGTCTTTGTTAATTGCCATGAAGTTGCAGATCTTTCTCTTAGCTCTGGCCTCAATGCTTGTCTTTGATTTTAAATAGAGGCATTGTACTCCAGAAGTTCTGTTTAAATTATGTGGGTTTTGTAAAGCATTTTTAATACTTTTCACAGTGACTACACATGAAAAAAAAATATAGATGTCAAGGTTATCAAGCATGCAAAATAATAGCATTACTGAGAGTTTTCTCTACTGTGCCTGATGAGAGGTGTACTTTGGAGGCCAAATTCCCCATTTTGCTGTCGTCATGGGGCACCAAGCATTTCCCCTAATAAGCAAACTTGACTGCAGTTCAGGGCACTAGAGATGGATTCAACTCATGTGGCCTTCGGTCAAGGAACATGAGCACACGCGTCTGAGTGCTGGTATCAAAGCAAAGCTATCAAAGCTATATAGGCTATAGCATAAGGACCTCATCAGAACCCAAATAAGCTCTTATCCATCCTTAACGGCTTTGTGAGATGCTTCAAATGTGCACCTAGGGATTCTAATCATCTAAATCCTATTTATTTAGCTTACTACTTCAACGTAAAATAGGACAGAAGGCACCTAGAAATAAATTCAACCCAAATTGGAAAAAAAGAAAATTCTCTACACAGGAAAGGAGAGTAGGCCTGGTGTGTCCTGTCACTGCCACACAGAAAACCTTCAGTTTAAAGCAGCGTTTAACACAAAACTATGCCAAAGGCAAGCTGAAGATGTTCTGTCATATCTCATTTATGCTCTGATGCCAGAATAAAAAGTAAGAATTCCCTGTCAGCACAGCAGTCCTTCTCTTTCAAAGGCTAAACAAAAATCACCAAGGAATTGAAGGCATTGATGAAGGCTATATGTGAAATATCCTTCTTTCTGAGCCTGTGGAAAATGCCTTTCTTCAGACAGCAGAAAAATAATAACAGAAATTGTCGGGTTTTGCTACAGATATCAGTGACTTTCATGCCATGAGAAATGGCTAGCTTGCTAATTTGCTTCCAGTTAGCAGGTTGGGGGGACACTGGCTCATGAGTACTGACAAATTAAGCTCAGCATATGGTTGCACCTCCCCACTGTGTGCTTGCACCACTCTCAGGCATTGCTGGAGCAGCAGAGGTGTGCAGGGAGCTACTCCTGGACCTCCACTTTATAGATCATAATATTAAACCTATGATACAAGGACTGTGAACCACTGGAGTTCAGCAACACTTTGAGAAGCAATCACCACCTTGAGAAGGAATGAGCCATTCTCCAAGGTCCAGCTGCCATTTCCCTCCCAAATGCCACATGTAACTATTTTCTTCTTACCACTGAGGAAAATCGTGGTGTACTTGTGTCCTGGTTTCGGCTGGGATAGAGTTAATTTTCTTCCTAGCAGCAGGCATAGTGCTGTGTTTTGGATTTAGTAGGAGAAGAATGTTGATAACATGCTGATGTTTTTAGTTGTTGCTGAGTACTGCTTATGCTAGTCAAGGACTTTTTCAGCTTCCCATGCTCTGCCAGGCGCACAAGAAACTGGGAGGGGGCACAGCCAGAATAGTTGATCCAAACTGCCCAAAGGGCTATTCCATACCATATGACGTCATGCTCAGTATATAAACTGGGGGGGGTTGGCCGGGGAGCAGCGATCGCTGCTTGGGAACTGTCTGGGTATCGGTCGGCGGGTGGTGAGCAATTGCATTGTGCATCACTTGCTTCGTGTATCATTATTATTATTACCATTATTATACTGTTACTATTAGCATTACTATTTTACTTTATTTCAATTATTAAACTGTTCTTATCTCAACCCAGGAGTGTTTCTCACTCTTACTCCTCCGATTCTCTCCCCCATCCCATCGGGGTAGGGGGAGTGAGCGAGCGGCTGCGTGGTACTGAGTTGCTGGCTGGGGCTAAACCACGACAGTCCTTTTTGGCGCCCGAACAGGGGCACGAAGGGTTTGAGATAACAACAGATTAACCAGAGTGTATTAAGGAGTCTGTTAACAGTTGCCGGTCACGATATTAGTTCTTCTGATCTGCACCATGTTCTTTTTTTTGCAGCACGCGTTAAAGCTTGCTGTCAGTTTGTGTAGTGTGCTATGCTCTGCAGTGATTCATGATCTTTTGCTTGGGAGGCTCCTTATCAAAACCCTGACCTTGAGCATTCTTTGGTATTTGGGTTTCATACAGAAGTCACTACTGTACTTTGGGTACTACCTCATAGAGAGAGTTAGCAATTATACTTCTTACTCTGAGAGGCTTGTTGTGGAGGAAATACAGAATGGCACCTTTGCTGCTTTCTTCTATGATGTTTCCTCCTTCATTACAACAACAAGCCTTTGAACAAATTAAACGTGAGATAGTTCATGCAGTAGCCCTTGGGCCAGTCCGGGCAGGGCAGGATATTAAAAATGTGCTCTACACTGCAGCCGGGGAGAATGGCCCTACCTGGAGCCTCTGGCAGAAAGCACCAGGGGAGACTCGAGGTCGACCCCTAGGGTTTTGGAGTCGGGGATACAGAGGATCCGAAGCCCGCTATACTCCAACTGAGAAGGAGATACTGGCAGCATATGAAGGGGTTCGAGCTGCTTCAGAAGTGGTTGGTACTGAAGCACAGCTCCTGCTGGCACCCCGACTGCCGGTGTTGGGCTGGATGTTCAAAGGGAGGGTCCCCTCTACACATCATGCAACTGATGCTACATGGAGTAAGTGGGTTGCATTGATCACACAACGGGCTCGAATAGGAAACCCCAGTCGCCCAGGAATCTTGGAAGTGATCATGGACTGGCCAGAAGGAAAAGACATTAGAATATCACCAGAGGAGGAGGTGACACGTGCTGAAGAGGCCCCACTGTATAATAAATTGCCAGAAAATGAAAAGCAATATGCCCTGTTCACTGATGGGTCCTGTCGTCTCGTGGGAAAGCATCGGAGGTGGAAAGCTGCTGTATGGAGTCCTATACGACAAGTCGCAGAAACTGCTGAAGGAGAAGGGGAGTCGAGTCAGTTTGCAGAGGTGAAAGCCATCCAGCTGGCTTTAGATATTGCTGAAAGAGAAAAGTGGCCAATCCTTTATCTCTATACTGACTCATGGATGGTGGCAAATGCCCTGTGGGGGTGGCTGCAGCAATGGAAGCAGAGCAACTGGCAGCGCAGAGGCAAACCAATCTGGGCTGCCGCATTGTGGCAAGATATTGCTGCCCGGATAGAGAACCTGGTTGTAAAAGTTCGTCATGTAGATGCTCATGTACCTAAGAGTCGGGCCACTGAAGAACATCAAAACAACCAGCAAGTAGATCAGGCTGCTAAGATTGAAGTGGCTCAGGTGGATTTGGACTGGCAACATAAGGGTGAATTATTTATAGCTCGGTGGGCCCATGACGCCTCAGGCCATCAAGGAAGGGATGCAACGTATAAATGGGCTCGTGATCGAGGGGTGGACTTAACTATGGACAGTATTGCACAGGTTATTCATGAGTGTGAAACATGCGCTGCAATCAAGCAAGCCAAGCACTTCAAGCCCCTTGGGTATAGTGAACGATGGCTGAAATATAAATATGGGGAGGCCTGGCAGATTGATTACATCACGCTCCCACAGACCCGCCAAGGCAAGCGCTATGTGCTCACCATGGTGGAAGCAACCACTGGGTGGTTGGAAACATATCCCGTGCCCCATGCCACCGCCCGGAACACCATCCTGGGCCTTGAAAAGCAAGTCCTGTGGCGACATGGCACCCCAGAAAGAATTGAGTCAGACAACGGGACTCATTTCCGAAACAACCTCATAGACACCTGGGCCAAAGAGCACGGCATTGAGTGGGTGTATCACATCCCTTACCATGCACCAGCCTCCGGGAAAATTGAGCGATACAATGGATTGTTAAAGACTACCCTGAGAGCAATGGGTGGTGGGACGTTTAAACATTGGGATACGCATTTAGCAAAAGCCACCTGGTTAGTCAACACCAGGGGATCTGCCAATCGAGCTGGCCCTGCCCAATCAAAACTTTTACGTACTGTAGAAGGAGATAAAGTTCCTGTAGTGCACATGAAAAATATGCTGGGGAAGACAGTCTGGGTTACTTCCCCCTCTGGCAAAGGCAAACCCATTCGTGGGATTGCTTTTGCTCAAGGACCTGGGTGCACTTGGTGGGTGATGCGAAAGGATGGGGAAGCCCAATGTGTACCTCAAGGGAATTTGATTTTGGGTGAAAATAGCCAATGAACTGAATTGTATAATATTAATTGCTTTATAATACTGTATGTTATCTCTTAACTATATGTTATCTCTTAACTGCATGTTAATATAATAATATAGTAGGTTAATATTAAGTATATAATACTATATATTATGATTGCTATATGCCGCATCAATGGTATTGCAGTAAGAATTGCCCAGCTTAATGAAAATGAACTTTGATGAAACCATGTTGGAATGAGAACTGACTTCAGCATGCAACAGTCCAACACTGCACACCACCTCTCCTGCTCTGAAAGACCGTGATGACAGATGGAACCCAAAGTCATGGGCTAAATGAACTCAATGGACATTTTAGAGGGATGGGCCATAGACGAAGGGAATGATATCTGTGTGTATATCAAGATAGGGAAAGCGGTGGTGATTAATTGGAACACATTGGAAAGGGGAGGGCCTGTGCATGACGTAGATGGTATAGAATAAGGGGTGGATACTGTCCTGGTTTCGGCTGGGATAGAGTTAATTTTCTTCCTAGCAGCAGGCATAGTGCTGTGTTTTGGATTTAGTAGGAGAAGAATGTTGATAACATGCTGATGTTTTTAGTTGTTGCTGAGTACTGCTTATGCTAGTCAAGGACTTTTTCAGCTTCCCATGCTCTGCCAGGCGCACAAGAAACTGGGAGGGGGCACAGCCAGAATAGTTGATCCAAACTGCCCAAAGGGCTATTCCATACCATATGACGTCATGCTCAGTATATAAACTGGGGGGGGTTGGCCGGGGAGCAGCGATCGCTGCTTGGGAACTGTCTGGGTATCGGTCGGCGGGTGGTGAGCAATTGCATTGTGCATCACTTGCTTCGTGTATCATTATTATTATTACCATTATTATACTGTTACTATTAGCATTACTATTTTACTTTATTTCAATTATTAAACTGTCCTTATCTCAACCCAGGAGTGTTTCTCACTCTTACTCCTCCGATTCTCTCCCCCATCCCATCGGGGTAGGGGGAGTGAGCGAGCGGCTGCGTGGTACTGAGTTGCTGGCTGGGGCTAAACCACGACAACTTGTCTCTGAATATTTCCGTGTAAAGGAAGTACTGCTTAGCTTCCATCCACTTCCTTTCCACCAGACCACCAGCCAGGATTTGGTTGAAAAATTGAACACGGTGAATATAGGACAATGCAAATGCTAAGCTGAGCTAAACTCTTCTGTGTTTGAATAGTTGGGGCACCTGCCATGACTGTTAGATGGAACAATTATGTTAGCCTGCTAGAAAATATTTTGTATTGAAAATTATTCAAATGCTGTTGTGTTATCCATCAGGAACAAATCTGTGCCAACAATGTAGATTTCTCCTACATCCCGAATCTTGCTGTTCGATGAGAAAACATGTGTACATGCATTAAGCTGCCAAGAGTACTTGTTGTAAATGAGCAAGCAGAGTTAGTGTTTCATCAGCATGTTTGTTGGCTGTCAGGGGAAAAGTCCTTTGAAAGGCTTCGGGAACAAACAATTGGAGAACCTGCTGACATTTTTAGGATGAGAGAGGGGAGAATATTGGAGACGAGGCCTGAATAAACAGTGTGGATTTATACTCAGATATATTTTCCTATGAAAACTCAACCATATATTTTCTTGTCACTGCACTGATTAATTAGCCTGCCTTTTTTATGTCAAAACTGAGACTCTTTCAAAACAGTTTTGCTGATAATTTGGACCCTTCATTTCTTTGCAACAGTTAGGAACTGATGACAAGGATTATGAGAAATATCCCAAAGCAATCTCTTCTATGTTAGTTTCACAAGAGGAGACAGATTTTAAGCCAACAAAGGATGGTTTGGCTCATTCTACATAACCTTTAAAATTTTCCGACACTGACAACGTCTCTTAGAATTTTCTGTTGGAAACACTGATGGGGAAAATTCATTGTGGCCCTGAATGTGAGTTCAATAACTATGAATTAGAACCTGGAAATTTGTCCCCTAAACTGTCTCCTCAGATGCTTGATCTCTGCCTGGGAGCAGGAATGGACCAAATGGGTTTGAGTAGTCTTCTCCTCTAGGCTTAGTTGTACACAAGTACTTCCAACATCCTCAGTTCCCTTCTCAATTCCTCACTTCTAATGGTGTCAAAATCAGGTTTGCATGATGTCATGGCTAAAAAGGACATCCAGAAATCCCACTAGACTGCAATCAAAACATCCTGATTACAGTCAGATTTATTTTGCATTAATTATAATATAGTGCAAACTAACTTCCTACTGACTGCTTTAGTCCTTTTTAAAAAATAATCATCATAACATCCAGCAGTAACAATGCAACAATCATACAGCAGGTCACAGGTCATTTCAGAGTCTGCCTGGCAGGCAGAACGACCACCGTTCTTTTAATATACGCAGTATATATCTGAAGAACAGATCTGAAAATACCCTCAAATTAAAGGGGACAAAATCTTTTTCAATATGATTAAATGACCAAAATGTCTACATCAGAATTGGAGCTGACAGCATTAATAACGACTTGAAATCCTAGCACAACTGTCTAACTGCAAATAGCCATTCTGTCTGCCACACGTTTTAACAATGTAGTAACAAGCACTAGCAAGTTATTAAAACAGCATACTAGGGAAAAGAAAATAATTTGGGGTTTCTCTGTCTTGTGAGCCTGTCAGGCTGCAAACTGCATACCCTGGTTCTCAAAGTGGTTGGTTTTCTCACAGGGTCTTGGCAAATGGTTGTGGTGGCTCATGTTCCCTCCCTCTTCCCTGCTACTGCCCTTGTTACCTGTTTCTCCCCTTCTCACAGCAACAATGCGCCCAGTAAGATTGGCAGAGCGAGTGTGTAACAGAGTTTAGTCATTTCAGGGAAAAAAATCACCTCCATGTGCACAGGGCTCTACTCGAGCTGGTAGTCACCCCAGCTGAGAGGTAGAGGGAGGGTGTGAGAAGAGGAAAGGCATAAATCATCATTTGCACATGGAGAGGAGACCTCATTTGGAATTGGAAAACAATTACTTTCCTAAAAAGCTCAAACAAAGCACCTTTATTTTCCTTTTCTTTTTTTCTCCTTTTTCTAAGTTCAAGAAGGTCCATTTTCTTCTTGGAAGTTTCTGAAAAGGAACTGCCCTGTTACCACAAACGTGCTTGTCTTGCTCTTCTCCTTGAAAATAAATCCTCTCAATGTGTTGTTCTCATGAGATTTCCTAGAAGGGAGTCCTGGAGAACTGATCTAAAACCTGATCTCTATCTTAGGAATCAGCTCCTTCTCCATCACTCATACCTGACGTGTTGAGAGAGCATCAGACTGCACCTGCAGACTTAATCACAGTAATGAAGAGACCTCTTGAAGTTCCCCTGTCTTTCATGACAAGATAAGCCCTTTTAAATCTTTCAGATCCTGTCTCTGCTCAATCACATCTCATGCCACAGGAAAGCCCATTCTGGGACACTTTTCCTGAACATTAAAGAGACAGACCTCAATGTGACACAAATAACATGATTTTAAAAAATTAAGGCCATTTAAATATTCCAAGAGAAGCAGAAACACATTGAAGTGTGTCTGCAAAGTACCTATTTATGCCTGGCATACATACAATCAAAAATTGCGTTAGCTGGTGAATTACTTGCATTCCTTTTCTCCTACTAAGTTCCTCTAAGCAGTAAACTTGGGTCTATTGAAGTTGTCCTTTCCATTTGACAACTACTTCGATACTCTGACTAATGTAATCAGATATATTCAGAGAACTACAGAATGTAAAGACATTACATTACAGCCAAGCCTGTGGATGTATTTTTGCAAATTATATAGCAAAACCAAGCAGTAAATCAGTGTCTGATTAGCTCTGGGACTTGAGGAGGTTCTGATTTGAAAACTGATGAGAAAATTCCCCTCCGGAATGATAAATGCGCTAACTTGTAAGGTCTTTGTTAGGTTTTGGGAGAGCAGGCTGTAGTAAGCATCTTCCCAAACCACAGCCGTCCCTTGGCAGTGGTTAGGGGCCAGAAGATCTTGTCATGGTTTTTAACTCCCAGGAGATACTGGGGCTGTGTTACACTGCAGCAAATACTGCAAGCAGGGACTAGATGAGGCAGGACCTAAAGCAGCAACCTTCCCCTGTCACTGCAAGGTCGGTACCTAACCTGCCACCACTCCCAGTGTCTGTGGACGTGCCCTTGCCTGAGCTTCAACTTTGGCGCAGAATGCGTCAGGGCTCAGCAGTCTGGCGTCTAAGGTGTGCTGGGTCTCGGCTCAGTCTTTCCAGCCCCTCGAGTTCCTGCCTGGTACTCAGACAGCAAACTTGTAGGACCTGACACCTTGTTGTCTGTTTATCCAGCGTCCAAACACACTGGGATGCTGCTCCAGTACTGTAACACTGCTATTAATAATAATGAAAGATTCAAATTACCCCTTGGATTTCCCCAAAGCCAAAGCTTGCCTGCAGTCAGAGATCACCTCACCTTCACAACTAAGAGATGATTCACCACTCTCCTTTAAAGATCACATACCGGTTTAGTTTTGAGTCGCTGACATTTTATCCTATCGATATTTTCTGATTAGTTCTCCCTGTTTTGGTGTCCATGGCGACAACTGCTTTTCTTCTGCAGCCAGAATCCCAGTGCCAGCGTGGGAGTGCTGATGAGATCCCTCCGACTTAGCAGTCACTCACACTTACTAACAGGGGCTGATCTTCCCCCGTGCTCAGCACCTGGGGAACCGTGCAAGATCAAGGGAAGCAAGGAGGAGGCACCGCCAGCTAGCTGGGCTTATTCATTTAATAAGCCAAGTTCAGCATTAACACTTCAGAGCACATTCAACAGCCTCGAGCATGTTTTGGAAAAGCAGTGGAGACGAACAGTGTGTGTTCACTTTTACCTGCTGTCTCCTGTTAAATAGTTGATGGAAAGGAAGAGGGAGGAAGAAGAAATCAGATATGAGCATTTTATGGTGCCTGCTTTAGTTAATTGGACTGACAAAATTTCGACTTACACTGGACTTCAATTAATGACAGTGGGTGAGTTAATATAACTTTGCAACTGTCTTTTCTATATTTTATTTAGTTATTTCAGTGCGCCTCAGATGCTCACTGCTCAGAAAACAATACACTTTGAAAACACTAACACCTCCTCCAATGAAAAAAAGGTAAGAAGTGTTGATCGGAGTTGATCTGATCAACTCTGCAGGATCTCGGCCAGCCAGTCAGATGCTAAAGAAAAATATCAGCATAATTTCTAGATGTGCAAGGCTCCATAACCAAAGCATCTCAGTGCCTTGTCAGGAATACATGAATGTTCAGAGGGGTAAACTGAGGCATCAAGAAATTGAAATGAATTATTAAGTGAAAAACAGGACCCCGGAGGTGCAGTTCCCAGTGTCATGCTGTTTCATTGGACTGTTTCCCTGTTTAGCCAGGCATTCTTAGAGGATTTCGGAGATGGCAAGTATAGAGCAGCCATCACATATTAACATAAAAGATTTAAGGCCTGTCTACAGTTAAGACTGATTATAAAACACTGTTCTGTACATGTGCTCTATGAGCTGGAGATATGACTCTAGAAAATGCGTGACCATTTTACAAAGACTTGTTAGAATGTCAGTACACGTTAAATGGAAAAAAACTGATAGAGAGTACATGAGCCATACCCACGTCACCCTCTGCCCACCATTCAGCCATTCCTCATGGATTCCCCTACAGAAGGGGAAAGAAAGCAGGCAGTTCCATTTGTAAGGTGATAATACTTGTCCTGCTATCTGGAACTGCTAGAAATATTTAGGATGTCTGAAAAGAATTGCTGCTAAGCATTCAAAGAGAGTGAAAATATAAAGAGACATTTGTAAGAGCAGAGGCAGGGGGAGTAAATGACTTCTCTCCTCTCTCTAACATGCTCTTCAAATGAATTTTGGATTTGAGGAATGAGTTTACAACTGCAACAGGCAGCAGCCGGACGGGCGCAAAACTCAAATGCAGAGGTTGGTACAACGTGTAGCTGCCCATCTCCAGTGTCTGCACAGGGGCGAATGCAGCATGGGAAATGCTCAGGAAGAATTGGAAGGTTGTACCGAGCTGCAGAGCTACAACCTGGCCGGGGTCACTGAGAGGTGCTTGCACAGCGGGAGGGCTGTAGTGGCTGGTTACACCTCCCTTCATCCATCTGATAAATCTCCTGATCTTGGATGAAGCAACACCGACAGGAGAAATGAGAATGGCCCAAAATCCAGGGAGGGAAAGGAGTAACAAAGACAAGCCCCATGAAACCACCCAGGAAGGCGAATCCCACTGAAATCTTTTGTGAATTGGGGTCCCTGCCTCCTGTTCTTGCTCTTGACTTTGTAATACGTGATGTCATTTTCAAGTTGATTTGGTTTACCAGAGCATGTACAGTACTTCGTAGCCCTGCAAGTGCTTTAATTCCGGAGCAAATACTGTGAGCGCTATAATTGCTCATCTGACTAGGTAATTATACTTACAGGAGATAAAACAACAGTTTTTATATTTATATGTCATGCCCAACACAAGCAAAGCCTTTCGTTGGCTTCCAAATCCTCATCTGTTACTGAACTAGGGACTTCATGCAATTGTTTCAGTCTTCAAAGGGCTAAATGAGGCAATCAATTAGCTCAGTTCTGCCAATTGCAGAGTCCTCATATGCCCCGCTGTGAAAATCAAGAGATTAACAGTGCTACAAGAAATCTGAGAAACCAGCAAGTTGCCAGGGTTTGGGTACCACCAGGTAATTGACACAAAATGAACAAATGGGAAACCAGGTGCAGAGCCGCAGGAGAAAACATAGAAAGGTTTGTTATTTAAGGGAAGATAACAAGGATGGCCAGAAATAATATTTTTAGGGGTAATTGATATTTGTTGCAACCTGAGATGAAAACAAGCTTCGAAAAGTCAATATTTCTCATTTCCTGTGGAACAGGTGTGAACTACGTAAATGTTTTTATTTCATTTCAAACTTTGTTTAAATAGGAAAGTTTTGTGGCAATATTTACATATCACAATATTGCTTTACATTATAAATGCTCACAGTGACTATGCAACATTCATCATCAATAGTAACATTCAAGTTTTAACAGGATGCAAGTTGTTTTAGCAAAAGTCAAAATAAAGCCTTTTTGCTTGTTGCAGTGAACCAGCAGCAAGAGGAAACCGAAAGGTTAGAGTGTGCATTTCAAACATCCCCACAAAATGTTAATTTATTTATGATTTTAATAGAAATCAATTGGAGGGATTTGAAAGGGAAAAGCAAACCAAAAGAAAAGAACTCAGAGTTTTCCATTAGAAATACTAGACTCCTGGTGAGCTGAAATTATCCCAAATCTTCCAGTGCTCGTCTGAACCAGTGAACACAAAGCAGCTGAGAGCTGCCAGTCTTCTGGAGGGATATAAGGAGCACAATGAAATCTTAACTCCTATCTATATCCATTATTTTCCATAGCAGACGTATTTCAGGAGAGTCAGACCCCACACTCACGCCAGGTCTTGCAAACCTGCGCTCTCCCCCATGGGAGTCACTATTTAGGACTTTTAAGTCAGGTTTGAAATGCGGCACCTAAAAGTTCCCCCAAAGCCATGCTCTGGCCTCTACCACAGCAACACTAGGAAGTCACAGAAAGCAATAAATAAACATTGGTGCCAGCCCATCATATTCTGCTATTACAACTAATTCAGTCCTTTGATGTTTATATTGTTGCTGAAATTAACTTAATGAGTGTTCACTTCACTAGAGGCGTAATCAAATATTAACAGCTGAATGGGATGAAACTCCCTGCCAGGGCTCACCATCGAGACAGAAATGGGTCTGTAAGCAAGAGGGAGCGGATGCGCATCAGCGGGTGGGCAGAGATGACTAACAGAGCAGCGAGGAGCCTGCATGAGCTGGAGCTGATGGCAGCAGGAAAGCCTTACCCCAGGGAAGCTTTTTGCTGCTCATCCTCACAGTGCAGCCCGGTGCCTTTGTTCCCTGTGTTGTTTTGAGGCCATGGGGATGATCCCCAAGCAGCTGGCTCGTGAAATCTGGGGAACAGGAGGAAGAGGCACTGGCGTTTCTCCTCCACTCCCTTGGCTGCCCAGTGAGTCTGGTGTTCCCGGCAGAAAGAGATGACTGAGTAGAGACCGACTGAAAGCCCTCACCCCTTTTCAGCATAACACTGTGTTTGCCAAACCTGACACCCACCTTTGTTTCTGTTTCTAACTTGTCTTGCTGATTTTCTGAAGCTCAGCTGCAAAGAAGGTGGGAACTTTTGCTTCATCTGGAGTAACTCTTTTTCATTTTTTTTACCTACTGGGAATAAAACATGATCTGCTGAAGGCAATGTGGTTCTGTACAAAAAAGAGAAAAACTAATTAAGTAAACAAAGGTGCATAACAACTTCTTCTGAAAGGACAGAGTGTGCAAAACAAACAGGACCATTTACTGGCTGTGCAGGTTAAATAGGGGTGCTTGCTTTTGTATTACAGAAATGCAACCGCTTTAAAAAAAGAAACTTTTATTTCAGCCTGAGCATCCCTTCCTCATCTGGGAATGAAATAACTATAGTGTACCAGCATCCTTCTGTTTCTTAGTAACCATGGAGCCAGGCTAATGCATTTAATTTCTGTTATGTCCGCATGTTTCTACTCCTGTTAGACAAGGACCACGGCTCTAATAGTAACTCAAACACACATGCAGCATTTAATTTCCACAGGTATGTTTTTGTCTGGTCTTGTAACAATGGCGAACATGGAAGAATCTCTTTGCTCCTGCAACATTTTGTTAACTGGATGTACATGTGAGCCTTTCAGAAAGCAGAACGGATTGGCAGGGACTGAACATTGTGTCCAACTGAGAATGGAGACCCTTCCTGAATTAGAAGGCCACATCTGGCAGCCCTTCAGGGACAGGGTTGCAAAAACCATGAGACTGCTGAAAATCAGGAAACGGACGTCACAGCTGACACCCTTAAACATCACAAGATGAAGGTTAATCCACCAGGAGCTGGGCAGGCAGGACATAACCAGCAGCAGCAGCAGTGTGGGCTTGGTCAGAGGCACGGTCTTTGCACTATCTCTCATTTATCCACGGAGAGTGTGGGAGAAGGCAGAAGACTTACAGATCCAAAGTAAGCAAGAAGCAAATCCCTAGTAAGAAACCCAGCTATCCCACTGAAAAGATTAATGACACACTCCAAGAATCTGGCATGGCTAGAAAAGATGAATTGTGAAACTATTTGAGGTTTGCACATTTGTTTTCATTTTGCATCAGAACAGTCAGAAGCTGTTGAAAAGTTTCATTAAGAACAGAAAAAGACCAATCCATCCTAGAATGATGAACAGCCTGAGCACCAGAGCGCTCAGCTGGGGCATGGGGGACTCCGCTTTGAGCCCGTGCTCTGGATGCATCGAGAAAACACAATCCTTGGAGTACTGAATGTTTGGAACACGGTGCCATCCCCTCCCGGCTTCAAGCCCCACATGCTGCAATATTAGTTATACACATGTGGTAATCTTTCATCACTTTGATCAAAGACTTCTTCCAAGCATAGGTTTAGTGAAAAGAAATGATGCGAAGAAGTTTTTCATTTCAATTTACAGAGCTTTCTCCATAGAACACACAAGATCCAGGCTTTTAGTTAATTTACCTCTTTTCAGCTTACATTTGCCTTTGTATCCATCCCCATACAGTCGTCTATTTGCTTGCCGCAAAGAAATCTCAATTTTATGATCCTTATATAAATATGAAACCTGTACTGAACTGAGTCCTTTTTTTAAAACAAAACAAGAACCCCACAATTTTTACAAAGGTTTTTCATGTCACAAGATCTTCAAGATATCTGGATTTTTATCTGATTTTTCTCCTTTACACAAATACTAACAGAGAATTTAGAGATAACCTTAAACTGCATTGCAGAATCTAAATTACATGAGTGAATGAGGCCTGTGTGTGCATTTTCCTACTGATCTGTGGCCAAAAATTGAAAATTCCTTGAATAGCATGAGACGAGTAATTCAGAACTGAGTGATTCAGGCCAGACTTTATCTTTGCAAGTGAGATACCCCAGGCACTGGGATTCCCAACACCCATTTTTAAGGTTAGGACTTGATCTGACCTTAGGCAAAGGAGGCAGCTGCCTGGAGCAGCGAAGTGGCCCCCCAGGGCCCCATTCCTTGCTTTACTTATGCCCAAGGAAGTGGTGGCCAAATCTTCATACAGAATAACTGATTTACATTTTTCAGATCGGAAGAGGGCACAGACATGCAACTGTCTGATGACAGCTGCCACCAAGGCAAAGACTGGGTGCAAAGCATGGAGGCATGATGTTTTTCCCAGCAGCTCCACTTCTGCTTCTCTGCTGGCAGAAAACCCAGTTCTCCACAGCGTATCCTACCTTGTTATCCTAGAGGAGTTTTGTCTTCCTCTGTGTAGATCCAAAATTTATTTTGCCTACAGAGCTAAAAATCCTTTCACCAGCTTTCTATGAGCACAGGCTTGGTGTTTCATAGGGTCATAAAATGCAAAAGCAGACCCCAGCATGGACTTTCGGCTTCCAAAGCCTTAAATTTGTCATCAGATTGATAAGGCTCATTTAGATGTCCTGACCTCTCACCTCCCCTCATATTAAAACCAGTAACTGATGAATCTCCAAGGAGCTTTTGGTGTATGGGGAGGGCAAGGCATGGCTCTGCCAGCTAAATAACATTTCAGTTAAAAAGTAACGTATGATGCTGACCTCCTTGCACGTAAATCTTCCTGATTTATAAAGATTAAGAGGCGAAACAAACTTTCCATGAACAAATTAAATATTTCAACTACTACAAACCACATCAGCTTCTTGGACCTCATGCACTGGTGAGGGGAATGTCACACACCTCATCGGTTTTGAAACACTGATGCAAAGAAATGAAGAAATCAAGGACTGAGGGGTGGCAACTGGCTGCTTCCCCTATTTTAAGAACTATTTCAGTCTTCTCACCTTTTGCAAACTACAGAACAGGGAGGAGGTTAGAGAACAGCCTGACTGTCGCCTCTGTTTCTTTTTTTCATATTACCCCAGTGCTTTTTATCCTGAGAAGCACTACAGTTGTCACTAGCAGCTCCAGAACCAGTAGTCTGTGAGGCAGATTAAAGCATCCTGCAAGAAGCTACTTCCATGACAGTTACCCAGGTAGAGCCAGCCAGTGCTAAATGGTTAATTAATGCAGGTCTTTCCTTCTGAGATGGTCATTCTGGGCTCTCTTGAGGGTTAGTGAAGAGAAATAGGTAGTTCAGCTTATTTTACCAGGGACTGTCAAGACCTTGGGGAATTTGCCCAGGACTATGAAGGAAGCATGGCTTGCTAGCCCAAATGGGAGGGTTGCTGCTGGCAGTATGGGCCAAAGCCCAGGGAGAGCCATAGTTCTGTAATAAAGAATATGAAAGGCAAAGGGTAAGATAAGGCTGAAATAGCTGCTAGGCGATGACCAGGTTTCACTTGGTCTGCATGAAGTGGCTTGTACCATAGGAAAAGTGGGTGACAAGATAGCCATTCCCATGATACAATAGAAAATGAGACATGAATAGTAAGATGGACATTATAATTTCTAGAAAGTCAATTCTATGATTCTATGAATTACTGGTGGCCTATAGCAATAAGAGGTCTCTATTGCAATCTGTCTTCCTCCTATCAGTCAGAAAGAAGCCACAAAATAAATGCATGTGAAGACAGAAGTCACCCCCAGAGCAAAGTTCTGGTTCAAGTAGAAGAGCCTGTGTCAAGAACATGCCTATGGCAAGAGCTTTTGCCCGTGTGGAAGCCCCACTTTGAGTCCTGCTTTCGGCAGGGCGTTAGACTAGATGGATCTCCAATGTGGCCTTCCAACCTAAATCTTTGTTTGATTTTAAGTTAATTGCAGGTAAAGAAACAACAGATGGCACTCTGGAATATATCATGAAGTTTCTGGGTTTTAGGACCAGTAAAGCTGGCAGCCCTGTCCAGTCTTTTCCTATTATTTCTTAACAAGACTTCAGCCAAAAAGGGCCCTACAAACTCTCCATGAAACAAACTCAAGGCTGAGCCAAACTCCAGGGCATCAACCTAGAATTATTCAGCCACACCAAAACACACAATAAAATAATAATAATAAAAAGATTTTAAATAAATTATTAGGTGAAATGCAAGTGGAATCGTATCCTCCCTTTTTGTGGCTTTAATGGGTATTGAAATCTATGGATTAACAATGCTGTATAACAGCTTGGTATTCCTGTATTACCAATACCCTGAACCACTTTGTCTCCTTTTAGAAAGAAATACTGACTCAATTCTCTATGGAGTTAGAATAACATAAATTTGGTGTAAGTGGAAAATCAGGCCCATTTTCTCTCAAACACAGTATCCCGCATGCACTTTTGTATCACCTTCTTTGCCAAAGTCTAAGCATGTGAAATGAGACCATGTTGACTTCACCCATTATGGTTACGAGTGTTGTTCAACTGGGGCTACATGCTACTCCCTTTCATAACAGCCTAGAATTATTTGGTTATTTAAGTCATTAAACATTCAAACATTTTTGCCAGGGGTCAGACTGCCTGCTTCAGATTCCTACCAGATGGAGATTGTTGCTAAGGTAACAGCCAACATCAGCTCCCTCTGTATCCTCAGTGTCCCCCCCCAGCAGCGTACTCAGGCTTATTTCTTTCCGAGTGAGCTATTTGCATGTTTAGAGATATGGATGCCTGATGTGAGTGATGTATTTGCTGCTAAACTGTTGTGACAGGACATCAGAGTCAAAAGGGCATTGGATTTTGGTCTTATTATTGCTAGAGCCTGGGGAAGTTCAGTCATCAGGTTCAGAAGCTCCAGACTCCGGTGATATTTTTTCCCTAAACCATCAGTAGCAGAGCAGAGCCAGACGAGCTGCTGACAAATGACGATGTGTGACCATAGACTTGGGCTCAGCCATTATGCTGCAACTGTGTGAGGCACTTTATTAAATCCCACCCTGAGTCATTTGCAAAATATGTATTGACATCTCAGCTAGCCATGTTGACTCCTTTTATAGCCAAAGGATAGATTAGTCATCCTCTCTTTTGAACATCTGAGGATGAGTTGTCTCTATTGAGGAAGAAAAAAGTCTAGATGCCTTGGCTCAGCTGTTGACATCCACTCTCTGAACACCTAAAGCATGATGAGATGAATCTCACCCTTTAGACACTCTGGACTGATATCCTTTGTCCAAATGTATGTCCTCAGTGTTGTCATCTCCATCTGAACAAGTGATCTGGACTCCCTTGACAGTTAATGGAGAAAACCAGGCACCCACAGGACACAATTCATCACATTGCAAGGGAGATGTGTAAAAATAAGTTAGACAAAGCAGGCAAGTAATGCCTAATGTTGTATAGGAGATAAAGATGGGAGCCAAAACCAGCTGCTGTTTGTGTTCTGTTCTTCTCTTGTCACCCATTATAGTTTGGAGGGGAAATTTAGTAAATTGGAGGAAGGACTGGAGAAGGAGGGTTGGATTTCCAGAAAAACCTAGTTAGCAGTGGTATGAACCACAGGCATGGAGGCTAATGGTCAACCTGTAAGGGAAGAGACACATTCCTCTCTGTTACAGCAGCTCCCACAGATGTTCAAGGACCCTTCCTACAACTCTGGGTGACCAATCATTGAAGGTGATACAGAGAAATAGTAAGGGCCTCTACCAACTCACTTTTCATTCCTTCTTGGTTTGGTCTCCGTCTGCAGGAGGTGCTGGTGAAACACAGAAAGTCCATTGGAGCTGGTTGTATCAGTTGTTTCGGTGATGTTCCTGCCAGAATGTGTTTCCTTGGGCAGTGAAAGAAGATTGTTTTGCACAAATAAGAGATTATTCCAAAGTTTTTAAAACTTGAGTGGGAAGCAATCAGAGGGTCTGCTGCCAGCAAAGGCTGCTGGAAATGGAAATGAAAATGAAAATGTCAGCAAGGTTTATGTAGTGGCATTTGGCCAGATCTGGACTGAACTAACTCAGCCAGGATAACACTAAACACGATGTACTAATAGGCTCTCAGAGTATGTTTCAGACAGATGAAAGCAATTGTCCCTTGATCTTATGCACCACAATTCACCTATGGCATTTACAATAGCCCAATAATATGCATTTTGGAGGAAGATTATTGCTACCTTGGCAAAACTATTTCACTCTCTCCAGAGCTCTTTATAAACTCCACAACACAATGGACTTCTCTTGATAAACCCTCATGAAGCTTCTCTGTGCTGAAGACATCACGCCCCATGTGGGACATCTAAACATCATCCAGCTAGCTCATTAGGCTCTTTCCACCGTCTATGGAGGAAAAGGAGATGAATTCTGCGCCTCTGTCTGTTCTGTCCCCTAAAGGTCAGCTGCTGGACACAACACAGAAGAAATGCAACCAGAGGAGAGGAAAGTCGTGGGTTGTTTTTCTATTTGTGCAAATCCCCGACCTACCCTTCAAGACTTGCCACCAGTAACATGTTTCAGCCGTGCAATATTTTATTGGCTGCTCACAGCTCAATGCCATTTCTCCGTTGCTCCCTAGGGAACTATCAGTGATTTCCACATCTTCCCTGGTGTTGAAAGCCCTCTGCAGAATCACTCAGGGGGACACAAGGCAGAACCTCTTTGAAGCACACATGAACCCATGGCCTCCATTTATTTACCTCCACTTATGATGGTTGTTACTTTGACATTACCTGTTGGAGCATATTTGTAGCTAATATTAACAGAGTGGATTTGGAATGGACTGAAAAGTGGTAATGGACATGATATATTTTTACAGTGAAGACTTTAAGGAACTCAAAGACAGTCTGCAAGAACTGCATGTTTGGAAAAAATGTTGTTCTGCTCATTTATCCTAACGATGAAACAGCCATCACACGTACAGATTCACAGTCTCCAGCTCAATTACAGAACTTTCCTTAGGAGACACTCCATAAGCTCCGAAATCACTCAGACCAGGACAGAGGGTTGTGAGTTTTTCTCGGCATAGTCACTCCCTGGATTTTAACCCTCTACAGATTCATTAACATTTGGCAAACTTGACCAACATGGACTGAGGCCAGTGAGAAAAACAGCTGTGAAAGTCTATTCCTGTGAGCAATTTCTGTGAGCCTGGAAGGTGCCTGTTTTGCAAACTCAGTGCTGAGACAGTGCAGAAAGGTGGAGCCCCTCAGGTACTGCCCTGAGCTAACATGTAATTGCAGAAGACTCTTCTGGTTCATCATAACAGCTCCTCGCCTAGATCAGAATCAGAGCTACCAGTTCCATTACATTGAGACAGACTTACTGCTGCCTTCTAGCCTCCAGTGGCCAGCACAGCCCTGGGAGAGGGACCTCACTGGAAGTTCAGGGCTGTTGGAAGCAATGCCACAAGAGACTTGAAGTTTGAAAGACCAGTTAAACAAAAGCAGGACTGATGGGATACTGCAGGTACTGGGGATCTTCTGCTGCCTGGTCTATAATCCTGTCACAGCACAGAACTCCTGCATCTCCCACAAAGTCTCCTAAATGCATCATTGGTCTCTGTACCTTTGGGGTTTTCCTTGAAAAATATTACAGCATGCAAGTCTCCATGAGAAAATAATCCCAGAGGGGTATAATGGCAGTTGGCATTTCTCATCAGCTCCTGCTGGCCTTGAAATTGATTTCATGATGGCAAAGTTAGGAATAAAAATAAGAACTCTAATAATCACGTATTCTCTAAAACTCTTTGGTTGAATGGACCTATATAGCTGACACATTCAAGAGGCAGAAAAAAAATGATGAAATTGCAGACGTCTTAGAAAAACAGCCAGGGACAAACCTTGCCCAATTCAGGTATTACACAGGTCTGGCAAAGGGCTCAGGCATCATTTAATTTTTAGGTCCCAGAAAATATAGGTTAATATTTCCAAACCTCTGTGAGAAAGGGTACATCAGAGATCTTGTGCCAATGCATTAACTGGGCAACTCATGCCAACAGGGCACCTTGAGATGTTTCTCCACTATGGGACTCAGCATAATTTGTATGTTGTATAGGGCTTTTGCATCTCCCTATGCATCCCAGACCCAGCAGGGACCATGCACATGCCCTACTTTGAATATGCAGGAGATTTACCTTGTGCTAGGTGGACCTCCGGTATTCTGCAAGGATAAAGTTTGCTGAAATCCTTCAGAGTACAGATCAGCCAACAAAGCAGCTTGCACATATTTGTTTTGCTAGGACAGCTTTTCTTGGTTGTGCTTTCAGGTGATTTGAATCCTGGGAGCAGGGAGCTTACAGACTCCCAACCTAATCCGTGCCTGAACAAGAACAGCAATCCCATGTAACACTTTTCATGGCTACATCTCCCAGAAAGTTATAGAGGAACATAGCACTTATCTCCATCTCACAGATGGAGCAACTGAGGCATTGGATCAAGCCATTCAGCTTGGCAACATGGCAGATTTAGGAACAGAAGCCACCTCAGTGGCTGCTCGGCCTGTCTTACTTCATGCAGCAGCAGAGGACAAACTCTCACAAAGCAATTACTCAGCTGAAGGGAAGCGCAGAGAAAAGCAACTTTCTGTGCAGATCTGGCAGGATGACCCAGACACATATTGGCTCAGTCTCTGAGCATGATGCAGTACTCCATCACACAGCCACCGCACAGCCATCACCCCGCAGTGGCCCGCGGCTGCACTGACGCTGGCAAAGCAGCCATGTCCCAGGCTGCCCGTGGCGGGTGATGGGGAGCAGCCCAGGTCACCGCAGTTTAACTCTTACTCTCCACAGCCTGGTGGGAATTGTTCCTTGAACTGCACTAGGGATTTCTGTGAGAAAATCCCATTGGGACTGGTCCAAAACCAAGCTGGGGACCAGGTCTAAATCTACCACTGGGTATACTCGAGTCCTTATGCCCAGGGTTGTTCCTTGACATTGTGACTCAGTAGTTCAGATGTTGGAAGTGCCACAGAAAAGCACAAGAAAGCCCTCATGTGAGTAATGAGAGCAGGAGTCCTTCCTGCCAGTTTGCCCTATTCACCAGCACGGGGTAGATGATGAAGAACAAGGAATTTACAGCCCAGATTCATTTTGCATCCTCCTATCCAGAAGGAGTTTATTATTCTGCTGGATTGACTCTTTCAGCCTCCTCCTTTTCCTGACTTCTCTCTCCTGGGTGGTGTCTCCCAGCACTGCTCAGCGCAGTCAGGGCATCTGCAGTTAATTAATGGAGTGTTTGTTTGTTTGCTTTTGAGAGGACAGGGAAGGTGAGAGGCTGGAGTTCACTGGCTTTGCAGTTGGTGCTGGATGTGTCTGCTCTGCAGCTCCCACACTGAGGGCAGCTCAAGGCTAAAGCACCAATTAAATTCCACTTAATCCCTCTAATAATACTAAGAAAAAAAAATAAGTAGCTTCACCCTTGCACCATGCACCACGTTAGGGGGATTTAACCCTGTCCTCACGCTCTGCGGCTATCTATCACTTTTAGCCTCCCACACCCACCTACCAGTGGCTGCATAAAAGCCAACTCCTCCTCTGCTCGCATTGTTTGGCCAGACCAGCCCTCTCAATTAAGAAATGAAGATGCTGGAGCAACCACTCTGCCATGCTCATGGCTCAGGCTGAGTCCAGCCGCACGATGGGCAAGCCCTTCTATGGACTGCTGCCAACGATAGAGCATCTTTCCCTCTCCAGAAGAAGGAAAATAACTCTGGGGCTCAGAAAGAAAGAAATGCAAGTCGGAAAAAAAATGAGCTGAGAGCTGGCACTTGCACACAGGCTGTACAGCACCTGCTTCCACCTGCAGCTGCAGACGTATTATTGCACGTGCAGCGTTTGAATTTCCATCATGGTGTGATCAAGGATGCATTGAACAGATGCAAATGGATGCTGAAACAAGCAGAGAACAGCCAAAACCAAACCCCCATGTCTATGCAAAGACAGATAAATGCCCATGCATCCACATATTTATGCTTTATATTTGTATTGGGTTGTTTTGATACATGGACTTGTTCTTAACCCTTCAAGATCCTCTCTATAAAGCCCAGACTATCAGATAAGATGTTGTCCCTTGTGTTACTCCAGCAGAGGCTGAATCTGCCTGTGTAAGTTGGCAGTGGATTTATGTAAGACTCAGTATACTCAGATTGAGCAAAACATGCTTTTTCTCCTACTGAAAAAATATTTGGGGAAAGGTACTTTGTGAAGGACATTCTGGAAGTTTAATGCATGTGAACACCGACACAATTTCCACTCAGGTATTATTTATAAACATACATTGATCAGCTGCCCCATTAATAAAATCTTAAGCTGCTTTGCTGGAAAGAAATAAAAGTGTTATATATGTGTAGAATGTTTTTTCCATATACATTTGAATTTCCATGAAATGGCCCATAAACTGCCCTGTGTTTTGCCCAGCACATACGAGAGGACATTAACCCGCCCCATGAGAGAAGCTGCACCAGCTCGAGTCCTCCCTGGCGAGTCCAGCCTGACCTGCATGAAACTGCTGAATCGTGTGAAAGCTTTGACCTTCCCGAGGAGTTCTGGTAAGTCAGGCCCTGGCACTTGGATCACTTGGAAAAAAACAGCCCTCATTTTGTCAAAGTGCTGTCTTTCCCCTGCAGAGAGCAGTAATCATATTTCTCATCTGAATTTCCCCTAAACAGGAGTTATTGCCCATACGTTTGATTTGTGAGGCAATGAAGCAGGTTGGGATTCTCTCCTCATACTTTTCCCATTTTCAGGCTCGACTGCTGACTCTGGTAGACGCAGATTATTTGTTCTTGCAGATAATGTCATTTATACTGCTAAAAAAATAATTTCTGAGCACATGGATTCAATGGCCCATAAGCTCTGATTGTATTTTCACAGATGCATTTTTTAAGGCCAGAAGGAAATATTATCATCACCATCTAGCCTGACCTCCAGCATAACACGTGACGTAGAAATTCACCTCGTAATTTCTGTGCTGTGCCTTGTAATTTCTGCTTCAGCTAGAGATGTGAAGAAACATCCATCCTTCCCTTCATTTTTTGCAGTAAGAATATAGCATGTCACTAAGCAAGGTAATTCAACCACTTTGATATTGAAAGAATTTGATTGACGTGTGAGTATATTTGTATCAGAAATATTACCTCAAACTTCCTTTGACATACATGGTGCTTTTCTGTGACTGATGAAGATTCAGTGTAAAATCTTTTTTCCTCCAGCAAATTTATTACATTGAAATTACTAAGTTAGAGCTGGTCAGAAAATAGTTGCATTTGTTTTGCAGGCGTGATTGCTTGTTCTGCTGCTTGTAACTGAAAAAAGTCTATGTTCATGAAATCAAGTTCAACATTTTTCATTTCTCCTGCTGGAACTTTCCAATCAATATGAAATGAGAAGTTTTATGTAACAAGGATTTTTCTTCTACTGTGACATTTTGATTTGTAATTGCCAACATTTGAACGTGTTTATTCTCACCTTTAAGAAAGGGAGCAGGAGGAAGTTTACACCAACAAGACATGTTTCCCTCTCTGACCAGGACCCAGTGAGCCTGACAGATGTGCTTAGCAGGGTCGGTGTTTCTGGCAAAAGAAGCTGTTGAGCATTTTGCTTTAAGGTAAAAACGTGTAGTGATTCTGAAGTCTACAGATGGCAATATGCAAATACACACAGGATTTAAGTTTGGTAGGATTATTTTGTTTTCCTACACAATATTTTAATTATGCTGTAGCTATAATTACTTGAGTTAAAATGGGATTTATATAATGCATTAGAAAGGTCTTTTCCTGCCTTCTCACATTTCCCTAGACTTCTCAGGTGCTTGAAAAAAAAAGCAAAAATCAAGACAAGTTAGTACACTTAATGAAGCCAGTGCAGTCCCACAAGCAGTGCCACAGGGTCTGGATCCATTGCATCTAAGCTGCAGAGTAACATGCAGTTAGGAAAAAAGATTCAGAGGAGCCAGTTAAAACACTGCCATGCAAGGTGTTTTATTGTTCTTACATGGATTCCAATTCATCTCAGCCTGAAAAGCGTTTGAGTCTATATCAGAGGTGGACAAGGGAGCTGTTTAAATTAACAGCAGCTTAAAGACTGAAAGTCAATGAGAGAATATATGACATGCCAAGGCAGGAAAGACCACAGTCATAACACTGTACGCAGCTAGCAGGAGGCTGCGCAGGTACCATCACGTAATCAGTGTCCCTTTCTTGCAGATAAATTGCATGGGATTGTTTGTCTCAGGTACTTTTCCACCTCTAGCTACTATGAGCTTCCAAACCTTTGATCTCTGATGTATTTCTTTCAGCTCACTGTCATATGGAAGTGCAAATGTACACCCAAGCACACCAAGACTTGAGTCCATCTTGCTTTTATCATAGACAGCTCCTGCAGCCCTAAATATTTCCCCTGTTGTAGCATATTGCCCAGCATTGCCTCTTAAAAGAGTCACTGTCCTGAAAACTAGAGGAGCCCAAGCATGCCCCAGCACCAGACGTGGCCAATATCCCAACGCCACATGCCAGGCAGACACCTGAACGTGGCATAGTTGAGAGCCATGGGGTGACTGAAGCAGAGAGGTGGATCTGTGAGAAGATGACGGAGACCATCTGTCCCTGTGAAACACAGGCAAGTTGAAACAGCAAAACTGGTACCGTTGTCAAGTAATTGCTAAAAAAGTCTTACAAGATTGGGTCCGAACCCTAGACTGGCTCAAGTCTATGCGGAATGGAAGTTCTTTGGAGCTCTTCAACTTGATTTCTAAATGTCCCTTCTGTGACCAAGGCTCACAAATCACCTTCTGAGAAATCTACCTTCAGTACCTCTTCATGCTTCAATTACCCAGCTTCACATAGGGCTAATGTGCTTTCCTTTGCACCCTAGGGTGGCATGAAAAGCCCTAAACCTTACAGTGACAATGTGCAGACAAAACCCTTGCAACTGAGTTGAAAACCGAAAACTTTTCAGACAACAGGACAATGCCTCTGACTGATTTGTGGAACTGTTTCAACAGTCTTTGATCATCATTATTTTGGAGCAAATGGTGATTTAACTGCTGCTGCAATAGCAATTATAACAATGATGTGTCACTTTTAGATTTACTGGTTAAAATCATGCTAGTTGACACTGGCAATTTCTTGTGCGATAAATTCTAAAAAAGCATCTAAAACAAGCTTCTAATTATGTACAAATCCTGTTTGGGTGTTGATTATAATTCCCAGTCCTGCAGAGCAGGGTGTAATTATTATTTTCTCATATGTTGACGGGAGAATAAAATATTAGAAATGTTGAATACATCCCTGTTTATCAGAAAGGAAAAACAGTGCAACTCTTCTGTGCCAAGAATGTGAGCCCGGGGCCACAGTTGCAGGGGACTGAGATTTACAGCGATGGACCTCATTTAAGATGATACGTCCAGGAGCCAACAGCTGAGGCAGCCTGATTGCACGGACGGCTGTGTGTAGGGAGACCTGAGACCCAGAAAATGGTTGCTGTAAAGAAGGAGAAATGAAACTGGTGTTTTGAGAAGTTGAAATGGACCCTGGAGAATCTGATTTACAGTTTATCAGAAAGACTGTAGAGAGGAATGGAAATAACAAAAGCAGCAAACTTGGTTTTCATTAAAAGTTTTTTCGTTTCTTGCCAGAACTTTGTGATGTTGTTAAAATAAGTCTGTGGCCTTGAGGATTTTTATTTGTCTAGAGAAAATAATATAAAAAGGGAAGTCAGGCTCATTCCATTAACATCTCTGCCTCATTAAAACTCCTGGTTTTCTCTTGAGAAACATCATTCTGCTTTGAGTAATGTCGATTTGAAGTACTTCTTAGAATCAGGTCTCCATCTAGTAAATCAACTTTGGGCAACACTTTTGGCCACCAGACCATCCATAACCTGCATCCAGAACATCAGCTGCATTAGTAGGACTAAATGGTGTTTCTGACGAGGTTTCCTGGCTTTCCAGTGAAATAATCCTCAGTCTGTCTTGAATTTTTAAACTGAAACACAGGTCAGAAATGTCCAGCCCTTGCACAGCCCAATGGAAACACTTCCATCAGCGATGAGTATTTTCTTTTTCAGAACCATGTCTGGTGCAAAAGTGTGGATAGTCCTAACTGAAAAGAAAGCTTTTCTTATTTCTGACTCTGAAAGAATCAAAGGATTTTCTCCCCCAGCCAAGTAAAATCACAAAATCCACAGATCTTTGCATTATTCAGTGTTTTCCATCTTCAAACTGCAATCACTTATCTCTGCTATTTTAACAAGCATTAAAAAGCCCTCATCCGCTGAAGTGGAAAGCTGAAATACTAAGCTATGCATGAAGATAATTTATTGACCTAAAATATCTAGCAAGGTTACCAGGTTTAGATTTCACTCATTTATTCTTTTGCTTGCTACTTCAAAGAGAAAATTAAGACAAATTATAATTTGTAAAAACAGTAAACTAGGTCATTGCAAATGTCATAGAGGAAGCATTACAGCAAAATCTCCACCATTAAGCTGCCATAAGGAATTATTTAGGATAACTTTAGACTTAAGTGGATTGGAGTGTACTTTTAAACTGGCCCACTGGGAATTCATTTGTACGTTTTTAGCCCTTTTACTCAATGTCATGTGTAGGATCAGGGCTTTTTTTGGTTAATTATACGTGTGGGGGCATTCATCTGCTCAACTGAGCCAAGCAAAAAATCATCTAGGTCTGAGTGGCCACCTTTGTAGTTAACAGAGAGAAGGAGGCAGCCAGGAAGGACAAGAGATGCTTCTCTTGGGACATGGATGTAGGATAGGGAAGATGAATTGCCCTCTAGGAGCATCTCTCTCCTCAACAACTACAGAGCAAACCCAGAATGACTGCTTCAGACTTACACATCTGCATCTAGCTGAGATGAAACCTGTACTCAAGAAATGAAAGTCTATGAGAGTCAGGGCAAGACAGGATCAAAGCAGGAAGGCAACAGCTCAACTGCATAGTCTGCTTCTAAAATACTAGTGACTGTGATCTAGCACAGAAGAAGAAAACACTGGCAAAGGGGTATGCTGTGGTATTTTTGAGTAGTGCAAGCTGGCCTTGCTTCTTAGAAGTGTTTTTTGGTTGGGATAAAAGTGATGTTCTCACTCAGCAAACAGTGTACATACTGAAGAGACAAAACCTGAACACTGATCAGCTTTGAAGCTCCTCCAGGCATGAACAAGGTTGTTTGGGGAGGAGACCTGCAAAATCCAGAGCAGCAAAAGAGCCCTAACAGGATTAAACAGAGCATGGGCTCAGGAGGGACAGAGGGTTTGTGGTGAAGCTGACAGACAACACAATAACAAGGATTCCAGCTTGCAAGCAGTTTTGAAGTTGGTTCTTTTTCTTACTATTAGGAACTATATATCTCTATAAGAACAAGAGGTAAAGCCTGCATTCCTACCCTTCTATCTCCTGGGCAGGAGACATTAACATGTACTGTGATACATTCCTGCTTTTGACCAACTGGCAAACTGAATGGATAACCATTAAAATTGTGCAAAGCTCCCCCCGCCCCGCCCCCCCCCCCCCCCAGCAGAGAAAAGGTCTCTCCTAAAAACCTAGATGGGTAGCTACATGGGAAAGACAGACATAAAGAGAACATTGCGAAAGGCTTCTGGAAAAAAAAAAAAAATCAACACCAAACCCACCAAACCAACCCTAATCTAAGAAAATTCAAATAAAATTAATTCAAGCATCAATATTTTGAAGCCATTTTTCAGCTGTTTCACTGGCCTCCTTTAAAGCCTGGTTGCTAACAGCAGATCTATCTTGGCTGGACCAAGGAGGCTCAGACACAAAACTCATCATTATGCAAAGGCACATGAAGATCAAGCTTGCTCCTTTCAGCTGAAAGGTAACAAGGGATGGAGCTTGACCACACCATGGATGGAAAGATAGAGTCAGAATAAAATTGTTTTGGACACTGTAGAAATAGAAAAATAGATCTGCCCTTTGTGGATGGGTAGACTGAGGGACAGTGAGTTAAATGGACAGAGAGTTGACTAACAAGCAGAGAGCCTGCGGGACAGATCTTTAGCACTCATGACATTTATTACTAACCACAATGGCAAGTGATGATGACACTAATTGAAAACAGGCACAGCTGTAGTGGGGGAAGCTGTCACCTGTCACACCCAAGGGCACCCTCTATCAGGCTCAGTGTGACAGTCAGTAGAGTCTTAAAGCAAGTGATCTACCATAGCACTTTCTTTGCAGTCACTGAAAGTGGGTGTCAAACCTGAAGAACTCTTTGCAAGCAACAGCTTGAGAACATCCTTCGATTTCATTATGCTCCACCAGCCTTGCTGCCCTCAGCTGTACTTCCCTCCTAATAAATCCTCGTGAGAGCTATTTTTTCCCTTAAATCTACAGATGATTCAGGAGTCTTTTCTGATAACAAAAAACTTCCAATTGTAACTTTTATTCATGAAAACAGAGACTTAACCTTCAGGTGCCTGCATTGTCTTGACAAAGTTCCAGTCATAAAAATCTCCCATACAACTTGGGCGCTGATGGATTGGAAGCCATAAATCTTGCTGTTATTAGAGCCACAGCTCTCCACGCTCATTGCAACAAGTACTCACCAGCCATAAATACTTGTCTCCTTTTCTAAAAGAGCCCATTTTGAATGCTTCAGTGAGATCTGGATTATTCTTTAGCTATTTGGGTGCTTCTTAAAAAAGACATTAGAGGCAGTCTCAGAGCGAAAACGAGTCTCCCGGTGAAGCTTTCAAAGGAATCCCAACATTAACACAAACACCATTCCTGAAGCTGCAAGGGAAGCAGGTGAAGAAGTTTCTTCCTTCAAGTATTTTCCTTATACAGCTTTGAATGTATGAACATTTATGAACACACATCTACTCACACCCGTGCAAGTTCACATAGGTATATTCACACACTATACGCTCTGAAACATCAGAAAACTCAGTGCCAGAACCTAGGCTCAGCCTCACAAAAACGAACCTTCTCATTTGAAAGGTGATTCATTGGGACCAAAACCAGGGAAAGAAAAGAGACTCAGCGTCATCTGCTTCCCAAGGTAAGCGTCCCTTGTACAGAAGAAAGAAGAATCCAGCCCTAAGTCAAGGCAAGAACTTGGATGACTCAGCTGACAAAAATACGGGAATTTTTGTTGCACTGTCAACACATTGTTTTATAAATGGCAACTGAGAGCCTTTGCCAATTCCTGGATGTGTTTGGGTCTTTGTCAAGTAATTCTTGGATGTCAGCTCTGGTGGACACATGTCCATATTGCAGATACAAGTATGGTGATCTCTAACATCTTCAGTAAAAGGCTTGCTGGAGACACCAAGAGCAAAGTCATGCTGTGCCCCAGCAGGTCAGGGTTGGTGCATGGCAATAAGGTCAGGAGAAAGACAGCAACCAGGGAACCACCTTAGCTCTGCCACAAGGACACAATTACAGGGAAGGAAACCACCCACCCAGAAAATTTCAAGTGTAATTAAATTGCAAACATTAATGTCTCTAAGTGCAAAGTTCTTTCAGACAAACAGACGCACACCCCCCAAATAGCCATTACAAGTATTTTCCTCCTACTCAGCAGGAAAAGGCACCAGGGATAATTTAATGGCTTGAGTCATTAGTTGCGTATTGATAACAGGGGATGACGCCAAATCCTGAAGCTTGGCAAGGAGACGGAGATCACATTATGGTTTCTATTATACTTGCAAGACCAGAGTGTGAAAGCTCCTTACTATAGCATTAAAAAGGTTTCTTTTTCCCCCAGTGAAAGCTCTTGCTCACCAAAATAACATCTTCAGCTAGTGTATTCCCTTTTTTTTTTAGAGAGGGGAGAGCAATGTATATGCAAACTCCTGGTGCAAGTCACTTAACAAACCAAACGATCCCCTTGCACTCAGCAATCGGCAGCTCAGCCCCTGCCCTTTGCACCAAGCATGGTCAGCAAATCTCTTTCTCATTCCCAAGGCTCTGGGCCATAGGGCAAAGAGGCAGTCAGGGCATGGCCCTACAGCAAGCAACACTTGTGTCCCCAGAACACAAGACTGTTGAATAAGTATTGGCTTCTTGTTTTCTGGTGCTTGAACTTTCAGGTCATTCTTGGGTCTCAGTTTCAAGCATCCCCTAGCAACCAAGCCAGTGGAAAACTCACTGTTGGAACAAAAAGTAGCTTTTCTCACTGATTCACAAAAGCATTCAGAAAATCACCAATTATCACAAGGCAATAAAACCATGAGAGCCAGCAAGGGAAGGATCGCCGTAGGATATTGCCTGGAACCCATCACTGGGGACTGTTTTCAATGACCATGATTTTGCCCCGGCATGAAAAGCAAGCCCCTCACCTACATCATATCAGATTGATACCCAGGACTCAAATGTTTAATTTTTTCATTGATAAACACAGATTACCAAGCAGGTGGTATCTGAGGAAGAAAAGTCTCTGTTGATAGCATATGTGGAACTGCCTGCGACCCCAGCCATAGCGAGAAGGAAGCAGATTTTCTCTCCAGATGGCAAGCTTTACTTATTCTAATTACAGATATGTCCCCAAACACCTGAACACTCTCCACATACACACTGAAACATCACTTTACAGGCTGGTGATTTGAAGTAAAATTTATTTAGTTATTTAGCAGTTTTTAAAAATCAAAATTTCCGCTCTTTCCTGCCTGCTGTCTTTCTCCAAACAGCCTTTTGCAGTCAGCGTGCTGTACAGGTCTCCTTAGCCGCAGCGTATGGCATCTCTGAATAAAAACTTTCAGAAAGAGGGAAATAAGCTTTAAAATTAATCCCGGGATTAATTAGGAGGGAGATGGAAATATAGAGTTCCAAACTGCCTTACTTCCTAATTAAAGACTGCTCACTTCACAGCCTCACGATCCTGAAGCAGTAAAGGTAGGGCCAGGTATTTAGCAGTACAAGTTGATATATCCCCATTGACTCTGCAAAGTCAATTTATGCCTCTTCTACCCAACCTGACATACTCGGAAATCAGTGATGGGACTCACAATGACTTCCATGGCACTTTGGGTCAGGCCAATAAAAATGATCCATACTGATTAATTCTCACAGTGTTTGGCTGGTCATTAGGAGATTTCCCCCCTCACCTCCCCTGCTTCCCTGTTCAATGTCCACAGAGGCAAATTCTACTTTTTCTCAACACTGGGCTCTTTAAAGGAACATGTTTCATTTTAATTCATCCCACAGTTTGACAGGATGAGCCAATATAAAGCCTTATTTCTCTGTCAAATAACTGCTTTACTCAATTCACAGGAAAAGTCCAAGGTTTCCTGAAAAAAAAAGAGTTATCATCTCAGGCTGCATGGTATCTGATAGAGATGCACAAAGAAGGAAATGCCTTCCCGGGTCGAAAGGGTGCTTGAGATGTCACAGCAGGGGTTTATTTTTCCCTTTTTACAAAGTGGCAACTAGACTTTGAAATCTTAAGTGTTGTGAATCCAGTCAACCCAAACATTTTGCAGGACATGGTGCCTCAGGCTGTGATTTCAAATTGTGTGAAATGTAAGTTTTGCGTAAATTAGTGGCTGTGAGTTTAAACTGAGGTGATTTTTTTTTTTTTAATCAGGACAATGATGATTTCCCTACATCTCTAAAAATGCTCTCTGTTGCGTTTTCCAGAGGTGGAGACAAGTTCAATTCATCAGCCACAGTTCCCAATCACTCTGACAGCTCTGAAGATGATAGACACAAAAAGCCAATACCCAAAGTGTATTGAAATGAGATAAAAAGCAAGGATTTTTGTTATAACCCAATGCACACACATACCCCTCTGCATGTCTAATGCCAGGCGTTACTTTGTGGTGACTTGAAATCCAGCAGCAGTTTTTATTGACTGAACATATGCCAGAAAATCATTTCACAAACGTCAATGGGCTTGAAAGAGAAAATGAAAAATTCATCTAGGGAAAGAGACAAATGAGCTTAACTCATTTCTTCTCCCAGAGTTAACAAGTGTTTAACGGATTTTATTCACATTGCCAGTGTTAAATCTGTGCAATGTGCTGTAATGCAAATGTACCTTCTTTGTAAAGCCATTTTACAGTTATGGGGCCTGTCTGGGAGTTCAATGAAATACTTGGTCAGAAAGTGGTCAAGTGTAGAACTCGAAATTACATTCATGCATGAAGCAGTTACGGTGAAAATGAAGTGGGGATATGGAAACTGCTGAAATGGAATATTTGCAACATTCCTTTTAAATCAAAATGTTTCATTTCAGACTTAAAAGGACTTTTCTGTGAAGCATCTTGGAAATGAAATATGATTTCAAACCCAGATCAAGGTGCTAACAGTGTCTAGGTATGTGAACCAAATCCTTCCATCTTCCTCTTCATTTCAAGTTGAAAGTGAAAGGTTCATAGTGATTTAAGCAAAAAGTTTCATTGTGGATGAAAAGAAATCTAATTTCATGAAGAATGTTGATTTTTGTGTTTTCTTGTCTGCTCTGAATGGGAAAAGTATTTGGTCTCTCTAGCAAAAACTGTTTCTACATCCAGCAAGGATCTTGGGTTGCAAACCATTTATGTTCCATAATCAGTCATGTAGGGCCAATGGGTTTTACCTTTGTAGGGCTGTTCCTCTTTATGTATCTAGTCCTGGCCTCCCAGACCAAAGGTAGCTGACTATAATGAGTTTTTCAACATATGGCTCTTGTGCATCTCTAAGGCAGAAAACTGAATTATTAGGGTCAAGTACAGTGCAGTTCATTATCCATCCCTGCCCTGCTGTGGCCTTCATGATGCTAAAGAGTGACAGCAAAAATGGATTGGCCTTGTGACAAATTTAAAGTGATAATGGTATTGCTGATTTTAGGGCTGATGACATTTTCCACTTGAGCTTCAAAGGATGGTCTGGCCCGATTGGAAAGCAGCACTATTAGCTATGGCTCACAAGCAGCAGAAGCATGAGATCATCTGATTCTAGATGAAATATCATTTTTCCATACTGTCACCAGCTATGTTTGTCTACAGGTGAGTTATTTACTATCTCTGAGCTTCAGCTGAAGCTTTTCTAGGAAGCTGGGAATTATCTAACCTTGACAAATGCTGCTAGTGTAATCCCTCATCTCTGATCCTGGCACACGTCTGTGCCTCAGAAGGCTGAAAACACAGTAGTATGCAGATCTAGGGATTTTTTTAACTGTGTGTCTTTAATTTTCAGAAAGTCCCCTTGTTTTTATGGTTTGACCAAGGCAGAGCAGAAGCTCCTGTTTCCAAAGGCTGCAGCGCACATTTGCAGACCCATAAAGGAGCTATATTCACATTTAGCAACTCTATGGGGTCTTAAAAGTGTTGGTGAGCTAATGGATATGAAAGGTTTTGAGGCACCCAGGGTAGTGGTTTGTTATTTTTGAGCTCCATGGAGATAATTAAGGTGCAAAGACTTATAAAAGCACAAGCATTGCCCATGGTAACTTCATCTCATTAAATATGGGAGAAACACCAAGATGTAGTGGCTCCTGGCCATCCTCAGATTATTTGTCTGGCTGTGGAGTCCCAAATATTTCTACCACTCTTACTAAGAGCAAAACTTTTGCCGTCAGGAAAAAAAATACTTATGTGTAATCAAGGTTTTCTTAGGAAGCTTCTCAGTTTGGATAGCAGGGGGAAAGGACTACAGCCAACTGTAGTTCATAGCTTCAAGATTACCAAAACTGGAATGATCCTTTATTCTTGTTTCTGTCACAAAAGTCAGAAAAAAAACCCTGAAACAGTATACTTCCAGAGCATTTTCATGACTCTCATACTTAGGTTGAGTATTGTGATTTTTAACCTTGGAATCACAGGATTGCTGAAACTTCTTCCAATCCCAGTTGCTAAAGCCAGCTTGAACAAGTTGTGCCTGGAGGGTATAGCACCAGTGGGCAAAGATCTAAAAGCAACTGTCTGTAAATACCATCTGGATCTACCTCACTTTGCAGCCAAAGTTTAAGACCCATCCCCTCTGTGCACCATCCTCATCTCCCTCCCTCTCTTGTGATGGAGGTCCCCAGGTGTTTTTGGAGGTCAGCTCCCCTCCTGGGGTTGGTGGGAAACACTCTCTGTAATTACTGGCTCTCCGCCTGGCTGAGCAAATGCTTTGATTCCCACTCCTGGATGTGCTATGCATCAAATTCTTCTGGTAATCATGGTTTAAAATGCTTAGAGTTGGAGATTAAAGGTAAGCGTGCTCTCTCACAAAGGGACATGGAGCCCTGGAAAGGTTGTGGTCATACTCATTGTGGCCCGGGACTGGCTATCAGTGCAGGAAAGCGTGGAGGTGAGCTTCAGGAAAAAAACCTAAGAAGTAATGGGAGTGGAACATGATAAAACTCACAAACTAGATACTAGCAGGGCACCTGCTTCCCAAATACAACATCAGAGGAGTCAGGGAATGGCCCCAGAGACCTTTCTAAGACAGCAGCAACCCTTTCATCTAGTACATAATCAAGCTGCAGCACTCTGACACAGGATTTGAAGGGTCCAAAGTTGTCTCAGGAAGGGATTAGATAGGCTCAGGGGCTCCTGGATGGAATTGAGCAGTAGTCCAGTGGCAGCTCCAGCAAAACTGTCTGAGTTGGGGTCCCGGGGTGATGAGAGACCACCTGCTCCTTGTGCTCCACCCCAAAAAACTCATGGCCTGCAAGTGTACGAGTCCTGCCCATGCTGCTGACTTAATAAAAATAGGAAGGATCCAGATAACTACAGGTGACAACACCTGGAAAAAGGAAGACATGTATGGAAATGAAGGGGTCAAAGCACAGAGGGGAGGACTAGCAGTTGTCATTGACAACTGATCTAGACAGTGCCAAGATCCGAACCTGCGCAGATATCCTTGTGTGCTCAGGGGCAAGCGAGGAGTGGTTCTCCTTGAGGACGGGGCAGATCTTCGGGAGCTAATGATCCTGGAAACTTTCATCTAAACCCAGCAGCTATGGGATGTTTCTTGGTCCTAACCCTCCACCCAGCTCAGGGGATGAGCAGGAGGTTGGCATCGGTTCACTACATAGACTGAGCTGGCATCTGCCCACAGAATAGCACGTGGACAACATGCAAGGCCTGGGATATGTTGCATGGAGGAAAACCCTTCAGATCTACCTACCCCCTCCACTGTCAATGCTCCCATGAGGTCTGCTCTCTCCCTCACAGTCCTGGCTTTCCCATCCTCTTGGCCAGGGGAGCTTGCAGCTTGGCTTACTTGCTAGAGTTACAATGGATTAAATCAACGCTGAAATACGCAGATGATCTAGAGATGAAGCACCATCTAACCCAACCTGGGCTGCATGCTGGAGTCTCATGTGCAGTGGGCTCCATTTCACTGGGCACCACAGAGCATTTGGGGGTTATTTGCTTTTGGGAAGGGAACTGGGCAATGGAAAGCATCTAAAACTGTCAAAGGAAAATGCAGCAACTTGAATGCAGCTGTAAAAGTGTTAATAAAAGAAAAGCAACTTCCCCTCCCAGCCTAGCTGTGGGACAGGGGGTTTTCATCACCTTCAGCATTTAACTTCTTGGCAGCTGTTTGGACTGAATAAAAAACCACCCTTCCCCCATGTGATTACAGGACCCTTTCCTGGGGTTTCTATGGAAACCCAGCTGCTTTTAAAAATATCTGCTCCTTCCTCCAGTGGAAGAGACTCAAGCAGCTAATATCCTCCTGACCAGTTCTCCCCTTTGGGTGGGCTGTTTGCTCTTTGACCCACCAGATCAAGGGCTCTCCCTTGCTCCGTCTTGACAGTTGCTTTGCTACAGGTTAAAGTAGCAACGAAATTCAAAAAGCTGTCACAGGACACAAGCACTGGAAACCTGGACCCTGAAGAGTCCCCAGCTCCCAGGAGGCAAAAACCAGGAGCTGCTTCCATAGTTCTACAGCCCTTGGTGAGGCCATGAGCTGAAGTTCCCTCATACTGGCCAGTCCCACACCCCCATGGCAGCTCGGCTTCATTCGCTGTACAGCCCCATCACGGGGCAAAGTCTGAAGGACTTTGGGGTCTGGCCCAAGTGCATCTTTGCACCTCTTTGCATGAAAACCTGCCAGAAAATACCCTGATGTGTCCATGCCCGGTGCACTGGCATTGGACGCAGACTGGACAGGCAGCATCCCTGCCTGTCCCTGACCCCGCTGAGTTTGTCCTTGGGAAGGAAACCGCCCCCCAAGCCCGCTGGCTTCCCGACGCTCATAACTTCTGACAGGCACTGCTGCCTGCCCTTGTTTGCCTTAACAACCGTTTCCAGGCAGTCGTGCATCCTGGAAGCACAAGTCCTGGCACTTTAAATCAGTCTAAACAGTTTCACAGACAAAACATCTTGTCAGCATCTACACAATCTCTCCTGATTGAACCAGTGATGGATGTGACACATCAAAAACACAGTGCTTATACTTTTTCTCTGCTTGCTAAAGCTCTCTCAGAGGGGCCAGGGAAGCAGCTTGGGGAAGCACAGGGCAGGAGACCCTCGCTTTGCTGACATACAAAGCATATTCAGAAGACATCCTGTGATTACTAGCTTGCATTAAAGCAACAAATTGTTACTTATCCTCCCATCTTCTCATGCAGCCCTCACAGTTTCTCTAAATAGCACCATACATGATTTAGAGAGGGATGCAGTGCGTGGCAGAGGTTGGGGTAGTGGGTTTTGCAGGTGTTTGCATTATATTTTGCCAAATATTTGCTCTGTCTCCAAATTTCTGGGATAGAGTGAAAAGAGAACCCTGGGACAAGAAGATCTCTAGGGATGACCATCAGGTTTTGCATCATTTAAAGGTTAGGACATCTGGAGCCAGAAACATTGCAATGAGGATTTTGCTCGGAGAATTGATCTCAGCACTGCAGAGACTCAGCGAGCTGCCTGTGGGGAGTGCAGGGGTGAGCAGCTCTCAGGCGAGGGCTTGAGGACCAGAGAGGATTTGGCATGCTGTAAGGGTTTTGTGGGCAAGCAGCATGCTAGCCCTACCCCTCTCTCCTGCTGATAGCTCAGTATGCTCACACATTTGCAGGTGTGTGTGTACATATGTATGTCTGCATTTACCTGGGTAGGTACTGAGCCCTCTGCCCCTCCAGAAGCTCGGCTCTAACTGAGATTGCTAGTTACCTACAAAATAATGGGATTTTTGTTTAAAGTAAGGAGATTTAAATGAAAGAACATGAGTACCTTTCATTTACTGGCTGGCTTTCCAGCCTTTTCTGTGACACTTGCAACCTTTCCTCTGCAACTCAGAGCCCAGAGCCATGCTTTGTAATGACATCGGTGCGCAAGTTCACATTTCATCAGAAGAGCTGAAGCTTTAAGGAAAACATTAAGTTTTGCAAGATTCATAATAAAATCACTAGAGCTGGCAACCATGTAATCTGAAGTGTACATTTCCAGCCCTTTTCCCTGGCAAAGACAGCTGTCAGGCTGATAACTCCCTGCCAAAGCTGAAGTTTGTCCAGATTATTTAGCAAATACACACAAGTACTTCAGGAGAGAATCCACAAACAAGTCACTAATCCAAAAAAGCTGAATTCAGAAGGATGACTGCAAGTTTGCTATTCTTTGCATGCTTAGAGCATAGATACATGAGTAATTCTGGCGGTAGGATTAAACAAAATTTATGCTTTCAGTCATGCGATAGAAAGCATATTAGGTGTGTGAGAAAAGCAACATGACTGAGGTTTTTTTCCATTTTAATAGCATGGGACTTTCACCTAATGTTTTACCCTGACTTTTTCAGTATAGGGCAGCCTTCCTGCCAGCCCCTTGTACGATAGGAACATTGCATATTCCCAAATGGAGGAGAAAAAGGTTATTTGCATAATAGGACAAGGCGCTGTTGTAAATAACTCCTGATGAGCTGAATCACAGGGGAGCCCGGGGAGTGGGGCCGCAGCGTAGTACCTGTTGCATGGCCCATTATATATTGCTTTAATATGTCATTAATATGCAATTCCCCAAGGCATTCCTGTATTTTCTCATGGAAGATTAAAGAGAAGGCAATTTCTACTAATCACACAATTTTTCTAGACTGCTCTCTCACATTTTGCTGAAGGGGAAAGAGGACCGCCTCTTCTCTCTCCAAACATCCCGGGGATGGGACTTATTTCCCAGTGAAATCATCCCACAGCAAGGCATTGCCGTGATGCACCAAGGGAGCGAGCCAGCTGCCTCTGGGATGGCAGGCGTGTGCTGCCACGGTCTGCGGGCAACCCCTCTTCTCCTGCCTGCTTTTCTAAATCTTTCTACTCCAGAGCCCCCCCAGGCAGCACGTTCAGGGTGGAGAATCCTCCTTTAGCCAGTTAATACAGCACTGACCCTTCCTGTCATAGCGCTCGGCTCTTGGTGAGGTTACTCAAGGCTTCTTATTGGGAGGAATAAAGGCAGAAAAAAAATTTTTTTGGCTATTAACCTCTTAAGAGCTGGTTCATGGACTACAGGTATCATTACACCTGAGGAGAGGGACCCCAAAGCACGTGGGTGTGACCAGCTCTGGGTGTGAGCATCCCTGGGGCTGAGAGCACTTCCTGCGGAGGTGGCTCTGCTGTGAGCGCAGGGTTTGTCTGACCGCTTGACAGCGGTTTATGTGCTGACTCCTGTCAAACATCTTCCTGCCCCAACGGGCAAAGCCAAGGGAGGGGAAGGATAACGGCCAGCACTCCTGGTTCCCTGGTCTCCTTCTCCTGCCAAGTGTAAAACAAACTCACAAGGAGTGACAAGGAATCGCTGAAGGGGAGTAATATACAGTGCAATTCTTTTGACAACACATTTTTTCCCATTGAAAAAATTCAAGTTGTCGAAACCAAGCTTTCTTACATCATAAGGACAGCATCTGATGCACGAGGGAGGATTTCCTTTAAATTTAAGCATGCAATTTTTTTCCAGGTCTATAAACAAGAAACATATCCTTTTTTCCTTTTGAATCAGAGTAACTTTTTATTTAGCCTAAGTGAATAATTACATCAAAGATGTAATGATGGCACCTGCAATCCCAATCCAGCCAACTCAAGGCCTCTCAAATCCATACCCCAAGGCCAGCTGTCCCTGCAACACCATGCAGATCGGACCCAGATCGGTATTTTCTGCTGCATTGCTTGGTAGCCACAAACTCCCCAGACAAGGAGGCTTTTGCACTTGATTCCTCTTTCTGCAACAAGCTCTGAGCAGGAGGTGCTTCTGCTTCAGCCATGAGAGCCCTGCCTCGTTCAGCGTGCAGCCCAAGGGGAAAGCCCTTATCTTCAGTGAGCACCATCCCCTAAGGATCCAGACAGAAAATCAATAGGAGTGGAGATTTGCTGGCTCTGAAGTGCTAAGGAGATAGCAGCCCATCATGCATGATTAGATGTGCTGATTATCTGCTGATTTTTAGCAGAGGGATTCCCTTAGCGGCTGCCACTGGCTCCTCTATCCCTCTTCTGTCCTTCTCTGCCTCTGCTGTCACCTTTCTTGGGTCAGCACCAGGTGTGATTCCCCATTTTCACACATCCTTCAGCTCTGGGACCTTGTGCAAAGGTCTGCTTGTGTTTTCAGAGAGCACAAAGGAGCACAGGGGAGGGGTGGGTGCTCCTGAAAAGGTCCCATTTTGTTTTCCCTCTTACTGCAAATTTTCCACCCATGTCAAAATTCAACAGTAAAGGCAAACTGAACTTGTCCATTTTAAACTGTCCAGGATTCTTGCTCCTTGCTATTTGGGATGCTCTACCAAGTTTCACCGTACTCCAGTTTAAGCTGCTTCTCAGACTTTGTATTTAGTATTCCCTTGAGTCAGGGTGACATCATGGGCTGCAAGTTATGGCCATGATAAAGCAAACAAAGATTTCCCTTGCAGGACAGGCTTTTGCAGTGACCAAAGCAATGGCAATAATTGACAGCAGCATGGAGCTCCACAGCTGGTTGATGCAAGTAGTGCCCTACTTCCTAAATGGAAGTTATTAGCATATGTGCATGTTCATTTGCATATGTAAACACTATCTCTACATGGGCTCTGCAATCAGTTGGATGCAGCTACTGTGCAAAGTGGACAGATTTTCAGTTTCGACAAGTTGAGTAAGATGCCTGGAACAGTATGATCCACGCCTAGAAATATTGCAGTCAGATTTTCAGGATCTTGTCACGCTTCCAACCAGGCAAAGCTCCAAGGTCTTCCAGAGGATCTGCAAAGGAGGAAAAGTGTCTACTGGCATAGAGTTGCTCATTACCTTTCTAGCCTTTGTCTCATCCTGAGGCAGTTCCTGATTCTACACAATCTTTAGAGAAGAGGAATAGTAAATGCTCTGAATAGGCTAAGTGGGAATTATAAAAATTATGTATCTTCACAGCTAACAACAACATCATTTCAATTGTCTTTAAGCTTAATAAATTCCCTCTCTTGACATGCTGGGAACACTGGAAAGAATATGGCATCAAGTGATTAGACAAAGCAATCCATTTAAGCCTTCCAGCTGGGCTCTCCTCTGGGCTGCATCACGGACTCGCAGTACAGCATTGCAGCTTGTCTGAACTCCCCTTGTCTCCATTCTCCTTCTGCAGTGCGTGGTTGGTAGCAGTTAATCAATCCTCATCTTTTTCTTGCCTTCTCTACTTAGGCTGCAAGATGTTGGGCAAGAGGCTGCTGTGGTCCATATTTAGTACAGCTGTGTTCTGCCCTTCAACAGGGCTTCCAAACATTTTAATGCAAATACCAGGGAATCTATAATTAGATCTGCAATCATTCCTAATAGTGCCTCATAAAGGCTATTTTGTGTTTCCATCACTTTTGTTGCAGTGCTTAGCGTTGGACTAAAAGCAGTGGGTATGGTAGGTAGCAAAGCATTTCACTGCCAGTTAAAGGTGAGAAAGAAGAGGAAAACAGTGAATTCTGTTTTTATTTCTTCTGCAGTCCATCTACTCTTAAATATTAGTATAAGCAGGTACAATCTGAGTACAGTACTACAACGATTTTGTCTTTATGTTTACAGCTGTAAACCAGCCAAGTATGACATGCAATTTCCCTAAAGAGCTTAAACACTTGCAAGCCTAGTCACATCCACACGAGCCTCAGCTCTTTTCAGAATAAGGCAATTGCACTAGAACATTTCTACTGCACCCCAAAACCATTGCCCAGGACCGACCTCTGGAAGAAGCAGGAGACTCATTGCAGGAGGAATAGAAAGTGCACGCCATCAGCTGAGCTGTAAATCCTGGCTTCGTTTTTTTAGGCTAAAGGAAATGTTTGGTGGTTTGGTTTTTTTTTGGTTTGGTTTTTGTTTGTTTTTGTTTTGTTTTTTTTTTTTTAATTCTGGAAAGGCAGGAGTGCTATGTGGCTCACAGTACTTACAAGATTAGACAGCAGAGGTCCCTACTTCAGTATCCATCTCTTTACCACTGTTGTAGCCAATAAATAGAAGTAGGGACTGCCTAGCAGTTTAGGTGAGAGGGAAGCTCAGAAGGAAGGTACCTGCAATGAGTATCTTAAATAGAGATAGCTAGCACTGAAAAAATTGAAGTTCACTCTAAGAAAGAACTTAGATATAAGCATCTATAGCTGGATTCATGGATATAAGAAAGAGCAGAGAAATCAGAGCCTGCAGCTGAAACCCTGAGCCCCAGGAGGGAAAGGGTCCTGCCAGCACCCTCCCTGTCAACCCTGAGCCACCCAGACTCCATCAGCTGCCTCAAAGGAATGAAACTTGCCCCTCTGCCAGTCTGAGGTACCCTGGGAGCATGGGTGTACCGCTACGGGAAAGTATTGAAAGAAAAGTAGGAAGGACTAAGAGGTCTCATTAGCAGTTTAATTGCGTAAAGAAAGTCCCTAGGATTACTAAAAGAACTTTTGCCTAGCGAATAGCTTTTCTTTTCAATTACGGGGGAAATACCTGCCTGCTCAGATAAGGTGCATGCCAGTGGGATGCTCATTAACCTAGATGTATTTGCTCTGTGGGACTTGGCTGGTAGTTAAAGTCTTTCCTTTTGCTTCCTTTGGGAATGAAAGGGTCTTACTGTCTCTGCATAGCTCTGTCATGAATAATCCTTGAGACAACAGGCTTGTCTGGGAGAATGTATCTCTAACAGGCAAATTGCCTTTCTGTGGAGAGCCTAAGCTGGGACTTGCCCTGGGCAGTGCTCCTCGAAGCTGAGCCTGGAAGAGAGCTGAAAGAGAGGTTGGAAGGAGAGTCTTCCCTAGCTTGTGTTAGCAGGGGCTTTAGGATCTCTGTCCTGGCTCTGGATGCTCTGCACAAAGAGATGGCATCCTTCTGCTCAGGGACACTGGGAAGGAGGAGGTTCAAGGCTCTGACTTGATGAGCCAGGCTTGCAGCTCGCTCTTGCAAGAGCTGGAGAGCGGTGGTTGGCTATGAGGGCTCAAAGTGGTGCAGCCCTTGGTGTGATGGTGGAGGAGGTACAGAGCAGCTGAAGGATTGGAGCAGGTTCCTCCAGCAGCCCCACCTTGCATGCAGGCACAGCCAGGCCGTCTGAGCCGCACGCACGGGGTTGTCACTCCCTGGCTCAAACCCTTCCCCATCCTACCACAGCCGTGGGACAAGGTGTAAGGGCTCCTCCCTTGCTGCACCCCTGCCTGCCATAAAGGGGGCACTGTCAGTGTCCTCCGAGAGAAACCTGGTCTTTGAAAGGAGAAAACACCCCCTATTCCTCCTCCCCTTTCTCAAAATGGATGGAACTCTCTCCTTTGTTTTTGCCTATTTCCTGGCTCTGGCAGGTCCAATGCTTATTTGTCCTGACAGTCATTAGCCAAAATCTCGAGCATAAACCACCCTCCCCAAGACAGAGCGTGAAAGGCTGCCAAAGCAAACAGCTGGTATTTTACCCTGGAGTGTGAGTGGGCTCCCGCACTGTGGGGCAGGCAGCAAGCAGGGCGTTTGTCCCCTGTGTCCCTTAAACCTCAGACTATGCAAAAAGAAATGATTCAACAGAGTCTCTGGGAGAAGACAACTCCCGTTTCCCTCCAAAGCAAAACACCTCCACCTGCATTCAGACACCCTCGTGCTACATCAGCATGGGGATCACTGATGAGACAGCCCCATAAATTCAAAAGCCTTCAGGGTAGTGCCTGTGCATTCACCAGTTCAGCAACCTCTCAATTAAAAACTTTTCTGCTACACTTGGGTCCCACTGAGACACAGCTCTCTATTTATGGGTGAGACTGTTCTGCTTTTAACACAGCACTGATAGCTGCAGCTGGGCTTTGCTGCAGTAGCTCAGCACCTCCCTGCGAGCTAAGGGTGGCTGTGTTGCTCGTGCAATGATTAGTGAAGCTTAAGCGGACCTGGGATGGGAGCGAGGACCCATAAGTTCAGCCAAGCTCTTTTGGGTCTGATTACCCCAGCTGGAAAGTGGGGGTGTCAGCGCTTGGCTGCATGGGGAGGAGGTGCTAACAGGGTTAAATCTATTAAAGGCTGCAAGTGGCTCCAGCCCTGCTGGGGTTGGTGGCTCAGGGGTGCAGGGGTGGTCTGTCTTTCCTGCATCCCTGGAGGCACCTGCGTGTGCTGGGTTTTTTTGGTAAGTATTTTGAAGCTTATATTCTCTGAGTACTTCTTTACCTGGCAGACCCCTCATACCAAGATGACTGAGCAAATTCATCAAAGAAAAGAATCCCATAACTCTGAGATACCAGGTTTTTCATTTTCTTGAACAGTCCTTCCTCTTTCAAGCTTTCCAGAGGCACCAAATGGGGGAGTCCAGCACTGCCTCTGCCTGCTCTTGCTGCAATGAGAAAAGGGATCAGGCCCGGAGAGATTTCCTGTGTGTTTGCTCAAAACTGGCACTCCTGCCTGCACGCTGCTTTCCAGCTCAAGGACTAATGCTGAGAAAGGCACTTTGAGCACAAAGTTAGCTAGATAGCTTTCGTGCCAAACTTGTGACTTATACGTGAGATTAATCCTTACCTCCCAAATCTTTTCATGTTAAGGAGGAAAAGAAATGTTCTGTCAATGTCCAATAAATGATTCCAGAGATGAGCTTTCTGCTGGAGGGAAACAGAAATAAAATACAGCAGCCCAGGATTTCAGTATCAGACATTTAACTCCTTCAGAGCTGGACTGCTCAGCCATCAGAGGCATCACTTGCTTGCGCCCAGAGTAGCTCAGCACCTCCTGGTCCAAATGCCAGCTGGGTGACAGCACAGACCCTTGGCAGGGCAGAGCAGCTCCTGTTAACCTCCAGAGGTGGGAGCATCTCTGTCATTTGATAAACAACTAAGCTGCCTCTAGCTGATGAGTACCTTCAGCTGGATGCTGAAATTTGGCACAGCCGGCTCTGAGCTCTCCAGAAAGCCTTGCTCGCACGGAGATGTGTGTTATCGTACAGATGTGCCCGTTGTAATGCCTGCGGGGGTGTGGAGCGGCTGGGTGCTCCTGTGGGATCCAGTGGCCTGTGTGTTGCTTGCTCCAGCTCAAATTGTATGTAAAAGGTTGCTGGATGTTTTTGCACAGGTACCTACGCACTGCAGCCTCTGCAACGCAGTGGGTTAACCCTTCCTCTCCTCCTCCACTTGCTCTTCAGGAGCAAGACACCTTTCTGCTCTGGCTTTTAATGCATTCCTCATGCAAAGCTAGGGAAAAGGCTAACAGGCATACACGCGCACACACACACACCTACTTCTCTGAGCTTTGCTTGAGCCTGTGTCCTGGGCTGAACCGGGGGAGCCAAGGAGTTACCAGAAATTTGTAAGTGTGGCAAAAAACCCATCTCTGCCCTCTCCTGTTGGGATTCAATGCTGGTGAAACTTAAGACTAAAGTGACGTTTTGCTCAGCTCCTTGTAAATGCCAGGGCAGGCACTGCTGCTGGGCTCGGGGGTGAACGAGCCCCACGTGAGCAGCCTCTGGGGCTGCTTCTCAGCCTTTCCCCCTGTCAGGGTGTAGGGTTCAAAGCCCAGCCTCTGCCAGAGCGCTGCGGGGCTGTGCAGGGTCCAGCAAACGACTGCTCCTCGGCATTTCACTCCTTCCCTGCCGTGTCTGAGCCTCTCTGAGGGCATCTCTGAGCCATCAGGTCAGACCAGCGAGCTCTGTGTGCTCGCGTCTGTGCTGATCCCAGCTTCTGGGCCATGTTGTTTCTCAGACACCTGTTGAAGGGATTTCAGTATATAGACAATATAGACACCCTATTTCTGAAGGGATTTAATGTCAAAAATCCCCAAGAATTCAGAGGAACTCAGATTTCAAAAGCTTTGAAAAAGGCAAGCATGAACTTGGAGCAATAAGGCACGGCTACACAAATTGTAAACTCTGCTCCATGCCCAGACTGCGAGTACGTTTTGCATGCTTCTTGCTGAGGTCCCACATGTGCTGACTCCACTTTTGCTCGGTTCTTCTCTATTGCTCTCCTTCTCTTGGCACAATGCCTTCAGAGCAGGGATGAGGGAGCATCTGCAATTCCTCTGCACTGCCGCTTATTTCTAAACCTTTAAGTGTTTTTTGGTGAAAGAATGGGAAAAGGCATAGGAAGAGTGGGGTGGAACGTCATCCTCAGCTATTTCAAAACAAGACTTAGTTGAAGGCACTTACCAGATGCCTGTTACGAGATCCCTCAGTCTTCTATATAAAAAAGTGAAAGCAGAGCCTGTAGGATTCAGGAGGTCACCTGGGCAATCTCACCCCCCAGCAGGCCCAGCTCTCCCCAAAACCACCTCAGATGTTTGTCTAATATGTTGTTAAAAACCTGAAGCAATGGAGACTCCACTTCCTAGGCAACCTATCACAGCGTTTCATTTTCCTTTCCATTAGGAAGCTTTTCTTAACGTCTAACCTAAATCTTTCTTCCTACAACTTAAACCCATTATTTCTCATGTTATCCCCCATGGACAAGGAGAACTTGTTATTGCCTTCCTCTTTGAAGGCTATATTTATCTTTACATCTCTGGAAAATAGAGCATTGCCATTATCTCTGGCAAACAGATGGGAGCAGAGGAGCTAAGGGTGGGGTTTCTTGCTTAGTTTTAGATATCTAGAAGTTAGAAGTCTAAACTATTTGTGTGGTGCTCGTGGTTGTATCTAGCACAGACTTCTCCAGCTGGGACTAGCCTGAAAGGGCTTCCCCATGCCACCCCTCAATCCCACCGCTTTAGTGCTGTGATCTTTCACTTCCCCGTCACAAAAATTTATGTTTCAGGATAGGATGAGGGGACTGCAGGGTGCTGCTTTCCAGAACATGTCTCAATCTGTGCAGCCCCAAACTAATGAGGGTGGAGAGGGGGGTCTGTTGAAGGGCTGCGAGCACAGCAGTGTTGTGGCAGCGAGTGCCATGTGTGCTGCACAGCATCTGGGAGACACATCCTTAGGTGAAATATCAATTTTGAGGCATGTCTTAGGAAAAAAATGTTATTTTCAAGTTTACTTATAATGCTGTCTTTCATGTGCAAAGCAACTGTCTCACTTCATCAGAGCAAACAGCATATATTGGTTGCTCCTTCCTTTTGATTACTTTTTAACACTAAGTTTGTGTTATGTTTGAATTTTGGCAGGAGCATAAGACTGTAACAAGTAGGAGGTAAAGCTTGGTTAGTTTGGAGGAAAGGAAATATAACAATTTTTTTCCAGTTTAAAAAAAAAAATAGTTTGATACTAATAAATGTTGTAAATTCAAGCTGTTAATTGGAAAAAAATGAGAACATAAACATTTCAGTCTTTTTAGTGTTTGTGTCAATCTGGCACTTTGAGAAAAAACAACCTTTGATTATTTTTCATTTGTAGTGATGTTTCATTTCAAAACTTCCTTCAGTTGGACTTTTTATTAACTGAAAATCACTCAACAAATGCTGGAATTGGAAGAGATGTATTCAGCTCATTTCTAAAGTATTTTTAAAATTATTTTTTCAATTCATTAATACTTTGAAGGTCATTTCCCCCCGCCCCCAAATCACCAGCCTACTGTCCCATTGCTTCTTTACTCAGCTCAGTGCAGGTGTGGGCTGAAAGTGAATTTCAGCCCCTGGCAAAGGGGGGAGCAGGAGACCCAGGGCTGGGCAGGGCTGACTCGCTGCCTGAGCTTGCGGAGAGCTGCTGCATTTTGGCTTATAAAATCTTACCACCCCCCCTCTGAAAAATGCCAACATTTTGCCGGTTGCTCTTTGCCAAGCTTGAACAAAGTAAAACCAAACCCAAATTAAAAAAGAAAAAAAAAAATGGGGAGAGGGAGAGAGACAATTCTTTGAGAGGGAATATTTTCTCATGAGAAGCTTTATTCTGAGTAGGGGCTTTCTTAAAATAAAGGAGGTTAAATAAAGAAAGGAAAAAGCTCACTTAACCTCGCTGTAAACCAAAACCATCAAGCTTTTGCTGTACTAATGGCAAATGGAATATTCCTACTCTTAATTCTAAAGATGACTTTTCTCAAACACCACCACATTGCAGTTTAGCCCCAAATCCCAATAAAACAGACAAAAACTAATCGAGCTGGAAAACTCTGAGCCAGCTCTGTTTGTGGAGGACCTTTGCCAATGAAAGCCGTGCAGGATGACAGCTCCAGAGCCCAAATAGCTCCTCTGGTTTTCTTTATTGGTGCATGATGATCTCTGAATCCCAGGACAGCTAGCTTTTGCTGTGCAGTGTTAATACGGTCTTGCCTGAGAGCGGCGGCCTGTCCCTTCCCCAGAGCCTTGCTAGGGCTGCCCGTCCCATGTTGTCTCTGGCAAGCTGCCCCAGGAGGAGATGGGCATGCATTTGTTGGTGCCGTAGGCTGTTAACACTTGCCTCCATCTGCTAATGTGACCCTCTGCCTTCCTCCAAGTCTCCTGCCCACTGCATGCAAAGCTTTGCGATGCTTCAAGTACCAAACAAATCTGGTTTAGCAGGGCAGCTTGCAAACCCACTTAATGGGCCCTTGTTACCCAGCCGACCTGCTTCCCTGGGAAGTTTGCCAAGGAACCGGGATCAGGGTAGTGCATTTCAATGACTGAGTGACAGCTCAGCATCCCACCAAGCATAACAGTTTGTGGCGTTCACGTCTCCTGACTGTGCTAGCTGCGAGTATTGTGGAACCAGGACTTGGTAGCAAGAGTTTATGGCTCTTTTTGGGTCACTTCCCAGATCTGGTCCAGCTAATGCAAAGACCACTGCCATGGCAGAACATCTTTTTTGATATGAGTTCTATGTAGTTACTAAAATAATTGGGTTGTAAAGCAGAACAGTATCTTTCTCTTCCAGAACCAGGCACAGAGTGCTTGGATGATGCCTCCCTTTCTCTGGGAACATGAAATCTCTGCAGCACCTTCTAGCAAGCATTGTCCTTGGCCTGGGTCCATGCAAAGATTGGCCTGGCTGGTTGGATCCATATGAAGTAATTGTAGAAGGAAAACAGCCCCCTGAGATCTGCATCTTCTGGGATGGATTGCGATGAGCTTCAGAGCCTGCATTATCTCCTCTAATACTGCACCGACAAACAGCAGGGTTGGGAAATGTCTGTCCTCTGCAGCAGAATCCCTCCAGATGATCATGGGACAAGAGAACCATGCTCCTGATTTCCACAGCTTCCTAAAATATTAGGTGGTAATGACAAATATCCTCAGTTTTTCCCCATCTTGGTCAGGACAGATCTGTCCTCCTTTGGTTCTGTCTGGCAGTCGGAAGGACGTTCCCAAAAACTCGTGAAGGGCAGACTTCTGCTGGATCTGAAGAGGCACCCTGCTCCCCATTTCCAGGTGCAAATGACAACAGACTGTAGGAACCAATTCATTGCTCACAATGAAAAAGCAGCTTATGTGTGGTGGGGAGAAGCACAAGCATCATCCAGGAGAGAGAATTTTTAGTGAGGTCCTCTGCAGTTATCATTAGTGTTCATTCACAGCAAGTATCATTTGCAAAAGACCGAGATAAACATTCTGTTTCCAACCCATTCTGTATTGAAGCAGGGGAAACTAAATTGCTCCCTTTTAGCACACACCACAGGTGTCTGAGCAGACATGAAAGCAGATTGCACCCTAACATCTCTAAAGAGGAGTCTCAGCCACCTTTACTAGCTAATTCTGCAGGCTACATGCTCAACCCAGACAGGAACATGGTGCTACGGGCTAAGAGGACAGTCTGAACTGGAGAACCTGAACAAGGACCAGATACACCTGCAACCATTGGTCAAATCTTGCAGCCATCAGTCAAATATCACCACCTAGAAGCAACACAGGAGATGTCTTATGGGAGACCAGTTTCTCCTATGCACACTGCACCTGAAGCACACACACTATGACATTGTCAACCCAATGTACAATTACAATACAAGAGATCCTGCTACAACCATTGAAGTAGGGAACAGAGGGATGCACTCAGGAGTACTTCAGTGTCTGCAATTTGGAGGCCATGTGGGCCAGAAAAAATGATGCTAAGGAGCTGTGTTTGGGAAAAGTTTTCAAATTAAGATTTAAGTCTGTTGTGCAGCGGCTGGGTGGTCTTGAAACTGGTGGAGGAGGTCTTGCTTTTGACATTGTACTTTTTTAGGTATCTCTTAACCTAGAGATGGCAACTGTTTCAGGGAATAGGGAAAGAAGGCATCCAAAGGTTGTCTGAAATCCAAAATTGGGTCTAATGTTCTCTCCTTAAAACACAGACTGTGAAAAGATTCTTCACAAGACCATGAGGTATTCAGTGTTGTGGGTGCTCTCCTCCTCATGCAGTCCCTCCTGAACCACTGTCCTCTTCTTATGGGCAATGCCTGAGTAGGTGGCACCTTCTGGGCAATGCCTATGGTAGAGATACCCATAGTGACATCCCTCTTTGGGATGGCTGGTCCAAGCTTGGGATGGTGACAAGTATCGGGTTCAATGCTTCTCCTTCTCCCTGCATGGCCACACCACATAGCTGTGGTGCTTGGTGATTCATGTTACTCCCATCCAGTGGCAGCTGTGGAGAAAGGAAACACATGACACTGACATAATCCTTGCTCCTCCCATGCCAACATCCCGTTCTGCCTGGCTTGGGGGGTATCCATAGTTAAAGGGTAATGATCTCCTTTCCCTTTGGCATAAAGAGCTTTAGCACTCTTCCCTTCCATCTCTTCTACCTCACCGCCCCCTTTCCCTCCAAGAGCAAACAACATTCAAAAGATTCAAGCTGATCTTATTAGTGCTTTGAGACTACCACAGCGTTCTGGTCTAACACATCAAGGACAGACTGCAACCGCGTCCCTGAGACGCGTCATGGAGAGAATGTCAAACACATCAAGACTTAACTCCTCCTAGGATATACATTACCGCACACACTCTGCCTTTCACCTCCTCAGTGGGCGTCAGGACCTCACTTATGGACCTCAAGCTGCAGAATAGCTGAACCTTCAGAAGGAAGTGGAGAGGTTGGCTGCCTACTGGCTCTAGCATTTGCTGAGGGGGTGTTTGGCTGTTCCTGCCAGAAGCAAAAGCTGCTCTGCATGGACCTGTTAAAAAAGAGTAAGTCTGGCTGTAAATAGGCATTTCACCATGATCGCGCTGCTTACAAATGTAATTGAGGAGAGGCGACTTCTCACCAACACACATGCAGAAAGAAGAGAACTATCCTAATGTAAACCCAAAAGGGATAAAACTTATTCCCAATCAATTATTTGCCCCAAATGAACACGACAAGATAGTGAAGCTGTAACAGTTTGTACTACATCAAGAACAATCCAAACCAGGGTTACTTCAATGAGAAGGTCCTACCAACAAAGCTCAGAATAGAGCCTGCCAGCTATCTCTGAGGCAGTGGGTTTGCATCCTCCACTGTTGCAGTTACGTCAACAAGGCTGAGAAAGACCTGTTGTGACACCCCTTGAAAGGTTCCCAGGTTCCCACCACCTGTGCTTGTGGTCACTATGATATCAGAGAGGAGGAGAGCAGTATGCACTCTCTTGGATCACCAGCCATGATCAGTGTTCGTGGCCAATTAAAACAAGGCTGAAAAGGTGTCATCATTTTTCTATAGCTCATTATCTTCAGAGGATGTGAAGCTGCCTTCCTGTTCTTCCTGGCAGGCTGCTGACATAATCCAGTTTGTTGTTATGTGGCAGAGGTCCCAGAGAGGGTGAAAGACTCCCAAATGTGGCCAGAGCCCTGAGGCATCCTTCTCTGCTGGGGATCAGGTAATCCAGATGTTGATATGGCCATGGACAGTGAGATGGAGGAGGTGCGAAGGCAGTCAAAATATCAGTAGCTATCATTGCCGAGAGCAGACTCTTGCCTCAAGAACATCATGGCCCATCCGTCACCTCACCTGGAAACATGACATTGGTGGCAAGTCAGACGGGTCCCAGGCTAAAGAGTTGGAAGTGGGTGAATTGACCCAGCAGAACAGCTTGATCATGGAATTAGGTATAAAAGCTGGTTTAAATGTGGCATGTTTGTCACCTTCCCTTCCCTTCCCTTTAGTAATCATGATAGGTATGAATCCCTTTGACCTCCCCAGCCAACCTTTTTTTGGGCAGGCTTGTCAGGTACTTACCTAAACGAAAATTTGGTCATGGCTAGTGACATGGATAAGTGATTTTAATATCTTCTCATGCTCATTCTACAGACAGCAGTCTCAATGACTGGTCACCAGAACTGACACAAGATGGCTATGGCCCACCATGCTGCACCATCTGTGGCCACCGTGAAGCTCCCCAACCTGTGACACTACAGGGAGCCTGCCTTGATTTTAACTGCCATCAAAATCACATGGCACAGCTCCTCTGTCTGGGCACCTTATGTCACTCAGGTGAATCAGAAGGGACAGAGGTGGTAGCTAAAGTGTTTCTTTCCCCATGGGGCGCGGAGGCCATATGCTTCCTGCTGAACATTATGCTCCCAACAGGAGCACCTCTGAGGTTCAATTTGTCCTCTCAGATCTTGTATGCAATATCTGTAGGCTCTGGGCCAACTCTGTTCTTCATGATGCTCCAAAGTAGCTGATGCTGCTCATTGCTTCTGTCATTGATGCCAGTTGGTCATGTACAAGTAACCAAATGAGAAATTTTCCCATGAAACCTCATAATGTCCCCACTCCCCAGACTCAGATTCGTCCTGCATGCCAACTGTGAAAGAAACATTTCTATTTTTAGCTTTGAGGTGTTGGCAAGAAATGTTGTGTATGGATCTGCATTACAAACAGTCAGGTAATAGCGCAGCCCCTAATCCTGGGCCTTCATTTCATTCTGCCTGTACCAAGGACTGCAAACTTTGGTGCTTAACCTAGTACCCTAATCACCCGTCAGCCACTCTCCCAAATGCAAATAAGATGGAACAATGGGTAAGGTTTTTCATGAGAAAGTGCATGAGGGATTGAGAAAGCTTTATGTAGGCTGTGTTCAATAATGTCTGTGTTTAAAGTCTGGAGTGCTTATTCTATCAATTTTCTCCTTTCCCCCCTTCTGAATTTTATTTTCAAACAGGGAAAAATCTTTTTCAAGGTCACAGAGAGGTTATGTTTTACGACATTTGCAGTGCATGGCTTCAGGCTAGGTAAAAATTCCCTTAATGATCGTAGCCCATCTTGACTGGGATTCATTTCTTCTGCTATCTTTATCTTATACCTTCCTGAATCCTATTAGAGCTATGATGCTCTATTAACATGGCACGACACCAAGGACAGAAGACACTTTTCTCCCTCCTTTTTTTTTTTTAAATCTACAATAGTGGTTTGTTGTCGCATTTTGTCTTCCTCCCTCTGCTTTCTCATGGCTTCTAGTTGACAGAAATGAGCTGCTTAGCTCTGTGGTCAGGATACTGGCAAAAATGCAGCCATTCTCTTTATTCTAGAGGAAGCTGGGTGCGTTCTCTCTGTGTTAGAAAACCCATCCTTTTTCTCCGATATAACAGATTCCTTTGCACTGGCTCACTATGTGCCACCTGTGTCATCTTTCAAGTTATAACCCCAAAATGGGTCAAAAGCACCACACCACCCCTTTTGTGGGATGCAAACCCAAAGACCTGACTATATTCAGGAATTAAAGGCCTGTGGCATTGTGCTATGAGAAAATTAACTGTAAATGTGGAGCAAACCCATTGAGCCTTCCTCCATGGTGCCTGCAGCTCCAACCCAACCTTCATCTCCCATCACGAACTGCTTTGATTAGAGCCACAGTCTGTTTAGCTGGTGAAGTGCCTTTGGAGAGGAGAAAGATGCTGCACACTAATAAATAACGGTAAGTGATGATCCTGTCTGGTGGCTAGCAGGGAGGTAGAGCTACAAATTCAATGAACAGGTGCAATTTGCATCCCCAGGGCCAAGTACGTGAAACACCCTACAACTAAATTAATTACTCCTGAAAGGCCAGGGCCTCTCAAGGGACAACCAGGGATACACTTTGGCTTCTACCTGGATTTAAGGCCTTGACTTAAGATACCTTGTCTCCACTCTCATGCTTATAACAGGGGCAGATGACCCTATATTTGCAAGGAGAGAATATAGCACAGAAAAATTGTTCTTATATTAGCTAAGGCCTTGAAGCAAAATCACTGGATAATACGCTGTGATGGCTGTTCGTTGCACAGGTCAGCTGCCAGGGCCCTTAAGCACTGTCACCTCTGGGTCTGCATTAGATGCAATCCATCAGCTGAGCTCCCACCCAGCATGGAGCAGCCCTAGCCAGAAATGACTTGTGAGCACTGCTGAGAGCTCCCCAAACAGGCTCTTGCTGCTCCCGTAGCAATGCCAAACACTTTGTCCAGCTTCCCCCTCTGCCCACACTTAAGTTAATCCTCTGCTGGGATTACTCTCTTCTTGGACTTTGGGTTCCTTCCAAACTGTGGTGAGCATCAGGGGCATCTAACATGTTTCTTTAGTAGCTGTCCCAGCTTTCATCCCACTAACATTGTTGGGACACAGTTACACAGTTGAAAGTGACTTATATGATTAAGGGCTCTCCTAACTTTCCTATTTAAGGTTATGTTTCCCTCCCACCACCTTTGGCTTTGGCCAGTTTGTCCCAGCAGCAAGCTGTGTGCAGAGGAGCTGCTGGGTCAATAATTATCTGTTCATGGGAAAACAACTCCTACCAGGAAAATGGTCATTTTGCTCACTGGTCTTGAGTTGCCATTGCTAAAGATTTACTGCTACTGCCAGGACAGTGTATTCTGGGTGTTGCCAGAGGAACAGGCAACAGGCAACTTAAGGAAGGTCAAGGGAAATCTACTTCTTCTATGATTTCTTGTTCATGTGACCAGAATTTCTCCATGCACCAGTGCATTAATATTCTTCTATACCTATTTGAAATGCTTTGCCTTGGTCTGCCTTTGCTTTTATCCTCACTCAATCACAAGTGGTGTCCTACACTTGTCCCTAGGCCAGTGATAACCCCTGTTTCTTCCTCCTCTCTTTTCTAACCAGTGTGCTCATCACATAGAAGAAATAACATAAACATAAGCACAGTCATAAAATACAAATGAAGAGGATAATGCGATTTCTGAATTCAGTGGTAGTCATCAAGACTATGTTGGTAATGTTATGGTGTTCTATAGCTCAATTGTTATGTAGCTAGCATTACCTCTGGTGTTGAATATTATCTGTCTCCTGTAGTACAGGAGGGAATTTATACCTAGACCTGTGCTACCACATCAATTTAGAGTGTGTACCTAGCCTGCCCTTCAGTTACTTGCACTCTGCATCCTCTAGTAAATTCAGTGAGTGAACAAAAATCACAGGAGAATCAAGGTACTTGATTCTCCTACCTGATGCATCTATTCTGTGCTCCAAAATAAAAGCAGAAAGTAGCCTTGTTAATCTTAACTTTTTTGGAACTCAGTACAATGTCTCTGTCTTTAACACTTTCTCTCCCACAAACAAACAAAAAAAAACCCCTATTAACAGATTCCTTGTTCTTTGACTTGCTTATACTTCTGTTATGCTCCCCATGCCCTGCTGAGACTAGAAGCGAAACTGTAGCCAGCTCATGCTGGGTCAGTGACACCAGCACCACCACCAAGGGAGTGTGAAGACGATCATGAAGAGCAGAGCAAGCACCAACACATTTTGAGATGGGCTGTTATGCAATGTCTGTAGGAGCTGACATATGTAATTTCCCAGGGTGAAGGAGAGGACTGTATCTGCACTGCAAAATAGCTGTATTATAACCTGTTAACTGCTGGACAGCATCCAAATTATGTCAAGACAATGATATTAGCTAGTTAAAAGCCAGTATCAGAGATTGCATGAGGATGGAGAAAGACCCAAACATGCCAATAAATGCTGCTGAAACACTGCTAACAGTTACAGAGCCCTAGGGCTGATGGGACCTGGGTAACAGAACAGTGTAGTGCGGGCAACACAGATCACCACTCGGTAGCTGACTAACATTAATAAAAGGCTAACTGTCCTCAATACAGGTAAGAACCGTGTCTCAGATACTGTGGGTTATCTGCAGCATATTCTTCTCTCCTGGACAGCCTGTGCTTTGGTGCAGAAATGGCTTAAAAGAGTTGTAGGTCATAGCAGAAGTAGACTGTATTCTCCAGGTTTCCTAGCTCTGAGAAGAGTGAACGTAAACAGGACTGAGACGCACGCACAAACGTGCTCCCTGAACTTTCTCCATGGGATGTGGTCACCACGGGTGCACAAGACAGAAAGAAAATTTAAACCTTAGACCTATATGGAGAAGGGAGGAACAGCCCCATTTGTGCAAAAGTAAATTGGGAAACAATTACATGGTGCAGGGGAAAAATTACAGTAGTAGCCAGTAAGGAAGACTTCTCTTAATCATCCCGTATTAGCTCAGTGAATCGGAAAATCGTGGCAAGTCTGCCAGAGAATATACTGCCCAAACCTCGTATCAACTGCCGAGCTACATAATATTTAGCTGCTTGGACAGGAAAATGCATTGCTTCCCATAAAGCATGCCTCCCAGAGAATTACAATCTCTTATTTGTCATGCCAAGGTGGGTGTGGGGGGAGGGGACTGGAAATAAATGCTACAAATGCTCTATGTTGCAAGTAGGGAGTTAGTTTATCTCTTCAGCCCAGAACATAAAACCCACAGCTGCGAGTGGAAACAAGGGTTATTTACAGTGCATCTTTTTTGATGAAAGCCTCCTAGAAGGAGTGAGGAAGGTGCTGCTTCTTCATCACAAGTCCGACCCTTGCCTTTGTGTGAATATGGGAGGAATAAAAAGTGTGAGATCCTTGAAGGGAGAGGAAAAATAGTGTTTTCCTATGAGATGTTTTCCCAGGGCCGCGCTGACAAATCTGCAGTGTTTTTCATTACAGTTCCATGGAGCCCTTAATGAATGCACCCAGGAAAATGAATTCCTCCACAGCTCCAAAGCCATGGGGGTACCTGTGGTTGAGAAGGCCCCAGCAGTTCAGGAGAAATATCAGAAATAGCGTGAAGTATCAGAAATATTGTGCCCAGCAAGAGCAGGGAAGTAATCAACCCCCTGTACTCAGTCAGCACTGGTGAGGCTGCACCTGGAATACTGTGTCCAGTTTTGAGCCCCTCAGTACAAGAAGGACATGGAGGTGCTGGAGCGTGTCCAGAGAAGGGCAGCGAAGCTGGTGAAGGGTCTGGAGAGCAAGTCTTATGAGGAGCAGCTGAGGGAGCCGGGGGTGTTCAGCCTGGAGAAGAGGAGGCTGAGGGGAGACCTCATCGCTCCCTACAACTGCCTGACAGGAGGGGGCAGGGAGGTGGCTGTTGGTCTCTTCTCCCAAGTAGTTAGTGATATGATGAGAGGAAATAGGCTCAAGCTGCGCCAGGGAAGGTTTAGATTGGATATTAGGGACAATTTCTTCACAGAAAGGGTAGTCAAGCATTGGAAAAAGCTGTCCAGAGAGGCGGTGGAGTCACCATCCCTGGAGGGGTTCAAAAAACAGGTAGGCGTGGCACTTTGGGACACGGTTTAGTAGGCATGGTGGTGTTGGGTTGAAGGTTGGACTGATGATCTTAGAGGTCCTTTCCAACCCTAATGATTCCTAGTTTTACTTCATTAAAAAACAATCCAGCCACCAAGCCAGGAAACAAGAAATTATTACTCTACCCTTAATTGGTTTATTGGTGGACTTGGTAATGTTAGGTTAATGGTTGGACTGGATGATCTTAAAGGTCTTTTCCAATCTAAACGATTCTATGAGAGGAGTCTTCCAGGTGCTTGGACCAAGCTCTGACACCTACCTGCCGCCCTCGTATATGGTAGTATATCCAGCTCAGCCAGGTGTTTATCTCTGAATTGGAAACAGCAGTGATTTCTTTGGTCGTATACCCCCATGGTGGCTCATAACCAGGGGATTTTGCAGAGGTCAAACCATCAGGCTGGCATTCAGGGGACAGTTTGCTCTATCACAGACAGGTTGCAGAGCCAAAAGAAACCTCTTCTCTCTTTCAAACTTTCCCTACTGTTAAAAAAAGAGAAATCAGCTCTTGGGAAGGAGGGAGGTTTATGGTCCACTGATTAAGAACTCATGTTCACATTAATCCTATTTTAATAATGACAATAAAGATTCAGAGTTTCCTCTTCTGTTTGGGGAACCTCCACTTTAAGGTGAGGACCTCAGAAATCAAGCACTTCCTTGAAACAATCTCAGACCCGATGGCCCAAAATTGTTTCTCATGCTGGCTTGTCTGCTTTCACAAATGCTTGTCACTAGAGGAGCCAAGAGTGGAGCCTAAATGTATGCGACACCTCATCGCATGTAACCACCAGATGAACCCAACTGTGAGAATTGGTCTGTGGGCAAGCTGAATAGTGCTGGTGTACAAGAAAAAGGAAGCTTTTGGCAATCGCTCTTGACTTTGTGGGTGTTCTTGCTTGGGCTTTCTGCCTGGGCACCTCCAGAAGCATTCACAGTTCCTTCTTGCACCATGTGTGCATGTGACTGCAGAGAGAGCCGCTGCCCAACTAACTGACGTATGAGAGGTCCCAGGCACTAAAAGGCTCCCAAGCCTTGCCAGCTCTCAATAGTGCCTTCCATCCAGGAGCATACTCACCCAGCCTTTATGCACATGCAGCTGGGATTAGGATCTGTTTAGCTGAAAACTCTGCACTTTGGAAAAAAGAGCCCATTTCCTGCACAGGGATATGGCCTGAAAGAGAATCGAGCTCACACGCATCTGGTTTATGGGAAAGCAATTCACTGTGTTTGCATCTGCGAGCTGGGAAACACGATGCTATATCTCATGGCAGGTTACTCTTTAAAACTAGCTGAAGCATACTCCAAACACCTTTTTTTTCTTTTTTTTTTTAGTATGCATGATTGTAACAGAGAAGCTTTGCAAGAACTAAAAGAATGTCTTTAGCAATACTTAGCTGGCTCCTCTCATGAGAGCATCGTGACTCCTAAAAAAGGTCTAAAAATCTTTTCTAGAAAACACCTGCCTTTAAAGAACAACTTCAGAAATACTATTATTGAATGTAAAGAACTGAGCTTTGCAGATGATAATGGACTTGTAAGGGTAATTCACAAAGCTGGTGAAAGAGTGAGATATGGGGAATATGCACAAAGGCGTTGACACTCCATAGTCTTCGGGTGGAGCCAGCAATTTTTGCAGATTTCCCCCACCAGCCTGGTAATAAGCAGCAATAAATTGTAGCAGGAGAACCTGGAGATCCCCAGTCATTTCAACACAAGACTTAAGCTTCTTTCTGTTCCCAGGGCGTGGCGCAGAGGTGGGGGGAGAAGGGGAAAGTTTTCCACTGTGGAACCAGCTCTCGGCTTCTTTCTGTGCTAATTTGCCAGCTCAGGGAACAGTTTATGGAGTGGGTTTGATGTTTATGGGTGGTTGCATCCTGCTACTCTCCAGGAAACTTCTCTTTTCTGCAGTCCCCTGCTGGGTTTTCAGAACTGCTTAGGGCAAATTAAAAGAGGGGGAGAATGCAGGATGTCCCCTCCTCCGTGCAAGGGAGGGGATGAGAAGAGGTGATGCTGACCCACTACAGCTCCTGATGCTTTCAACTGCTTTTACAGCCCAGATGCACCTGTGTGAGTGTGCAGCTCAGACCCCGGAGCTCTTCTTTCACTTCCCCCTCACTCCTCCCGTAGCTTTGGCCATCTCTCCTGTATAGGCTGTGAAACTCCGGGACCTCCCAGTCCCTGGGCCCAGAGCATGGATGCTGGAGGAGAAAAGAGCCCTGGACACTGCCTGCTCCCCAGCAGGGCTTGGGAGAGCAGAGATCCGTGGGCAGGCATGAGTCCCCACTGCAGCCCACATCCCCCTCAAACCCAGCACAATTTTTAGCCCAGGAGGTGGGCACCAGGAGCAAACAAACTGGAGAGGTTTGTAGGGCCTTTTTACTGCATCTGTTGAAGAAGATATTTGGAAGATCTGCTGGGCTGTCTGAGCCCAAACCTGTCATCATGTGGCTAGGAAAATCTTCATGGCTCCTTAAACAACCCTCCTCTTCTTCCTGCTGGAAGCCTTCGCAGCACGGAGAGGCGCCTGCTGCCTCTCAACACTTCACACTCCTTGCTTTGTTGCTAATTTTTCCTTAGGCTTCCCCTGGGGCTGTGTCTTGCCTGATAAACAGAGACATCAGCAGCTGCCCTGCAGGCACCAGGGACAGCAGAGCAATTGTTCAGGGTTTTCCATACAGCTTTCACCTTCGGCTGGCAGAGGCAGCCCTCACCGCTGTGGCATTTGCAACCACATCTCAACCCAAAGCTGCTTCAGAGAGTTTTGCTGTAGCTGAATCGTCCAGAAGAGCCTCATGGAGGTTTTTCCAGGGAGGCAAAATAGCTACCTGTCTCCCTGAGTTTCTCTCTGCTCCATTTACTCAGGCTCTCAGAAGTTCAGCAAAATCCCTCAGCTCTTCTGAAATCAAACATCCAGAGACAAAGCTAAGCCAAATAAATTCCTCCTGTCCCAGGTTGTCACTCTGAGTGGTTTATACCAACAAGGAAAGCATTAGTCACTAATACTGCAGGGTCTATATGTATGTTTGTATATTTTATGGCATGTTTTTCCTCTGTGTGTGCCCGTGGTGGCTGTGTATCAGGAGGCTCAGGTGGCTACCAGCTACTGGAGGGTCTTTCGGGATGGCTGTACTCCACGGAGAGCCCTTCTCTACCTACCCATGCATACACAAATGCACAGACGTGCATCCCCACACACACTGCCCTGCTGCTCTCCAGCTGCTGCCTGGGGGATGCCAATAGCATGGAAAGCCCAAGAGATAAGACCACGCTAGAGGAGGCAGAGGAATAATCCCACACCTGGCCACTTTTCCCAAGGTGCTGAGTATTTTCCTCTGCAAACACTCAAAAACCTTGTTCTGGTGGCTCCCGCTTTCCCACCAGCCTCCCAGAGGCCACGTGGTCCTGGCTTGAAGGCTGCTCGCTGCCGAGGCTGGGATGGGGCAGGCACTGAGTGGAGAAATGATCAGAAAACACTTGAGAGTAAAATGTGGTCTCATCTCTTTTCTAAAATTTCACAGCAAAGTGTCAATTTGATTCAGTGAAATCCACTTCAGGCCAAAAGTCTAAAAGAATCACTTGGACTTTCTTGTTTAGTTTCAGAAACGCTGAAGTATTTTATTTTAGGTAGGTAAAACAGTTCCAACTTATCACTTTAATCCCTTTTATTTTTAGCATGTTGCTGTACTGAAGTATTGATGGCACTTTATAATAACAAAACCACCTAATTTATACTAAATATCTACTTAATAATATATGTGCATAGAAGCTTATTTAATATAAACTCTTTATAATGAAGCCTAGTATAACACAATATAAAAACCTATCCTGTTATAACATACTTTCATATTTCATGGTAATAAAGAAGTAAAATGCAAACAAGCCCACATCAGCATTATCCTCATGTTGCTCTGATTTTTATTCTGATTTATTTTACATGCATCATGGAGCAAAACAACATGAATTGGTCCCGGCACACTTTGAAAAGCAAGTTGGACTGGGCTCCGGTCCAGCAGGACAGGAACCCATCACAAAGAAGCAGCATTTCCAAGGGAAGCCGTCAGGCGAAGCTGTGAAACGAACCTACCCCAGCTGGAAGATCTCGACTCAGAAGCACCATTCCCAAGGCCTGTCTAGACCGGGAGAATACAGGGCTAATTGCTGCCTGGCTCGGCGGAGCTCTGCTGGCTCAAAGCCGGCTGGTGAGGGCACCGGCAGCGAACCCTGCCCCGGGAAGCTGTGCTCTCGGGGGCCGTGGGTCCACATTCCACGCACGGCTGGTCTGGCAAATCCTGCTGGCTGCTCCCACCTGGGGAGATGAAGGGAACGCAGCTATACCTTCATGTCCTACAGTCTCAGCTCAGTGGAGAAAAGAGGGATTGGGGTTTAAACTGTCTGTTAAGAGCATCTCGCTGAACAAGAAAACTTGCTCATCCAGTGGGGGATAGCATACACCACAGAGAGCCATAAATAATGCATAGATCCCTCACACAGAGTTTGCTTCAGCCTTGCATTCGTCAGAGAGCCAGGAAATGTTATTTTTCTATTCTCTTTTGTGTTTCTGTTGAATGGTGGGCGTCTCTGGGTGAAGGGAAACGCGCTCAGAAGTGAGGTGCCGATCAGCTTTTACATCTTCCTCCTCCTCTCCTCTCCTCTTCACAGCCTTCCCAAAAAGCCTGCGTACCCGAGTGCTGCAGGCGAGCGGTGTCAAATTGGCAGCGCTGCCAAGCTCCCCCGGAGGGTTGTGGTTGCAGCTGGGTTTGGGAAACAGATTGGCTTAATGTGTTAAACTAAATGCAGATTTTAGAGCACATAGCAAACAGGGCAAACTGCAGATCAGCAGTCGTGGTGCCTGGGACTGCTGCCTCCCAGGAAAATGAAGCAGAAGGATTTGGCTGCTGGGGAATGACAGGAGACAAAACGTGAATTTCTCTCCAGGCTAAGGGAAATGCTTCCCTGAAAACAGGTTTGAAACTCACCGGGACTGCTAACAGTGGGGAATCCAAAACTCACAGCTGCTGAGCAGGTGTCTGAAATCATGATTCATTGGTGTCGCCTTTCCGATTCCCAAAATGCTAACAAGCTGTTCAGAACCCTAAACTGCTAATTTTGTGTCTGAGACCTAAAAGGAGTGTCCAGGATGCCTTCATGCTATTAAAATAGTCCAGACTGAATTGCTGACAGACTATCAAAAAATATCTGGGATTAGTTAATGAGACACTAGAGTCTGAGTGGGTAACTAAGTTTTTGGGACCCTAAATCTGTTAAAAAGGTGCACAGGGCCCTGGTGCTTCTCCAAGTCCATTTTTCTGGAAGCAGCTTGAGAATTTGAACCTGTTTCTCTTGCACTGTCCTCATCTCTGCTTGAGTCCATCCCTTCAGGTGGGATTTGTTACCCATGGGTTGTCCCAGCTGGATGCAGCATTTCTGTGTTACAGCCACTGCCTGAATCACATGGATCAGTAAATGGAGAGCAACTCTATTAAAAGCCACTGGAGTGGTGTCATACTGACACGTATTTCTTCTTCTACAGAGCATCCTGAGATCACTTCAGTTCTACAGAGTCTGACCTACTTCAAAGCCAGGCTGAATTTGTCCAAGCAGCAGCTGCATTTGAGGGCAAAGAGAGAGAAGTAAAAGCTTCTGAAATCTGAGTCCAGTTTCCTGGTCACAGACTCATGCCCCCAGCAAGATCCAGAGCTGCTCGGCTTTGGCGTCCACTCTTCTGTCCACTCCTTGGCTTCCCTGACACATCCTTCCCAAACACATGCTGTAGCCTTGGCTTTCACAGCAAAGAAGAAAGGAAAGCAGCCTCTTAGTCATTGCATCATTTGCACAGCCGTCAAATGGGAGAAGTAATTAACTCGAACATGTTTATCTACAGTAATTATGAATTTGCATTGCTCTCTCTATCAACAAACTGGATTGGGCTCCCCACACTCTCTGAAGTATTCACATAGCCCATGCATTCCCTTTTTTGCATGAGTCCTGGATCTTTAGAAGAATCACATTTTCAGTCCTGGCTCTGTCTATATCCTTTCTGTCTCTCAATACCCTCCTGAAGACCTGGGGCTCCTGGGATGTTTCTCAAAGGCCACCCATCACCATGCAATCAGTAGACCCTGGTTTGCTTCCATTCTCCATCTGGATGGTGGGAATAGCAACCCAGATAACAAACCTTGTGGTGGGAACAGAAGACGGTGAGGTGCTTCAGCGTGGCAGTGACTGAGACTGTATTTAGATTTTAAGGGAATTACAGCAGGCCTGTGATTATCCCTGGGATTTTCCACTTCATTGGCAAGAAGTATTCAATCTGCATGACTGCTAGGACGTTCTTGCAAGACTCGTGTTCACAGAGTCCCCCTCCGTCTCACACCACAGGCGGCACGTGTCACATAATATATTCTTGATTTGTTTCCGAGCTTGATTCCTCGCCTTAGATTATGTTGGAGGCTGCTGGGATGTGGGCTGGCTCTGCACACCGCGCACACTTCCTGGAAAATGCTCCAGTGAACAAACATTCATTAAAAACCAGCAAATGTGAATTATAACTGACTGCATAAAGGTGCTGGTGAATTGACAACATATGCACACAGTCAAAGCAAATGATGTGGAACACAACAGCGAGAGATGGAAAACTCTGTCACATCCCAGTCTGACACTTATCTCAGGGGTGACGTGGAACTGCTGGCTGGGGCAGATCCTTCACGCTTCTGTCCTGCTGCATTTTCACCAGCATGAACCTTTTACTGCTGACCAGGAGAGGTGATTTCAACGTCCAAGGGAGCTCCAGCAAAGGCACACCCACCCATTCAGATAGTTTTATTGTACTTTGTACCAAATAACCAGTACGGATTTACTTTTTAGTCTCTCTCCTTGCTGTCTGTATTGGTTAAGAAGAGCATCCCTCCTATTTGCAGCAGGACCAGCTGAGATCTAGCCAGCCTGACCCATAGTTCTCCTTTACATCGGGGTAATCCCACTGGAGATGGGTTGGAGGTGAATCTAGCAAAGCACCAAAGGGCTTCAATAGTTCTAGTGCTGACTGCAGCACAAAGTGGTGTTAGCAGGGTCATTGCTGTCCTCGCTTTGAGTGGAGCTTTCGAGCACAGAATTTAGGATTCAAAGGGGGACAAAATGGACTCAGAGCAAAATCCCAGTGCTGGCATTCAAATCAAGAAGAAAGGAGGTTGAATTGCACATTCAGCAAAAAGCTGGGATGCCAGTCCCAGATTGTTAGATCATATCCCCTAAGTCAACAGAAAGTGAGTCTTAATTAGTCCACATCTGGACCTTGCTTTGTCCTAAATGCATTCCTGGGTCACTTGATGCCAGACCTCCAGCTCGCTCGCTCGCTCCCTCCATCCCTGCCCCCCTCCCTTCAGGCATCGCAGTGCCTCTTTCAAGGGAGCTGATTTGCAATTTAAGCCTGTAACACAACCCTGCAAGGCATGTTTGACATGGCTCCAGGTTTGCCTGTGAATGTTTCCGTACAGCTCTAATTAATAGCAACAACAATCACTTTTTAGCCATGGGAGGGAAACCCCGGTGGGCAGAGCGAATATTTCTCTAACTGCTACCACAGCCTTGTCTCTCTAGGAAACCTGAGGGCAAACTTCCAAATTTCTTTCCTCTTCTGCAGTATATTCCAGTGCGTGCAGCAGCCCTGCAGGGGAGCCATGCTTTGTAATGAAAACACAGTGCATTTGCTCTCACTTATTTATGGGATAATAGACCAGGTGCTCTGTTTCATGAGACAATAATCAGAGTTCCCAGGTGGATAAAATCAAGACCAACTAACTCATTTCCGCAGAGGGAGTGTATTTTCAAATAAGGTTTGCATTTTTCTGTCTGTTGCATTATGAGTACTGGAAAGCTATTTGTCAGAATCAATCTAGTTGATGCTGTCCCCTCTTTTTCTCCCTTGCTGCTGAGAGACCCCTTAAATCAGAGAGAACATTATATTATTTTTAAGCAATAGAGAAGACAGACCATCTTTCTGATCCATTTTTGTACAATGTGTAATACAACAGCATTCCAGGGGCTCACAGATGCTATATCAATACAGATGATAAACAAAAATCCCACCACACCTTGTGCCTTGATTTCAGTCAGATTGGCCATTAGCAAAACCCCCAGGACATTATTACCACCCCTTGAAGGTGAAAATATTCAATAACACTCAGGGAGGTCCTCAACATGACATTAACATGTAGGTTTGAGAGACTGTCAGACTGGAGATTGTCTGCAGTTCAGGTGTCTTGCACTCGTGTTTTGGGTAGATGCTTGTAGCAAGCAACATGAACACCCTCAACCACAGAACCTGCCTCAACCTCCACATGGGATCTTCACACAGCACTGGACAGGGTTAAGCACCCAAAGGGCTTGCACCCTGATGGACTAAATATTGATATCTCCATCCAGACATCGGCAGGGTCTGAGTTAATAAAATTTCCAGATCTAACAAGCTGTGTATTAAAATCTTCCCATGATCAAGACAGACAGAATTTGCACTATGTGTCTCCAAGGACTGAGGGGAAAGAGCTTTCCAGGACATCACTGTGTTTTTCCAGGTTTCCTAGGCACCCCACCACCTTGCTGAACCCAGATCGGATATGCCTAACACCCACGATCCAGGTGTACAGCCAATCCATTCCTTCAGTAAAGGAATATTTTGATGTGCATCAAATTGAAGACATCCTTGAACACAGCCTCCTGTTACTGGCAACCACATCATATAATCCCATCCACAAGGGATGATCCTGTTTTAAAACCTGCTAGGCTTTTTATCACCATTATTCCCACTGAGCAGTTACTTCAGGATTTCATTCCTTCAAGCATTAAAAAAAAACCCCTTTCTAACTTCCAGCATAAAGTTATCTATGACCAATTTATATCATTTGCTCCAAAGCCAGCATCATCATTTAGCTGAAATAGCTCCGTTTCCCTTTCAGTACTTATGCCCTTGACGTATTTTCTACAGAGTAATCACAGCCCTTCACACAGCTTTTGCCTTGCTAGCTTAAACAAGCTAAATTCTCATAATCTTCCCTCCTAGAACAGGTGCCGCTTTTCCTTTATCCTCCTCATAGTCTTTCTCTGTACCTGTTCCAGTTTGGGTTCAGCTGCTTTTGAATGCATAAGCCTAACCACTCACTCTGCACTAGCATTTACCACTGCTTTCTCCAGTGGCATTAACATATGCTGACCTTCATAAGAAACAGCTTTGTAAAGATCTTTGGCAAGGTACGTAAAGTTAAAGCAGCCAGTTAATTAAAAAAACCTAGTAAGGGCCCCTGCCTTACCATTCTGGTAGTTTACATATCTGCACAAAAGTTCTCGGGTATGGACTACTCTGAGCCACTGCATGTATCAGCTGGGATCAACAAGTGCAAAACAAATAGGCAAGGTTGGAGCACTAAGAAGGTCTTTGTTCAGTGATATTTGACATCTGTGATCTTCAAAATTTTTTTTTTTTTTTAATGCTTCATGATGGTGCAATCTTTCCCTACACTGCAGAGTCCACAGCCCCTGCTGAAGGTTTATCCAACCCGTAGGGAGGACGAAGCTTTGGCAGGATTGATGAGGAGAAGAGCTACCGGTTGGCTTAGGGGCAGACGATGGTTTCATGAAGGCAGGTCTGGCAATACCAGCTGGCAATAGCAGCTCCCTGCTGTCAGTTCCAAAATGCTGTCGTAGATGTAACTCCACAAACCAAGAGAAACCTCCTCTCTGGAGCTGAGCTTGAGCCGCTCCACGTGGCTCATGCAGGGGAATGTGGTTTCTGAAGAGGAAACCTTTTACATTTACATTGCACTCTGAGGTCTTAAATATTATTGTTCCCCATTGAGTGTGGGTTAAGGGAGGAAAATAGTGGTACTTTTCTCTTTGGCTCTTTTGCAGCTCTCATAAAGGCATATAAAACCAATAATGAGCCACTCTACCACTTTAAGCAGTCAGGCAATGACGAATGAGACCCACTAAACACTTCTGTCTTTGCCAAGGGCACTCTGGATTATGCTTGAACCTGTTTTAACCTTAGCACTTAACCTCCTTTTCCACAAAGTTGCCATTGCATGGCAACAACCATGACGGAGCTCAAAATAACAAGGCAAAGGAATGGTTCTCTGAGAGGAAAGGAATATTTGCTTCACAGCTGGGGCTGGGTTTTTAAGAAATGTAATTTGTCTACTTGCTAAACCTCAGGATTTTAAAGAAACAGGAAGATAATTCTGTGTCACTAGTAAAGAAGGGAGGAAAGCTATGAAATTCAGCATGGAAGAATTTTTTAATGACAGTCTGGCATGAAAAATACAGGGAAAGAATAGAGCTAAGCATTATTGCCAGCAGTGGAGGCTCACTCCCTTGAATTCAAATCCTTTCTTGGAGTCAAGATCACACAGGCAGCAGAGCAAGCAGTTGACCTCAGGGTTGGGAGAATATCAGCTCTAACGATTAAACATGCTTCTGCTCATGCTTTTCCATGGACATCCATGCGGCAAAAAGTGATGCAGTTTGCAGAGAACCCAAAATGAACTGGCATTGAAGAGCAGAGCCTGGGTTCCCAAAGGTGCATTCATGTGATGCTGCACTTGAGGACACATTCCTGCATCCCTGGAAAATGTGGTAACTTGAGCAAAATCTACTATGCTGTGTCTTGCTTTTACTGTGTGGAGCAGAGGAACACACATTTCCTCCTCATCGTTGGACTCAGCCAAAGACCTGCACATTGCTTCCACCAGTAGAAAGTCTCCCCGGCTCACAGCCACCAATGTGCTCTTCACATCCAGTGCAAGTTGGTCCAAAGGACAAAAGGCACATCTGACAGCTGTTGGTGCCTGCAAAAAATTAGTCCCCTTGCCTACCTACAGCAGAGACAGCAGCCTCCCTGATCCCCACCAGCCCAGGCACTACTCCAAACAGTGGGCTTCCCTTCCCCTGGCCTTTCCTTCCTCTCCCAGCTTGCACTGGGTAGGTAGAAAAACCCAGCATGGAGTTATTGGAAACTGTCTCTCAACTCAGGAGCAAGACGCAAAGACCTCCTCTGAGGGGCCGCCCAAATGGGTATCTTGGGAGCATGGGTTTCCCCGAGAGTAGCAAGCATCATATGCATAAAGCTGGCATTTGGTGCATTACTGCTGCAAAAAGGGATAAAAAAATCATCAACTGCATCACTGAATCATCGCCATCCTTAACAATCCAGTGAGACAGGAGCCAATGTCTTGGCTGCAAAATATCATATTGATGTGGCCTGAGGGGGACCCCTGGTAGCACACCCAAGAGCTGGAAAATGTCAAGCCTGGAAGTGCCCGGGCAGAAAACAAAGAGAAACTATTCCAGGCGGGACCATGAAACACTGCAGGGAGATGGAGCTTCTTGGGCATACAGCTCGAGGAGGGGCAGATTGAAGCAAAGAAGCTGCATGCCGTTTTCTGGTTTTATTGTGTTTAATGAAGGTGTGTGTGTCTTTTTTTGAAAGACAAGTGTGATTACAAGAACATTCCTGACTCACACATTTATTTCTCCTCCTGATAGAAAAAAAGCATGGAAGGAATACACAAGCTAAAAGGGCTAACAATAACAGTGTTAACAATTCACTTACACCTCTTCCCCAGCTTCCGAGATTACTTTGCAAATGGGCACAGTGTATGTACCTGCCTGATTTGCAACAAAATAAATGCACAACACATTTCCCTATCCCTGGTGACTAAATTGTCCTTGTTTGATCTCTAGAAACAGTTTGCAACTTGAATTTATGTGTGGTAGCTGCACTTGACTTTAACCCCCTGCAAGGGGTACCATTACAGATTGTTTTGAAATGTGGGAGAAAAATATTCTGGAATTAACTGTACCAACAAACAGCCAATGGCACGTGGAATGGAGGACCCTTCCATATTTAACAGCATTCCAAATTGGAAGGGAAGCAGATGTTTTACTTGGGGATGCTGTTCAGCCTGCAGGCACCTGCAGAAGCTATCTGGGGTTTGCAGAGCTGGGAATAGCTACGGATGCTCAGGTACACTGTGTACCTGACTTGCAAATGTAGTAAGCAAGGCTATCAAAATGTTTTTTGAGTGAAGACATTCGTAGAAAACTCTGTTTCATTTTAATTCCTTGCAAACTGGAATGATGAATATTCTAGTCTCTGCACAAAATCACAACCCACGTCATTCTCTGAATAAAACAAATCCCCTCCCTTATTTAATTTTTAATCAATTTTTAAAATAAATGATTAATAATAAACATAAACCAGAAGGCAGTCCTTGCCCCAAGGAGCTGACAGTTTTATTGTCGATCTGAACAGAGGTATGCGAATGCCGTACTGACGCGGTATTACGGTGTCTCAGAGCTGGGCGGGTGGCTGTTCCCACCCATGCCCTGAAGAGCACCATGCAAAGCTGCAGTCAGCTCATGCATCCTGAGTCCTACAGCGCAGATTCATGGCAGCACCGTGGGCCTGCTCCCACTGCCAGGAATTAGGCAGAATCAGAGCTAGTTCGGTGGAGGGGGAAAACTGTTGCCCATGGAGTTAAGGTAGGAGTGGATCCTGGTGAGACAAAGCAGCATCACCCCGTATGGGTTTTGGGGTCTTCTCCTAGTGCTCCTCAGCATGGCCACATGTACTTTGTCTTTGGAGATGAATATCATGGAGAGTGGTCTGGTCTCTGGGAGGAGGCATGCAGGGCAGCTCCCACCCATGCCATCTGTCCTGTGCATGCCATGGGGCAAGATATCAGTGTTCCTGTTTTCAACCCAAGGAAAATAGCTGCTGGCTCGCTTCAGGTTGGAGACCGAGACCAAGAGCTAACCACTGTGGATGCAATGGGACCAAATGGATAACCTGGCTTTTGAGGTGAAATGGCAGTATTTCTGCTTACAGTCTCCTCTTCACGGGATGGAGCAGAGGGCACTGCAGGAGCAAGGCTGGAGGGCTCCACACAGGAGCTCTTTGCCTTTTCCCACCTCTTTTGGAGAGCCATGAGCCACAAGTGCAAAGGAAGTCACACCAGGGTGGTTGGGGACTACTCAGAATGGCAGAGCCCAGTAAGAGAAGGTGTTCAAATGCTTTAAACTTGTACTTTTCCTGCCTTTTCCCACCTTTTCCCAAGCTCAGGAGGGAAGAATCAGATTCATACCATTTGTCTGGGCCTTAGCTTAAAAGAAAAAGGATGTCTCCACTCTCCCAATCCCTCTTCCACATTCCTTTCTGAGAGATGGGGTGTGGGTATTTACTGCATAAGCCACCTAGCACCATGAGGCTCTGGTCACCCCAAAATCCTCTCTGTCTGCACAGACCATATTGTATATACAGCACTGTATTCCAAAGCCATGCCTCAGTCATAAACCAGCATGAGCATCTCTGACTTTCTGGACAACGTGGAGGTTAAAAAATCAGGATGCAGCACCTGTGCTCCCAGCAGGAACTGCAGTGACAGCCCAGCAGGTCAATTCATGCGTATATGGGTAGACACATGCATGTGCATGTTCAATGACCCACACATTCAGCAGAAGAGAACCTCTTCAGCAAATGCAAGGGGGAAATGAATGCTTTACATAATCTGTGAAAAAACCAATCCATGATAAAACAAGTTGTTCTTGAAACAGAAAAAATAATGAAACTTGGTTTTTTAAGGATGAGGATATTTTGTCTTCTAACCTCTCTCTGCTCTGTCTCAGGTCCCTTAGGATTCCCACCAGGCAAAAGCAGAATAAGCCAGGAGCAGCTAACATCCCCCTCCATGTACCTACCTTCACACGCACACAGATCTACCTCTGGATTGTTTCTCTGTGTCCCTTGGGTAGCACAGCCCTATGCATACTGATTTTTTCTTTGTTGTGCTGTCTGTACTGTCAGAAAAGTGCAAGCTGTCTTATTGCCAGGCTGCTTTTGGAGAAAGTGGGGCATGTATGTTTGTTGGGCAGCTGGTCGCTGTCAGACAAAATGTATAATACCATCGTTGACACTGCTTTTCCTTGGTGGACTTGAGTTTGGGTCTCTCCCGCTGACAGTTTTCATGAAACTTGTAGAAACCAAATGCTTTTAAGACTTCTCCTGCTCTTTCAAATGGAGGCAAAATTGCTGAAACCTTCTATTTTCAGCAAATAAGGCTAAAACTGAACCATCTCCAGAAAGCTCAGAAGATGGTCTTTCAGAAAACATCTTGCTCTGAAACCTGCCCTTTGAAAGAGGGGACTCATTTGAAAGCAGAGTGTGAAATCTCCTTCAGGAAAGCCAGATACGAGTATATAACTCAGGGTTCACCCTTACTAACATCAGATGATCCCAGATTTTGCCCCAAACCCCATGTAAAATAGAGCCTGGGGTGCACCTGGCCTACAAGTGCATGATGTAGAGACTCCACATGGTGGAAAGTTCCCCAGCTCTGGGTGACTTTTTCCATTACTTAATTCGGAACTAGCTGAAAATCAAAACATCCACTTCATGAGACATCCCAGTGTTTCAAGATTTTATTTTCCTCTGAGATTTTTTTTTTTTTGTAATTAATTTCATGGAAAATAGAAATGCTCTAAGACAAAAAGCTTTCATTTTTCTCTTGGGAAATCTCATCCCAGTGAGTGTAACTTCAGGAAGGCAATTTTTTTTGCATTCAGAAAGCATTTTCTGATGAAAAGTTTTCAATAGAAACGTTCAGACCAATTCCAGGCTCATCAATCTGTGTTTCAAAAACCCATGCTTGCTTCTGATCTGAATTTATTTTTCTTTGAGCCAACTTCAGGGCTCTGCTTCCTCATGCCATAAACAAAGTTTTCCCCCATTTCTGTCTCACCTTCTCTCTTCCTCTGTTGCTCTCCCCTGTTCTTTTTCCTGCCTCATTTAACCTGCCACTTCACACCCTGCACAGCACCTCAAGAGACACAACACAGTTGAGAACAAGGAGCTGGGAACCATGGCTCGACTTGACACAATGCACTGACAGAAGCAGAGGTCTAACACAAGTTTCTGAACACTGATGTACCCAGCAAAGAAACAGTTTTTAGAAACTTTACTGTCCTATAGGCACATTTTTCTGGTATCATGCATGAACCCCATAGAAAAATCCTTCCCTTCTTGATCTTTTTCCCTGGAGAGATGCAGATGTACAGAGACATCATCATAGGACTGACCTCTAAGGGTCTTTTTGTACTACCAAGTGATAATGAGAAGAGAATGATTTTTCCCGGGATGGATGCAATTGTGGGGCCTAACAGCATGATCTCACTCTCATTAATGTCTTTAGGAGGCAAACTCCACTGGGGCTCAATTGAAATAGGATTTGTTTGTCAGCCTGCGACTTGCTTTTTCCCTCAGTTCATCCTTAACAACCATCTATCTATACCATTGCATCTTTGCACTCACGGCATCCCTCCGCTGTCATTTGTGTCCCTGTAATTACATGAACCCTACAAGGAACTTGTTGCAGTTGGTGTAGAGCAGCAAACAGCATTCATGTTAATTCAACTGCAATCCGTTGTCATTGCCTTGACAGAAACAAATTCATTTGTTATTCATGTGGATGTCATATGTATTTCAGGAGATGCTCCATCATAATTTAGCATTAGTTAATGGCCACTTAGAGTGTTCCTGGAGCATCTGTAGAAGGGATGGTGGCTGTGGGATTTGTTACCAGGGTGGAGTACAAAAAATGCAGTTCAATCAACAAGTATGAAGCTTAACATCTGGCACAGCAACTCCTTCTCCTAATGAGGGCATGATATCCACACCCTGTCTGGTCATGCCACTCATGAAAACTGGTTCAATTTTTTACATAAAGATTGGTCTAGATGGGAATGTTGTTTGAGAACCTACCATGGCAGCAGTTTTCACAAAACCTTTTGGGAAAATACTTTGTTTCTTTTCATTAAAAAAGGAAGAATTCCCAAACATTAAATGCTTCAAAGAAAAAAATTAATACATCAGGACTGTATGACTGCTGTAACCAGCCATCACCTCCCTAGCAAAAGAGGAGACAGCATGTTATGTTCTGGGAGGTATAATACAACCGGTGTGTTCTGAGAAAAATGGGAGCATGATGAACTGAAACTGCAGCTCCCAGCAGACTTCACAGTAACATTTCTGGTTATTATTTTCAGTGAAAAAAACAAGAAACTTGGTGGCAAAAATTCTGTTCTAATCCAAGGCCCCTCTCCTCAAATAAATCATCACTTTCCAGGTGGCTTAGAGTCCCTCCCATCTCCCAAAACGTAATGCTACCACACATTTGAGGTCAAGCTGAAGCATCTCTGATATCCCTTGTTCAGCTCTCACAGGTTTCTCCGTCACTGGAAAACTGCCGATGAGTTAACAGCTCTACTGACGCTGCCGGTTCATGCATGGTAGGCAAAGATGGATCACACATGCTGTTCTTCCAAAGTGTAGCAGGTGGCGGTGGAAGAAATACAGAGGCTTTAATGGATGTCTCTATATATACCATCCATTTTAGTGCCAGGGAGCAGTGGAGTGTGGTGTTGAAAGTTTAGCTAATTAAGGGTTAAGCTTACATTAATTCCTCCCACTGGTCATTAACTCTCCTCTGCAATTAATTTAGTCCTTTATTGTCCCGCCTATGGCATACTGCAGTGATGTTTTCATGCCTGCCATTGAGTGATCCCACGTGACAATTATACTCTCCTCTCTGGTGTACCAGCTCTTCAGCTCATCATTTTCTACTTGAACTGGGGGCAGTAAGTCACTCGTCATGGTGGCAGAGATTTGAGTCCTTAAATTACCTGGCTCACAGTACATGCAGTTAAGTCACCAGAGAGCATTTTCTTGGGTTTATTTATTCTCTTCTGCTGGCCTAAGATTAATTTCCCTCAAATGTTCAGGTGAACAAACAGTTTGAATCACTGTTATGCGATTCAGCCCCATAAAGTGAAGTCCTTGCATGACTGTCCTCCACTACATGAGCGTGGGATTTCAGAAAGCTTGGAAAGAATGCGGACAAAACATGAAACAAGAAAATGTCAATATGGGTTTTTTTGACTTTCTTCCTGCAATAATGTCAAAACCTTTACAAAGGCAAACACTTTTTAAATTCTTTTAATTTCATGCCCATCTTTATATTACATTCATTTATATATCAGTCTTCAGCATCGTTGAAACAGCATCATGAAGATTCAGATTTATAAAGCAGCTAAAGCTTTGTCCCACCCATAATTTTTAGCCCTCAACCTGTTTGTGGTTGGGTATTTTTTTCAGATATGGAAGGAAGACAGACTGAGAACTATTGGACAAACTCCATTTCCCAACAAACTCACACTGGAAGTGAGATCTGAACAACCTTTGGACTGACTGAAAGGGAAGCCCAAAGGCTTGGTGTGAAGCTCCCACCACTTGGGCAGAGCCTGGAATCACCTTCTTGTGCAAGGTGAGACTGATCTGAAGAAACACCTGATGAGCAGATTGAATTTGGCTCAGTCTTTCTCACTTCTGATTTTCTTTTCAAATTCCAGTCTCCAAGGAAATCACAGCACAGAACTGGCTCATCTGACAGGAGCAGACAACTGAGCAACCTCTATTGCACGTGAAAAAGCCCTGATGGCCCAGGTTCCCCTGTGACGGGCTCCTCTCTGGAAATCTAACCAAGTGCAGATTAAACCTCCTTTCATCTATTTCACCCTGAGCAAATATATGTGCATTTTCCATTACTGTTCACTTCTTCACTTCACGCTCCCTGACTTAACACACAGGCTAAATCCTTTCTTCAGCTGCAACAACAACAAATGATCAAAACAATTCAGCTTTTCTTCAAATAATGGAATGTGCTTCAGTTGTAAATATTCATGGCTGGATGGAAATAGTTTCTTGATGGGCCCTGAGCATACTGCTGTCAATCTGTTTAAATGACTCACAGTCTCTTTTGCCTCCAAGGGGCAATTTTGTTTTTCTGGTGCTGGTCTCATAGATAATCCATGGCAGATGGGAATCAGACATGTCCACCTCATCCAGCTCATTTTTCCATCTTAGCTTATTGAGCTTGTGATCCCTAAGAGGTTTCCTCACAGCTATTCGCAGGTCTGGAAATCCTGATGAGCTTTTAAGAAGACCACTCAGGTTATGCTCATCCTCAGTAAAGGGAATACATTTAAGGCTTTTTTTTCTTAAGCTCTTAGCAGATTCAGGTGGCAAAATAGCTACTGACTTTTGCAACCTGCAAATATAGCCACAGTTCATGTTTTCCTCCCTCTGGAAGATCTGTGTTCTCCCCTCAGCCCAGCTCTTTCATAGCTGTGCTCACCTTGTAGGCAGGAAAGTTTTTCATGGATCTGTTTTTCCAAAGAGCTCATCCTATGGAAACCTGCATGAAGGGTCGCATCAGCCCAGTAGGCAAAACACTTTCTCTATCTTTTGAGTACTATATACAGTTGGTATAGCTGTGGCAGCAACACATCCGTCTGGCAGACTGCTCAGGCCTACCTTATCACAGTATCTGAGCAATATTTTTTTTAATTTTTTTGCCCACACCATGACCATGCATCCCCCCTGACAGCCAGTTAATGCGTAATTCTGCTGCACCGGCCAAGCTGAGTCTGGCTGGCACTCTAGGTATAAATTCCTTTAACAAATGCTTTTGTGAAGGCACAGGAGGGACTCACAGACGCCAGGCTCTGCCGGAGGAGATGGAGATGCCTCAGATGACCTCGCTGTCCCTGATGCTGTGCAGCCAGCTGCGCTCCTCAGGAGCTGCAAGGCATTTTCTCAGTCAAGAGGAGCTGAATGATAGATTTGAGGTTTTTTTCAGGGAATCTCTGCTGTCTCCTCCCAAAGCAAAGGGGAATGGTTCCAGGAGATGGAAAAGGCCAGGGGCTTGCTCAGAGAACCCATGACAGGTTCATTATGGAATCAGAGCTGTGAATGCCTCGGAAGCTCAATGCAGATGGAGTTGTCAACAACTGTGTGTTTTAGGCCAGTTTATTTCCTTAGGTCAGTAACACAAACTCGAACTTGTATGCAAGGCTCACAGAGGGGAAGGTAGCCATCTTCCAAAACTGGCTTTCATTTTTCATGCTCTCATTGAAGACTGAGAGTGAATTGAGCATGAAAAGATGAGACTCCCAAAAACCAGCAAAAGGGGATAAGACCCAGAAGGTATGCACCTGCATTTTATTATAGTATCATAAAATAATTTGGGTTGGAAGGGACCTCAAGAGGCCACCCAGGCCATCACTGAAGTCAGACCTGTTTTCTCCTTTAATCAAGTGAGAACTCCTCCTGTTTCACTTCATGACCGCTGGTTTGATTTGTGCCCATTGCCTTCCATGAGGATCATGGACACTGAACCATAGTGGTCAGGACCTTGCAAGGAGTGTTTAGAGTAAACCCACAGAGTGGTTTACAGCAGTCACATCATGTTTTTTCATATGGCATCACTGCACTTGGTCAGATAAGCACAAAGATTCTGCAAGAGGGAACAGCTGGGAGGTTATTTATTATTTGCTAGGAAGTCTCCAAGGAGCACTTGCATGAGGTGTATGGAAGGAGGTCAGGACAAGCTATGTATTTCCAATTTACCTCTCCAGATGAAAACCATGCTGGTTTTTTTAGAAGTGCTGGTCTTTCCTGGCCTTCACTTACAGTTTTGGGCATGACTAGATTTAAGTCTGGTTCATGTGGAAAGAGCACAAGTACATTTAAATGCTTCCCATGGTTACACCCTTCATCCACTGCAGACAGTGAGCTGTACCCAGGAGACCTCCGTCCAAGACCAGTTGTCAGGGAGATCCTGTGAGATGAAATGGATTAGTCGCAGAGAGCCACAGGCTAAGGAAACACCAGGACATAGTGGCTGAAAGACATTTATCATCCTTGTTCTGTGTTTTTTACAACTTTGCCTCTCCACAGTTTTCCAGCTCTTTAGTTCTCAGTGTCTCTCTGGGAGAAAGACTATTTCCCCCCATTTTGCAGGTAGGAGAGCTGAGGTGCAAGCCAGATGCAAAGGTATTTCCAATGCAAAGGAAAGCCTTATGCAATTCCCAGGAAAATTCTGATAAAGCCTTGCAGCCCTCAAACATCTCCTCTGTCCTTGCAGCTCTGATGACGTTTTACTTGCTCAGCATGTCTTCCTCATCTCAAGGCCAGTGTTTGCATTTTGCTTCAGCTCCAGATGCTGTTTTGAGTGCAAATCCCTCAGCAGATGTGGTACAGATGGGGGACAGAGGAGCTCTCACTTGGCCTCGTGATGAATAACTGTGATGAATGGGAATCACTTAGAAGACAAGAGTGGTTCTTGCTTTCCCTCAAATGAAGGAGCCAGGTGCACGGCATAAGCCAAGGCCACAGGCAAGGCAAGGCTGAGCCCACAGCTGGCTCTTACGCACAGAAGTGCCTTGTCTTTTCTCCCCATGGCCCCCCTGTGCCTCATCTCCCTTTGCACTCACAACCCTCTGATCTCCAGCTGCCTCTGATACTTCGGCTGTGCTCATTTCTGAGATATCTCAAATCTTTAGATGATTTCCCATCTCAAACCCCTAGTGAGGGAGGGGAGTATGCCTGGTCAAGAAATAGGTCAAACCAGAACAAAACACAGACCGTTTAAAAGAAAATTAAGGAAGAGTTTATCACCGCGCTGCTGAGGTCTTGAGTCAGACCAGTGTCTCAAAAATGGATCACCCATGTGCCAAGTTAATGACCTGTAGCCGCACTTCTGAATTTTCTGTCCTATAGGAGTTGTTTTATCCACAGAATCATGGAATCATTTAGGTTGGAAAAGACCCTTAAGATCATTGAGTCTAACCAGTGTGAATACTTTTAGTATTAAAGGATTTACTTAAAATTGGGTTTGCCATTAAAAGACCCCACTGAGGTTGTACAGCCTTCTCTTCATTAGATTTTAACTGCAGTAATGATTCAAGACCCAGGAAGCTTTTTGCATGAAGAGAGGTTCATCACAACTGGCATCCTCCCATGAAAGAGTCTGGTGAATTTTAAAGCATTATCCTACCACTTTGTAATAAATAAAGGAAATAGAAACCCCATCAGCTCCATGGGGAAGCGCTACCACCATTTTTACAGCTAAATGCTAAGGGACAGAGAAACTTAGCCCAGGCAAACACTGGGTAGAATGAGGGTCTGCATTTCTCAAGGGCATGGCTTGCATGTCAGCCAGATACATGACCCAGGAGCAATCCACCTCATTTCAGACACCTGACTGAGACACCAACAACAGCAACATGATAACCCTGCACTCCCTCCTGTGCCTATGCCCATGCACTCAAACTGAACAACACATGCAAACTCAAGATGTTATGATGCAGACTGGGAAGGCTGCACAAAGATTTGATCTCCTAGTGCAAGAACTATCTATTTGTGTGAAAGGTATCACAGAATTGCAAATCTCATTATAGCATCTCAGGTTCTGGAGCAAACTTTGGAAAAAGTAATGATTTTCCAAAACATTTTTAAATAGAAAGAAGTAATGTTTTTCTGAATCAAGCAGCCACCATCCTGACTTTTTTTTTTTTGAGAAAAGTGGAAGTTCTACAATAGGAGCTGAGGATGGACTAATTAGTCTAAAAAGCAAAAGCTAAATAAATACTGGCCTCATGGGCACACTAGAAAGAATGGGAGGAAAAATATGCATGGAGAAGGACAGATAGATTGACAGAAACTTGTGTCTCAAAATAGAAATATTCACATGAGATACTCTCCATTATGCGGACACTGTCTGTCAGTAAGAATGTGTACCGAAAATAAATGAGTTATATCCTTCGATTGTCATGGCCACTGAAAATAAATAGACATCCAGCAATGAAGGCATAGAAGGCACAAGCTAAGTTATTGTACCTCTGAAATGAATTGGATGTGCGAGGAAGCACATGCTACACATTCCATTTAGCAAATGACCCAACTGAAAAACAAGCTCACACACCAGAACGTACACCCACTGCCATCATCTGAGTATGTCTGGCAGGGCTTGGCTGCTGGGGCTAATTTTCTCGACAAGGTGGGACTGAGATAGCCCATTCCTCTTGCTGCTCACTTTCTCGGTATCCACACCCAGGTCATCCCACCAGTCATTCTGTGTTTGCCCCATAGACTGAAAGGGTTTTCACAGACTTTTCTCCCCCATTGCCCCATGCATTTGCTGTGCCACACACAAAAATCTCCTGCAAGGCTCCCCTGCCATTGTTCAGTTCGTCCCATGCTGGACCAGCGAAGGACCACGAACCACACCAACAGGCCCAGGAAAGAGGCTTTGCTCCAGGACACCCACAGAGATACCCAGAAAATCACAGCGGTTTGCCTAGGGCTGACGAGCCACAGCTTTACCATGCTCAGCAGCAGTAGGATGGGAAGACCTTAATGTCATGTTGAGCAGCATGAGCACAGCTCCTCCAGAAAAATGCCATCTGCGAGGTCATTTTCAACTGACACCTCCTGGGAGGAGCAATGCAGAAAAAAAGGAGGGGATTTCCTCTGCTGCTGCTGTTATCAGGCTTCCCTCCTCCAAAAACTCTGAGGAAATGGGTTTGCTAAAGTGTGTTCTGCCAATTTTCTATTCTTCATTGCTTTGCCTTCAGCAGAGGTCTGCATTATCTTATCTGCTGCTCAGTGCATTGCAATGCCAGCTCAGGAATCAGCACATATTCTGCTAAGACCTTGCTGTTCCCTTTGGATCTATCTCTGCAGAAAAGCTTAGGGGACTCACTTCTCTGAGCAAACCATAATACGGGGAAATGTTGTCTGAGAGGCTTTAGACATTATCCTGGGGAGAAGGAACGGAGAGTGTAAGGAAAGCACAGCTCAAATCCTGTTAATAAAGCAGTGACAGAGAATTGAAACAGGGAAGTGGAGGAGGAAGGAGGGTAAAGTCACGTTTTCAAAGTGCCAAGATGCTGCCATTCCAGCTTCTGCTTTCCCATGTGGCAAAAGCAGGGTGTGCTTTGCTCAGGGGACACACGGCACACATCACACACATATATGCATCAAAAGGAATGGCTGACCAGCTGGCAATACCGCACTAACTTCTTGAGCAGTACCTTATTGCAGAGTTAACTGCTTCCATACAGCCTCCTGCTGCAAAACTGCCTCTTCTGCTCCTGGATGCATGCATTTGGGGAGTATAGAAAAAGAGCTGGAGTTCTTTGCCATGATGACGTATTACAAAACTGCTCTGGGATTTATACCCTCTGTTTCCTGACGGGAAAGAAATCAGGCTTCAGTGATGATGCTTCTCCTTTTTGCAACTGGTGATGCAGCAGAATGGATGGGCTGTCACAGAGTCTATATGCAGTTGCAACAGGTTGTTGGTGATTAAATGCAAAATTCATCCAGGACATGAGGTTCTGAGTCAGCCCAGAGGCAGTTCAAAGACCTTTACAGCATTGTCCCTGTGGAAAGGCGTACTCAGCTTTCAAGCAGACACTTTTTGCTGCCTTTTAGCTCTGAGAGGTAAAATCTGGAAGGAAAACAAGGTGGTTGTGTCCCTTTTGAGTGCTGCTCCCTGGATTTCTATAACCTGAGGGATTACCTGGAGTCAGTGAGACTGAAACACCTGCCTCTGTTAGAAAGGCACAGCAGGCAATGCTGGGAAGATGTTGTCTTCTGGATCATCTAGGAGCTGCTTTGTAGAATGGACTGAAGTATTTCACTGCCCTGTTTCTAAATCTCTACAGTATTTTGACAAGGACAAGTACTGTCAGTCTGTAGTATCCTATCTGTTTCTAGCTGGCCCTAACCTGATTTAGCAGAGCAAGGATTTATTCAGCAGACAGGGAATGTTTAGTTTTTCTGGAAACTACTGTATCCCCCATGGAAAAAAAAAAAAAAAATCATTGTTTCAGTAGCAGCTACCTCGAAAAACTAAATGGCCAGGAGATGACATCCCACCGTGTCCCAGGGAGGCTGCCAAAAGCTCCTGTCTTACCTGAGAATGAGACCTGCTTTTTTAAGTCCTGCAGATGTTTTGAATGTGCTGTTTGCTTGCTGGCTTTGAGGCTTTTGCTTTTGCCTGGTGTTTACTGTGTTATTGGAAAGCCCACAGGCAGAATACCTCCCTCTCCCCACACCCTCGCAATGGTTAGGGGAGGTCTGTCCATCCTGGTGGGATCTGTCCTCACTCCCGAACTCCTCTGCCCCCTGGACTTTTGCATCTGTTTCTCCTTTCTATTGCATTCTTCAGACTTAGTCACACATGGCTTTTCCTTAGCAAGCTCTTCTCCTAGTGACTTTCTGGATACCTTCCCACAACTTGCATGGCCCAACCTCTGCCCAAGGAGCAGAAGCAAAAGAGCAGCTTGCCTGAATATCCAGATTGAAATGGGCAAGGCATCAGGGTAATGCACAGGCAATAACTGAGGCATAAAATTATATAGAATCATGTTCCTGCTCAGACATTTAAAGAGAGCACAGTCCAGGTGATGGCAATGACTTTGTAGCATGAGTCAGTTGGACTCATTTGCTGGGAGATCCAAAAGCAGCAGAGACAGAAAATATTCCCTTCTTCTCAAAACAGACAAAAATCCTGCTGACAAACCAGACCATCACAAAACCTGTTATGGCATCTGCCTATCTGCAGGACGGTAAGTAGTGAGCAGAACAAGCAGCATCACTCCCAGAGAAACAACCATCTGAAAGCTGTAGCGTTGCTGACTCCAGGATTACTGACCCCCCCCAACTGGCTGAATCGGTGCGAAGGGACTGGCCCGTGTGGCTTGAGAGCAAAGTACAACTTAGCCAGTCCCCAGCCCGCATGCCCACATCTCTGCCAGGTCAGGACTCACACCACCAGCCGGAGGGGACCAGAGCCCTCGCGTGGCCCAGCACCCTCACCTGCCCCAGCAGCACACAGCGGGCATCACCTCTTCCAGGCAACCTACTTTTTATTTTTATTTTAAGCTGATACTTTTTGTCAGCCAAACTACCCAGGCCAGCCTGCACTGCCATCAGGGTGTCATCCAGAAGCTGTAAACTGAGCAGCGTCTTCTTCCTTCGGGATGCTCAGGCTACCCGGCTTGCTCCACCTCTCCAACAGCCTAAAAGCAGACTGGGATCAGAACTGAGCCTGCTTTCTTTTCCTCTTCTTTCCCCCCTACCCCTTCTCTCTAACACAGCACCAGGAAGGGCCCCAGCTGCTGCCCACACTGCACAGCAGACGAAGATTTATGAGCCTTGACCACCAGGAACAAACAGAAAAAATTCCCCTTGCACGATTTCAGCAAGGCTACAAACACCCGGGGAAATACAACTGGCTAATGGACACCACTCAGACCATCCCTGAATGCCTGCTTTTCTTGCTGGCCTCTTCCCAGCCTCCCTACTTTCTTCAGCTGGCTAACATTCACTGGCCACAGCAAGAAACCCCCAAGCCCTCTCTGATGCTCAGCAGGACCCATCTGACGCCCTGGTCTGACACCAAGCAGCCACCCAGGAGCCATGGGCCTTATGCAGGATGGAGGCTGGACCTGCTGCAAGCCCCTTGCAGGGCTGGCCCCACGTAACCCCCTGTTAGGACTCCAGCAAACAAACTTCAACTCAACAGGCTGCCTCCTCCTCCTCTGCTGTGCCAGAGCCCAGCAGACACCACTCACTCATCGCACCGTACCCACACAGGTTGCCCAGGGACCTCCAGTGCTGTCCTGGTCCTGCAACGCCACCACCGTCTGCACACCCAGAGAATAGAAAAGCAGAGTGTCTGCTCATACTCACAGTTTTGAAGTCCTCATGGTTGCACTCTTGGCCTTTGAATTTGCAGTACAGCATCATATCCTTCAGGTCGTGGCCAACCCGTGCCAGGAACTCCTGCATGTTGAAAACCTTTGGTTTATACTGCTTAAAGTTGGTCTTTTCCTGGAGGATGGATAAGACGGCTGGGTCAGCCAGGTGAGGGTTGGGGATCTGCAGGTTGACGTCAAGCAGAGCCAGGAGCTCCCCAGCGTGGTACAGGTCATTGGTGGTGAGCCGGGAAAAGCGAAACTCGTTGAGGTTACAGATGGTGACAGCAGGGAAGACCAGGCTGTTTGCCACGACCTCGTCCACTTTAGTCACATGCTGGTAGGAGAAGTAGAAAGCCACCCGGTCTGAACTCTCGACCAGGAGGAGACCCAGCGAGCCCACAAAGGCCAAGGTCCAGAGCAGGCGACGGATGGTCACTGGCCCGTAGACAAAAACGTGACGGATCCCATGGAGCGTGGAGGTGTTGGCAAAAATCTGGATGCTGGAAGGCTGCAGGCTGCCCATGCTGCCCTCGCTGGTGCTGTCCTTCAGATCCATCAGGGATAGTTAGGTAAATCCTGGCACTGCTTTTTGGGTCAGTCTGTAGCTGGAACTGGGATCCGGATCTCTCCCCTTCCCTCTGGAAAGTAATTAAACCCTTTTAGGGGTGGGAGAGAGAAGGAGAGTCTCAGGCCAGCTGCTGTGAGTTTATCCCACAAGCTCAGCAGTAGCTTCGTAGGGGTAAATATTTATATAAAATCCATTCAAACTCTCGCTCTTGATTTCCTCGGTGCGATAAGAAGGGCTGGTTTTATTTAGGGAGACACCAAGGTGATGTGGAAGAGATGTGGGTGGGCAGCGAAAGCTGAGCCAATGGAAATAAAGTCCTCCCCCTACACACACACACATGCACACACACACGCGCCGAACGGAGATGAGATTAAGCAAGAGAGCGAGCTTAAAACAAGTCGAGGCAGCTCGCAGCCTGTTAACTAGTGCGTAAAGCCCAAGGATGCCGCTTCCCAGAGCTGATGTCTTGCAGAGCGGCGGGGCTTTCGGATAGACTGGGTGATGCTTCCTGCGCTCCGGGGATGCGAGCTGTTGGATTTAGGCATCTCTCCTCCTCCCCTCCATTTTGGGCAGGGCTCCAAGAAATACCACCCCAAAAACCTGTGCTGCTGGTGTTATTTCCAAAGGCTTCTCTCAGGGAAAGGTGGCCAGCTAATTCAGCAGAAGTACGAAAGAAAAGAGGGAGGGAAAGGGAAAGGCTAAAAAAAAAAGAAAAGGGGGGGAAAATTGCTGCTCAGCTCCACGCACACACACATACACACGCACACTGAGCAGGGGAGAAAGCAATAGCATGAAGCCTCTCCTCTGTCACACAGCAGCTCAGAGCAAAAAATCAGACAGGGCAGGACTCGGTGGGGAGAGGCAGGGGGAAGAGAGGAGCTGCAGCATCTCTCATCTCTTTCTCTGTCTCAGAGCTTCCCTTCACTTCAGGACTCTCCACAGGGTGAAGCGCTGAGAGCCGTGAGTCATGCATCGATCCGGAGCCCCGCGGCAGGGCGAGAGCCCAGGGAGGGCAGGGAGAGGGGGCTGCGATCGGAGACCCCCGGCTCCTGCCTGGGGGGGTGAGTCTGTAAGCGGCCGGGCCTCGGTGGGGCCCGGGGGGCTGTGCTGAGCCGCTCCTGTAGCCCCCGGGCTCAGCCCCCAGAGGACTTGGAGGACTTTCAGCCAGCGGGATCTCCAGATGTTTTGTTTGCTGCTGAAAGGCAGCTGTGATGGATGCATTTGGGGAAGATGCTCCCACATATGCATTCAGCCGGGAGGTTTGGAAGGAGGAGGTGTGGCGGGGGAGGCAAACAAGGAAAGGTTTCCTACCCAAGAGATACTGCAACATCCTGTAATGATACCTCCATACATCCCTAGTGCATGCTGCAGGAGATGGGAATGAGTGGGGTTCAGCCCAGAGGTGAAGGGTGTTGGGGTCTGAGCAGGGTCTGGGGTAACTCCCCTCCCTATTGTCTCAGTGCGTAGCAGTATTTTTGCCTGCTTTTGTTCAGATCCAGAAGAAAAAAGCAGTTTCTGACTCCTTACAGCACCCAGCACTACGGTAGGTGAGGGTCCCAGGGGCCATGGTAGCACCCAGGAGGTGACTTTCCCAGCTTGGATGAGGTGGGAGCAGAGGGTCAAAGCACAGACAGAGCCTCTCACAGTCTGCTGTGATGCCCAGCCACTCATGAAGTTACCTTAGGGACAAACCCAAAGATTATCTGGGACAAAATGAGCCCAGTTTTTGCATTTGTAACTCCAAGTGGTGTTTTCATGAGAGCAGACCCTGAAAGAGCCTTTGCACCTTGCACCATTTGGCCCCTTCAGCACTTCAGGTGCTTCACCCCCACTGATGGACCCGAGATTCCTCAGGGACACCAGCTGACATGGCCATGAGCCACCCTGGCCTCCCCTGACACTTTTCACCCTGAGATGAGGCAGTTTCAGCTTTTCATAGAATCATAGAATCATAGAATCATAGAATCGTCTAGGTTGGAAAAGACCTTTAAGATCATCCAGTCCAACCATTAACCTACACTACCAAGCCCACCTAAACCAATCAAGGGTAGACTAGACTAAACCATATCCCGAAGTGCCACATCTACCTGTTTTTTGAACACTTCCAGGGATGGTGACTCCACCACCTCTCTGGGCAGCCTGTTCCAATGCTTGACCACCCTTTCTGTAAAGAAATTTTTCCTAATTTCCAGCCTAAACCTCCCCTGGTGCAGCTTGAGCCCATTTCCTCTCGTCCTATCGCTAACCTTTTTTTTGCTACCTTTTGCTACCTTTTGCTACCTTTTATTTGCTACCTCCAAAGCCACATTTGGCACTGGCAGCCAAAGGCAAGCCCAGCTGTGGCATCCTCCAGCATAGAGCATCCTATGGGAGCACCTCCCAAGCTGAGCTACTCTTCCCAGCACCACTATATGGCAGCACAATGCTATCCTCTCCATTTTATATTAGGGAAACTGAGGCAAAGAGAGGCCAAAGGACTTAAGAGCGGTCACGCAGAAAGCTTGCAGCATAGCCGTGAGTTGAATTTACCAGTAGGTCTTTCAGTGTACCAGGTTGCTGCCCTAACGCTCAACTCTCCTTCCATAGCCAGAAGGCTCCAGGACTGTGCCGAGACCATGGCCGGTCCTCACAGACAGCTGGGGGGCAGAGGGAGCAGGAGCTGCCACCAGAGACTGGTTTCCTCTTTGTACAAACCCACATCAGCCCTGAAATGCAAAAAATGGTCCCTCCTCCTGCATCTCTGCTCAGGACTGAAAGCCAGGTTCTCACTGCAAGCCCATTTGTGGCTAAAGAGAGCTGTGCCCCTTCTTTATTAAACAGAAATTCAGGCAAGGTGAGGCCTTGCAAACCTCCTGCATCTTGTCATGCCCTTTCCAGGAGGGGTGAAGACAGTGCTGAGCAGACCCCAACAACGTGTGAACCAGACTTAGAGCAGCTGAGGACAGAGTGGCCACAGCACCCTTGTTCCTGGGCTCCAGACCTCTCTGCCTGTCTACCCTTGTGCTCACCATCTCCCCACAGCTGGGGACAACACCATTCCCCCTCCTAAATATTTCCTGGCAGGAATGGGCTCCCTTCCCCGCCCCTGACCAGCCCATCTGCAAATCTCCCTCCTCTCCCTGCTGTCTGCATTACTTGGCCTGGTGCGTTAATGCTTTCATTTGTTCACCACGCGCACTGCCTTTACAATCCTGTTTTCGGTAATTCATGCTATATACCATCTGCCGCCTTTTAGTATTTAACTGGGTAGAGTGCTTTGGCTGCAGTCTGGAGGAAAAAGCGCCATGCCCAGCAGTGCTGCCTGGCACCCGCGCTGGCTCCCCAGGCTCCAGTCCACTGCTCGTGGGGTTGGGGACAAACCAGGGGGACAAATGCTCTCCGGTGAGTGCCTGCGGCTCAGGTTGTGCCCAAGAACTGGTATCGGCCAGGGCGTCCCGAGAGCTGAAGAAAGCAGCTCTGGTCGTGCCTGGGGCTGCGCTATGGGCTGGCACCAGCCAGGATGGGGTAGATGGGTTGCGAGGGATGGGAAGGGGTGTTGGCACCTCTCGCCACCCATGTAAACGCCTCTGTGCAGGTGGATGTGCATGGTAAGGACAAAGCAGCCTGGCCAGTCCCATAAAAGCCCCCAGGATGGCAGAGCTAAGGAAACCTGGCTCCCCTTCCTTGGGGACACCCAGGGAATGGCAGCACATGCCTGGGGGGTGAAGTAGCTGCTTTGGGAGCTTGGAGCCCAGCCTCAGCCCCTGAATATTCCTCTCAGACCTCGCTGCTTCAAACCTCCTTCAGAAAGAAGGACAGAGGAGCCAGGCAGGGCCAGAAGACCTGTTCCTCAGGAAAATCCTTTTTTTTGCCCCTTGCAGGGATGTGGTGGTGGGCAGCAGGGCCAGGGTGGCTGAGGGACACAGGGAGCAGAGCTGGAGCCCTCTCTGCTTTGCACAGCCTGTGCCTGCCCTCTTGTGTCTCAAACCCACGCTGCACTGCTCAGAGTGAGGGATCCCAGCCCTGGAACCCTTGGGAAACAGGTTCATTTGGGAAGGAGACAGGTCCCCCACCTGGGTGAGCCCCTCTGCTTCCACACCTGAGCCCTCCCAGAAGCATGTCCCAGGGAAAGGTATTGCACTGGGAAAGTCAGGACTGACCTTACAGGTAGAGCAATGGCTTGTTTTAAAAATAAAAGGTGATTCTTTGGCCCCCTGTGTGGTTTCAGCACGCGGTCCCCACTACCCTGGGCCAGAGCCCTCTCCTTAGCACTGGAGATTGCTGGGTTTTCTGCCAATTTGTTGGGTTTATGTTTCCCTCTGGGCTTGATTCAGAAAAGAAAAAAGAAGAAAAGAAAAAACAATGATGGTTGCATGCCGGGGGAGTTGTTCATCTTCCCTGGCCCAGATGCAGATCATTTGTGTGGTTGCACTGAGCACCAGGAAAATGTCCCCATCGGTGTCCCACTGTCTTTTCAGTTTCACAGGACGCTGCTTTTGCCGCATCTCCGTGGGCTTTGCAAAAAAGAAGGACAACAGGCATTTGGAGGGGAAGCCAGGGAACAACTGACCCATGATGATGACACCTGGAAAAAGAAGGACTTTGCTCAAGATGTTCATGGTCCTACAAGTCTCCCTCCACTTCTCAGCCTTTCCCTGACCTTTTTGGACCCACTTGTCACCTAACTGCTTATTGCCAGCATCTTCAAACTGTTGGGGACCCAGAGCTCCACTTAGCAGAGACAGCTCGGCTGCTTAAATGCTTCTGCCTTTCCAAATGGGAACATAATGTTGAATGCTGATGTTTCCCCTGAAATTAAAACCCATCCCTTCCAAAGTAGCTTTGGCTCTGTTAAATGGCTTTTTAATATATAGAGAAAATTGAAATTTTGATTGGATTTCAATGTATTTAATATTATGCTTGGATTTATAATAGAGTATAAAATGAAAGCAATTAAAGCAATTAAAGAGAAAAAGAGTGTCCTTGAAAGAAAACCAGAAATATTGAAATGGCTGTGTATTGGGAAACACCTTCTAAAGGAAGGTGTTGGAAGACAATGAAATGCTCTATTTTGATACCCCTGCCCCTGAAAGAAAGGTGCTGATGAAAACATCATATTGACAGAGAGTTGAATCAGCATTTTCCAGTGGAAGAACTATTCTGGGGGGAAGATTTCTCCACCAGCTGCGCCTGGCATCCCCCAGCAGCAGAGAGGATGCTCCGGGATGCCTCCTCCACCGCCTGCAGAAACATTATAGCATGTTAATAGCTCAGTGGAGGCAGAGCCGAGCCTCCAGCCTCCAAATCTGGCTGGTCATGAGGGGAGAGGCTTCCCTGGGGCACAGAGGTCACTCTCAGCCCTAATCAGCCCAGAGTCTGCAGACCAAGTTACATCTACAGATTTTATTACAGAAAGGGAATATTGGATTTGCAGTAGTGGCTTTCAACAATCGGAGCCTGTCCTGCTCACTCTGACATTCCCGGCTTCTCTGTGGTAACTTAGATGTGTCAGCCGGGGTTCAAAGATGTTCGCATTAGCGGTGACTCGCATGGTATCTGCTCGGCGTGCAAAGCAAACTGGCGGGATTGCAGGGGCCTCCGGCTCCATCCTCGTGTGCCATTGCTTTGCTGCATGACCCTGAGCAAGCCACAGTGTTTCCTCATTCTATGCAAAATTAAAGTAATGGTGTTTCTGTCCTGTGTCTTGGGCTTAGAAATTTGGGGATGAAAAATGCAATAGAAGAATGATATTTTCCTTTGGTGCCTCCCCATTTAAATAGCCCTTGAAATCATACTTGCTCTCCGTTAAGCTTTACACAATTTTATTTTGACTTAAATGCGTTAGTTCTGCCTGATACTCTTGTGCCTCAGAAAGTCTATGAAAGCACTTTGAATTACTCATGAATAATTCAAGTTTAGGACCCATTCCAGGCCCTTGTTTCTGGATAACACCAGGCATTTGTTCTTGTCAGCACATGAAACAGGCCAGAAAAATTCATGGAAATATATATTTTTTCATTTTTTTGCCCCAAAATGTCTTCATCAGCTTTTCTTTCTCTTTAACTTCTCCTTCAGTGTCAGTGCAGCTCCCAAGTGAAATTCTCCAAAGAAGGCAGTTTTCATGGGATTACAATTCTTAGAATAATTAAGAGAAAGAATCCCACAAATTAAGAAGTCATCCTTTCATCGCTATGGCAACCCTGACTGTCCTTCCTCAAGCGGCTGAACTGAGAAAACAAGAAAAAAAAAAAATCTAAAAGATAATTTGTATCCTGCTGCCAAAGGAGCAAAACTGGGAGGTGAGATGGGACAGACAGTCCCCGGTGCTCCCCAGGGGGGACTTCTCTGTGCCATTTCCATTTGGCCTCAGCATGGTACAAGGCATTTCTCTTAGCTCTCACAAACAAGGGGTAAAACCCCGGTCACAAGCATCTGCTTCAGGATGAGCTGAGTTGCCCTCTGGGCTCCCCAGGTTGGGCTGACCCAATCCCCAGTGACTGCTGAGGGAGTGGAGACACCCAGCACATGGGCACATCATCACATTTGGGGTGTCCTGATCAGGACATCCCCATCAGGACATCCCCCATGCTGACAGAATGTTTGCTTAAGGAAGTGCTATCGATGGGAAACTCAAAACCTCTTGGGCACAATGAACAGGTTGGGCAAAGAGGGATTTACCTCATTGACATGCTCCAGCCAGAAGAGAAGAGAAGATGCCCTGATGGAAAAGCTTATCCTTAGGAGATTTCCATCCTGAAAGTGGGATAGTTTGAGCAGAGAGAGGGACTCAGCACACCACAGTCCCAGGCAGCTTTCAAATCAAACTCTAACCAAGCGCCACGAGGACACAGCAGGGTTTCCCAGCCCTGATTGACTTTGCAAAGCCAGCAGGTAGAAAACTTTTGTCTGCATTTGTATCAAGAGCAAATCCCAGCTTGAATTAATTAGAGTGCAACAACGAGGCTGCCCAGGGCTGTCATCACAGAGGTGTGGTGCTTATTGCTCCGTCACAGGGACTGCACTCCCATCCGCTTCCCATCCCCAGTGCCGGCTCACCCCGGGCTGTGACTCTGGCGATGCCGGTGGTGCGGCGGTGCTTGGTCCCAACCAATACACAAATGGGAGATGAGCCAACATTATGGCATGAGGTGTGCTCAGCCTCTGCCCTTCCAGATGTCTCTGGAGCTTGGGTTAAGTTAGCCGGCGATGCACTGGAGGACAAGTGTGAACCTGAGACCATGCCAGCCCTGGGGTATTTATTTTAAGCCTGTTTCAACTACATTTGACTAAAAATTCCATTGACTTCCATTTTCATAAATCAGCAGAGATCTCCTCAATGGGGTTTCATGGGACTGCAGCTGATATGAAGTGACTTGACTTAAAGAAGCCCTATAAAGCCTCCTAGAAATGCTATATTTTGTGGGGACATTGATACGCCAAGGCTGTGTCCTGTGACATCGTTAGACCTTTCATTATGGAAATCAGAGCCGTGGATAAGGAAGGGGTGAAGTTTTCTGGAGGCCAGCCGAACACATGGTGTCTGGAAACACGTCATTTAATTTGTTTGTGCTCCCTCGTGTGCTGAATGGGCCTAATCCTTTCCCCTCCTTGGGGATGTTGGATGGGTTAGTTAATGTTTATTCAATGGTCTGAGAAGCAGCAGGGACAGGAACTCAACCAGATTATGGTATTTACTCTTCAGTAAGATTATATCCACTCCAGAGAGGAGCTGTTCCTGCACTGATAGAACAAACCTCATCTTAAATCCTTGCCCTTTCTGAGGGGGAAGAATACATGAAATTCTGTATTCCTTTGGGATATAATTTAAGTCAGCACAAAGCGACACAGTAATAACTGCACAGAGTTTTTCCTTTACAGAATTGAGCAGCACAGGCATTGTTGCTCTATGGAGCTGCCCAAGCTAAACAGATCCCTTCAAATTGCCTAAGGTATGACAGAAGAGGGTCTTACCATGATCCCTTGCTCCTGTGGTGAGACATCACAGGTTTTCTGAGACGGTACCTGAGATGTTGTGTGAGAAGAAAGGCCCAGAAGAGCTAAAGAAAGTTTTGCCTGCTTTCTGTGGGGAAAAAATGCAGGCTGGGCTCAACAGATTTTTTCCCAAGCTCATCTCTGTCTTTTCAAATATTGTGTCCAAATTTACAAAAAACAGTATTTACAAATTAAACCCAAAGGAGAAGGACCCAAGACCCAAATTGAAATGCTCTGTTCCATCTGCAGTTGACTTTTCCTACTTGATATTCAGACTTCCCAAAGAAGCAAAACCCAACACTCTTTGGAATCAGTTATTAAAAACTCTGCTTGTGCAATCTGGGCGCTGTAACCCAGCAGTAAAAGGCTTTGAGAGTCTACTCTTACCTGACCAGGCAGCAACGCTCACCCTCACTGTGCTGAGCCCATTGCTGGCATTACATATTGACTACGTGCTGTGTCGATCATTCTCACATGCTCATCCAGAAGGGATCCTCCCTCCCTGCTTCCCCAGGTCCCAGGGCCTGCAGGCACCACCCCCTGCCAAGCCCAGGGGGAAGCAGGGCTGGAGCAGATGATCTCCTGCCAGTGTCTGAAGCTCCTGCCTTCCTCTCCCTTTTGTTGGGTTGTGAAAGAAAAGGCAGAGCTGTAGCTGTTTCTGCGTGCATGAAGACATTCCCTGCAATCACATCCTTGCTCATTGCCATCTGCAAATGCATCAGCAGTTCTCTACCCTAGTGTCTTGGGTCATCTCCTGCCTATAGGAGGATAGAAAGTCCATTCCAGAAGATAAAGGAGGGATCAGTTTTCCCTGTTTTAATGGCATCAGAGTGAGGGGAAAAAAAACCTGCTGAGCACTCTCTGTCTGTGGGTGTGAGCTTTGCTGGCCTGGCTGGTGAAGCAGGCTGTTACCAGGTTTGTGGAGACGAGTGACTCATGGCTCTCACTTGGCAGAGCATTTAAGATGAATTATCTGATCAGTGGAAAAGCATTTTCGGGTCAGCCAGAGCTATTTGTAGTGAAGCTGGTGAGTGATATCTAGGCAAAAAAAGGCTGCCAGAAAGATCAAATGAAAAAACATAAACCTTGTGTAACGACAACAAAAAATCCAACCAAACCCAAAACACTGGGGTTTTTTTTGTGTTTTGAAACAAAGAATTAAAACTAGATCAGCCTGAACACAATAGAAGATTAATATCCCCTTTCCCCCACCACCTTCCCTGCAGTCCTTCTGGCCATGTCTCGGCAAGAGCAACATTTCTGGGTTAGGGTTTTATGGACAGAGAAAACCCACTTGCATGTGGGTTTCTGCAGTACAAATACCCCCACCGACAAAGTCCATCACTCAATTTACGGTTGAAGGAGATCTGGGCAGCACAGTAAGGCAAAGGCACAGCCCAATTACCTGTCCAATGCCTTCTCTCTGCTGGTCTGAATTACAGCAGAGCTGCCCCTGTGGAGGAAGGTCGCTGAGTCTTTTTCCTACGTGACCCTGTTGTGGTGGCTTGTAACGTTGCAAACTGCAAACTGGCAGGTTCAGGAAAATCCAGGTGCTTTATTAGCATTGCTGAGAGTGCTTGCATCCTCTGTTACAGACAAAAGAGGCCAATTCCCTACTTTCATTGGCGAAGGAAACAGAGATGGCTCTGTAGGCAACCTGATTTAGAGTTTTAATAACAACCAGCAAGGAACAGAGTCCCACCTTTGCTTTCTCAGTTATTCATGTTTTAATACAGCAACAAATCAACTTTTAATGGAAGAACAAAGCAAGCACTGCTCATTTCACTGCTGTGGCTCTGCCTCTGGCCATCATTCTGGCCAGGCGGGATGTGATGGGAGGTTTACTGCTAGCCTAAAATGAGCCAGGACTCAGATCCCATAAGCTGGTCAGGGTAGTGAGGAAGCAGCTCTCCAGGGCAGATGGGAAACTTCAGAAGCAAATCCCCAACTAGCTAAAAATTGGCCATCACACATCTTCATTTGAAAGCCAGACGTGATAGCAGTTATCACCAGAGCAGCAACTCATGCTTTTAAGAATGGAAGAGCATTTCAAGGCTCTTGTCTCTGACAAAGTGGCCAGGAAAGCCCTCACTTACCCAGTGCTTAGTGAAGGTCAGCATGTGTTAGGTTAATGGTTGGACTGGATGATCTTAAAGGTCTTTTCTGACCTAAACGATTCTATGATTCTATGACTCTATGAGCCGAGCAGAGCCCAGCAAGCGGGCAGGATCCCCCCCACAGCCGCTGTAGCTGACCCAGAGAGAGCAGCAGAGAGGCTGGCAGCACGGGAGGCTGCAGCACCTCCTGAAAGCATCTTCCTGAAAGCCTTTCCCGTGATGGCACCAGTCTACCCCTTCAGAGACCCACCCTTGCAGTTATCGTTTCTGCTGTGGCACCAACAGGGAACCCCATCACCAGAAGCCCGGCAGGGAAGGAGCTGTAAATACAAGACAGACAAGTTTGCAAGCGGCAGAAGCCCTTAAACAGAAAACAGTGATTCAGCTGAGCGAACCTTGCCAAAAACTGCTTTGTTTCCTCCTCTCGGGGAAATTGCTGATAACTGCAGGATAGATGCAGGGCTGACACCCATTAATCAAAACCAGGACACAGCAATGCAACCCATCCTCTTCCAGAGCTTGACGTGTCAGAGTCAATCATTTACTCATCATTACATACTCATCATTTACAGCACTCAGGGACTGCCTGATATGGGGATGGCCCCAGGTGCTGGGGGAAGTCATCTTCAGCATGTTGTAAGTTTTGGCTGACTTTCCACAAGAGGGCTGCTCCGTGGTGGCGTAACTTGGGTATTTAGGAAGCTGAAGCATTTCTATGTTCCATGTGCCCGAGTTTTACAAAACCAGCCTAGGCCGAGCAGTGTGATCTGCTGTCTGGGTGAATCTGTCTGAATGGCACATCTCCGTTTACCTTGTTTCAGAACAGTTTCAAAACAAAACCACTTGAAAGCAAAGTCCTCTGATGATGATTCACATCCCCTCTGTTAAATCATTGTCTTCCTGCAGAGATCAGGTGTAAAAATCCCTGATAGGGATTTCACTGGGCTTCCTGAGGCACAAAAACTTTGGGCGGTCATGTTGTTTTGTCAGTCATTCATTCAAGGATTGCTTTTTATTCGACAAATATCAAATTCAATGAAGGTCAGTACACAGAGTGCATGTCTTTGCCAGGCAGCAGGGGATGCTCTTGGTATTCATTAGTCAGCACACCCTGTTGCCTTTACATACTTGTTCATGTTACAGTGAGAACAAATTTAAAGTGTGTATTAATTGCAGAATAACTCTGTGTGTGAGTATGTTTATTCTAGAATATAAATGCCTTGCTCTGGGGAAGGTTAATTTGGTTTCAAAGGCTAAACCAGAATAAGACTTCACTGCAGTTCAAGAGCATCCAAACCGAGTTATTCCAAGACCATTTGTTTTTCAAAAAGACATTATCTGGGGGTTTGGTAGCAGAGTCAATGCCAGCAAAATGATATAAGTTGTTGGTATCTGATCAACACACCACCTTTTAGCAAACAGGGCTCTACTCATTTGCTGAATGGAAGGTTTAAAAAGAGAAGTTGAGTCCTTTCCAAGAACCCCATAGCTTCTGTGGACTTGCTGAGTTCAGCTCAAAAGAAAATGGGTAGAAAGACTTTGGAAAAGTCAAGACTCTTTGTCTTGACACTTACAAAATGAAATGTCTTGATTTCTCATTGCAGTGCTTTCATCTCAAAGACTGCCACAGTGCAATATTGGGAAAACCAGACAAAACCAGACTTTGAAGGCCTTTTAAAGTAAATAGAAACATTCATTTTTTGTTGAATGCAACTTTCTGTTTCACTTACCATTACTCCTATTTTTTAAAGTGGATAGTAGTTTTACTCATAATTTTTTCACTTCACGTTTTAGGACAAAATGATGCATTTCAAGCAAAAGCAAAGCAAAACAGTAATTCCTCAGTGCAGATAATAAATAAATGACTATTTTAGTGTTTCCATATGATTATTTTTCCAGTGCACGTTCAGGAGGAGGAAACATTACTTGAGTTTCATTTGCAGGCAAAGGGCTAAAGTCCGTTAATTCAGTCCCTGCAAGAGATTTGAAGTCTCTCAAACTGTTCCCTCTCGTGCCAGTTCTTCCTGGGTTTTGAGAATAGATGGCTTCTAATTAAATCTGGCAGAAACCAATATATTTTCACTGAAGCTGTGGAAAGACAATGCATTTTTCATGAAATCAACTCTGCCTGGAATAACGTCTTTCCAGGTCCACTGTTTGAAACTTCTGCTTGTGAGCAAACGGCAGGAATGGAGGGCTGCCCCAGATGGCTAAGGACCGATGCTGCAAACAGGCTTGGAGCACACTGCCCCACAGTTCACTCCCCCAAAGCGTGTCAGCCCATCACTACCCCAATGTGCTCAGGTCATGACCATGAGCACATTGCCATGGGATGGGGTGCAACAGGGCACATGCCACAGCTTTAGGTCCTGCTTTACCAGGCAATTCTTCCCCAACTCAGGAGCTGGGGGTCTCTCTGTCATCTTATTTGGGAAAATCAGCTTCCATTTGAAACCAGTGTTGGAGGAGTATCTCAGGGAAAAAAAAAAAAAAAAAAACACAAAAAACCAAACTACTTAATCTGTAGGTGAGTAACAGTCACATTGCTCCCTCTTTATCTAATTTTGGGGGAAGTGCCAACACACTGGGAGGAAAACCAGGTCCTCCAGATTAGCTTGGAGGTATTAGATCTGAAGGTCCTTAGCTAAAGTCACAGCATGATCCACTCAAACGCTGAGACACTTCTCAGGAAAGGAAAAGCCGGCCTGGCTCTAATGAACTCTCCATTTGCACCTTCCAGTTTCACTCTCTACAGCTGATCCAGCAATGGAGCTCTGGGAGCAGAAGGAGTCAGTGGTGGCTCAGCAGCAGAGACCTTCTGCACCACCATGCCAGTGTTGTATCCTTTTGTAGAAATTTGTATGAAAAATGAGCCAGATTGTAGAAATATGGAGAGCTTTTAAGAGTAAATAGGTAGGGTACCAAGCATCAGAGGAGAGGGCTTGTCCAGGTGGAAGGTGACTCAGTGCATCTCTCACCAGCTCTCTTGAGAAATGTCCACAGCCTTGACTTGCTTGGTGTGCAGTTCACACACAAGCCTCCTAAGAGGTGATGATTTTCCCTTTCCCTCGCCCTTGCTCATGGCTATCCTGCCTGCCTCGGTTGTGCAGGCAGGGACTGGATCAACTTCAAAATCCAGAAAACACCCCTCCCTTGAGAGCAGAGAGGGTGATCACTTTGCAAATTCCCTTTTAGAGACAATGAATCCAGCAGCGACTGTTCCCATCAGCATAGCTGTAGGAATCATGCTTGCTTTGAGAACTGTTTGCAATGGTTAAGAATAAACAGCTCCGTGCAGTGGCTAATTTATTAAGCACCAATTATTCCACCAGTTCCAACAATCGATTGCAATTGCAGAATAAAATCCAAGGGGAAAACATGAAGTTCCACTGTGCTGCACTAGATGGTGGTACCTGCAAAGAAAAAATCCCAGAGTGGCTCTCTCCGGGATGCTCAGCACTGGGCAGCACATCCGTGCACCTCCAGGTCACTGCCCCAAATGTAGGGTGAGATATGCAAGAGAGGCACATTCCTGCAGTGTGCAAGGGGACAGGATTTGGCCCTTTCTGGTCCTGTACTGCTACAGACAAATTTGCCAGCATCATCCAGAAAGCAAACAGCAATGTGTATCTAAGGAGAAGGCAAAAGAAAGCTTCTAAGAAAAAAAAAGCTTCACCCTGCAAAGTAATGAACAACCAAGAAATAATCATCTCTAGCTGAAAGAATGCACCTTTCAGGAGTAAACCTCTTAGGTCTTCACACAGCCCCACAGCGGCATAAACTTTGTTGTATGAATGAGGAAGATATAGCGGGGGCGGGGTGTGTGTGTGTGTGGATATCTTTCCCCAAATTACCTTCCTGGCAATGAAATGATGATTTTCTGTGTCTATGCCCGGGAGGCATAGATGATGACAAAATTGCAGATGGAAAAAATCAGTTAGTTTTAGTTAGTGGCACTCTATGGGTTGTGCTGGTGTTTTCTCCAAATCCAATTACAGGAGACCCAGGTACATCTATCCATCCTCTGCTGAAGACACAGGGGTATCGATGCTGTCACACAGCCCAGTAGGAACCCTGCGAACTTCTGTCACTGGCCATGATTCACAAAGGAAGAGAGCAGCTGGACTCCGGCAGCCCAGGCTGAGTTTTTGGAGACGGGAATTAATGATAGGAGAAATTCTTTTGTAAACGGTGAGCTTTTTTGCTCTGGAGTCACTGTCCGACAGCAAATATTGCTGCCTTTCAGCCTAAACCCACCGTCTGAGAGCTGTGCTATGGTGTGTGGGAAGAAACAGGAGCTTCAGTAATACCCAATTCCTGAGGAATATCCCCTCCTATGTCAGCATTAGTAATTCACCTGGAGAACAATATTTTACTGCCAGCTTTGCCACATGTTACCCTACAAAGGGATCCCAGTCACCCCACATTACCATCTTTTTTCCTGTGAAGGCCAAAACTCAGTTTAAAAAGTTTCTACTTAACTGTCATCAGCTGTAGCCCTGGGGCCTCTGGTGAGGGCAGAAATGAAAGAAAAAATAACCAAACATATCAATTTTCTTTTCAAGCTGCTCATTTAATCCTGACCTGCTGTGCCTGGGTGTGCTTCCCCACAGAGATGGGGTAGAAGAGGGTGGGGCAATGGGGGGAGGGTTTCACACCTGGTGCTCCTGGACCCCAGCAAAGGACCTGGATGGACATCCTCACCCTCTTCCCCAAAACAGCCAGCTGGGAAGGTCTGGAAAAGACCAGTGCTTGTATTGGGCAGGAGTTTTCATGAGCAATAAAGGGGTATTAGCATGCTTCAGGGTCTAAGTGTCTCATAAACAAACCAGCTGATGCATTTAACCAGTTGTTTCCCTTCTCTTTACACAAACAACCCAAAAGCAATTGCTGGGATGCAGCAATTTGGAAGCATTTGGAAGAAATGGAGGAAAGTGCTTATGTTTGCTTCTGAGCAGACCAGCAAACAGATCTACCAGAAATTCCCTTAGAGCAAGTTATGGGCAATTCCCATGGTCATGGTCAGAGCAGAAGGGTCTTCTGCTATGCAAGTCCCAAATCTCTGCTCTGGCTTTTCACCCTCAATTGATATTACATTTCTGGAATTTTGAAATTCCTGGCATTTGCCTCAGAAATATCACACTGTTTTGTTTTAATAATGTCTAAAGGTTTGGGTAAAGAAAAAGAAAAAAGCAAAATGTTCAGTGCTCTTAAACATTTGAGTATATTAAAAAGCACTTCAGTACATCCTACAAAATGTATCAAAAATAGCACTGTCAATATAACAGTGTAAAAATGTAAGTGGAACAAGGAGGGCAAGGATTTTCATTCTGTGGGAGTGAGTCTACACAATTTTTTTTAAACTTTTCCCCCTGTGCTATGTTATCCAACCCAGTGTGTTACTATAAAACATTTCTAACAGATTTGCACTTGCAAATGGGGACAACTCCAGTTAGTTTTGCATCTACTGAGGACATGATACAGAATTTGGCATTTGTAGATAATCAGCCGGGCAAAGTATGGGGAGCAAAGTAATACCTTTTATTAGACTAGCTAGCATAGTTGGAATTAAAAAAAAAAAAAAGATTTGAGAACAGCAACACAACTGTCACTTAAGAAATGACATTACTCTCTTGCTCAATTTTATATGATCGAGACAGTAAGTTCATTAAGTTCATCTCTTTCCTTCCTCTGTTTTTCATATTCAACTCCTACTCAAGGCTAGTTCGTTGTGACTTCTCATCTGCTGAAAGTTAAACAGGAAAATTGCTCAAAAAAGGATTTTTTTTCACTCCAGAAATGTTCAACTGTGTGAAAACCAACCTGCTCAAGTTTCATCAAATCACGATGGTTTCTAGACCAATCCACAGCATTTTCAGACCAGAGCTATAGAAAAAAATAGAACTGTTCCCAGAGAAAATGCCTTTGATGCTTCTTCTTGGGGACTACATGGGCTGGAGAAGCATGTTGGTCTTGGTGTTTCCCACCATAGTGAAAGCAAGCATGGTGTTGAAAACCTCCTTTTCCACCAATTCTGATAGAAATTGTCAAGATCCAGGTAGAAACAATTCATGTGCTGCTCTAAGAAATCAAGACCCATGAGTTACAGAGCCTGGGAACAATTGTGCTTGGTTTCCCCCTGCCTGTTTGACACCCAAGGGGTGAGCAGCAGGTCCACCCACTCAATACCACCAGCCCCAGGCAGCTTGCGTCCCATCGCCAGGCCTGCCTGGAGCCAGCTGTGCTGGGGGAGAGCGAGAGGCCATCTCCCAGGTGAGGGCTGTGCTGCTGAGGTCTTGAGTCCTTCAAATGTGGGCAATCAATCCAGTTCCATTCCTTCACCAAGAGGATGAAAGCCTTGTTAACTGCATTTTTGGATGGCTGGTGGCTTAGCATTCATTTTTCTCCCTTGACTTTAATTCCTGCAGGGAGCATCCTTTACAGCCTCGTAGCCAGGAACACAGTTGCTTGTATGGCTGTAAAGAGCCACATAACATTTATAGACCTGAAGAAGAGGGGTGTGTGCCAAAAGCTTTTCCATTTTCTAACTATATCTGTTGGTCCAATAAAAGATATTATCCCTCTGAACATACTCCACCTTTGTCACAACATTTATGGTCTCACCATGAAAGACTGCATATTCTATAGCATCAGGCACGAGCGCTGCCCCAGTGACCACTCTGCAGAGATGCAATTCTCGGAGACACAAAGGTAATCTTACACAGCTCCTGCCTGGAAGCTAATATAAATTTGCACCCTCTTCTATGGCTTCCTAGCCTGACAAGTAATATAAAGCTATCTTATTGTCAACAGGAATCAGGGCTAGACATTAAGTAAACCCCTGACCATGAAATCGGCTCCGGGATTAGGGATTTGTTGAGCCACAGGAAATGAAACTCAGCAGCTTGTGAGCAGAAGAACCGGGAGACTGGGAGGGATGATGGGATCAGGTTTTCCCACCATCAGAAGATCTGCGCCTTTTCTTTGATGCAGCATACATTTGCAAAGCCCTCAAGTGACTTTTCTCTGAATTTTCTCTGTTTTTCTGCTTCAGCTGGAGGTCACTAGTCAAAAGTCCGAAGTTTTTCACAAATAAGGAAGTGCATGGAGTCCAGAAATTTGAGTGTTATCAAGTGCTGTGTTCTCTCATCATTATTTTTAATATTTTTAACTTCTGCTTTATATAAATTCCCAGATTGAAAGCAATTTTGAAGCAAAATGGAAATTATTATTTTGATCATATCAAAGCAAATGATAGTCTCTGAATGTCTTTTTTCCCAGCTTTTATTATAAATATGACATTCTCCCACAAGTAGCTGTAAGTCCACAGAGGTGGCATCTGGGGAAAAGAATTTCATCAACAAATTCCCAGCCAGCTATTACTCCCGATTTGGAAGCAACATCACATCATGTCTCCAACTGCCCAGTCAGCCCTGCTATAAGAAATCACACAACGCTGTATGGCCCATTTTCTGCATTAATCCAACAACTTTTCCAATCTGTTGTCATCCAGTATGAGTTACCGTAGCATTACATTTAACACCAGGTGATCATGATAAGGCTCAGACCTCGATAAGCAGAAGTATTGCCCAGGCCAAGACATGAATCCCTTATTTTATTTCTGCACATGGCAATCTCCAGCTTTTTTTTTTTTTTTTCTCCTTTTTCAGTAGCGAGGCTGCAGTTTCAACAGCAAAGGGCGCAGGGATTTATTACAAGCAAAACAAAAACTGAGTAGCGAAGGGGAGATTAACAGCAGCCCGCTTGCCGAGTCCTACTATTGGGGACCTTATAATTCACTGGCTTCTCTCAACTTTATGCCTTTAGTAGGATACACTGAAGCAGCTCGACAGAAACCAACCCTAAAGCGAGCATAATAGATGGGTTTGCTGCAAACAAGTATTGCAGAAATTGTGTAGTGGAGGTGGGAAGGTGCAAAACCTTCTTCGTGTATCCTATGGGGCATTGCTGTCCTGTGCCCGGCCAGCAATGCCCCACAGGTTCATTTTCAGGTGGTCCCTGACGTGTCCTTGAGTTTTCCCTTGAAGTCAGGCACGCTGCAGAGCAAATCACACATTCTTCTTGCAGATCCCTTGGGAAGACATCCTTGCCGTGGCTTTTGGCGAGGGCCAAGGGGGTGCTTTGGCCATCAGAGGACTCCGCCATGGGTTTGCATCACTGGAACTGGGAGTGGAATGGAATTGTGGGGCTGGCCCCAGCTGGGGAGGGTTTCCAGCCAAGTTGCAAAGACATTTGCTGAATGCAGGCTCCTGGGATTTTCCTAGAGTGAAAACAACCTAAATTGACTTGAGCAGCCGGGCTGTTCCCAGTTCTGGCTTTATCTTTATCTTTTATTCAACAGGCTAAACGTTCTTGCCAGTGGCGCATCTCATGTTGCAGCATTTGCTTGGCCACTCTGTGCCTCATCAGCCCTTATGATAAAAAAAAGAATAAGCAAACCATCCTCTCCCCTCAGTCTCTGGGCAATTTGCTATTTTGATTCAGCAGTTTGTTTGGGTTTAATTACAATTATGTTCTTGTGTGTTTAATTAACCCAGTGCTTTTATTGTTGCTGGCAGGCTAACAGCGGCACTGAGACACTGCAGGACCAAAGATCTTCCTGGGGAGAAGCTCTGGCAGGTGGGAAAGGAGGGCATCTGCGCTGTGCCAGCTGCAAAGAGATGCCGGTGGAGGAGTTTCTGCCTTGCTGTAGGCACAGTCTCACCACGCCTTCTTCCCACAGCAGCTCCAACCTCCCGTGATTTCCAGCTGTCCTGCGCTGGACCTCCACAGCCATGTGCTATGGCTCCCTCCTGCCTTTCTCTAGAGCAGCAGAAGGACCAATGCAGGCAGCACTGATGGAGGAAGTAGAGGAGCAAAGGGCTGCCAACAGCAATAGACCCCTTGGGCTCATTTGCACCCAGGATGGTTTCATAGAATTGTGCTCAGCCAGGTTGCCAACAGATCCACAACTGGGGATTCCACCCTTTTCTAGCAGTAACAAGTCCAGGGCCATGAGTATATGGATACATGGATAAGAGAGAAAGCACTATGGATGCAGAAGAAAGTGGGGACAAGGAAAGGGTAGAGAGCATCATCTTGGGATGGACCTTCAGATGCGGGCATGTAGCACCCAGCACCCGCCATCAAAGCTCTGCTCACCCAAAGTCTGGCCGCTGCATTTTCTGATGCTCTCTGGCTCACACATCCAGTAACACATCTTGTAATCTTCCAGCACTGAGGACAAGTTGAAATTTCTCACTAAACAATGCCTCTGAGAAGTGTGACGAGTATTGACAAACCTTGAAATGCTTCACTTTGATGTGGTCAGCTGGGTCTGTTCCAGCAGCAGCTATTCGGTTCTCCACCTGAATTTTATAAAAGCGGAAGGAAAGGCCTCAATTCCCATTTCAATCTTTTTCTTGACAAGATCAGTCCATTCAGGGACACATTCTAGTTTCTTTAAATCCTTATTTTCAGCTGAAAAACTGAACCTGTAGGTAACTTCTAGCTAGTGGTATAAATTAGAAGAAACTCCTTCAGAAAGCAGAGGAAAGCTGCCTTTTGTGTAACTGGCAAGTTCAGAAATGTTGCACACGACAAAAATGTTCAGATTTCACAGTTCCCTGCCTGGATCACAGCAATGCTCAGGTCTAACATTTGTGTATTTTTTCCCAAGGACATTGATTGTCAATTGTCCCTAAACCATCTTTTGGTCTGGCCAAGGGAATAAAAAATTGCATGTTCTTTCCTTTTTTCTCTCTCTCTTTTTTTTTTTTTTTTTTGTCTGTAACTTTTGGTCTTTACTGCTTTTATTTCCAGTGTTCATGCATGTGTTTAGCTTCTTGAGACAGCTTTCCCAAGAAATTCACCAAGCTGCAACACTTCAATGTGCCTGTGGTGGTTCCATCCCATTGTGTATATGCTAATAGAAATGCAGTCACCCAGAGAGAGGCTTTAAATCCAATCAAAGAAATAAGTAACTAAAGGCTATTAGACTGGTAATGATGCACAAAGTCCATGGAAATCAATCACAGGGAGCAAGAGTTCTCAGAGGTGGAGACCCTTGATGGCAGGGTTGTCAGTGTTTTCAAAAGCTTTGGTCAAACACAAGGACGTGAGAATCTGGCAGTGAATAAACACTCACATGAGCCTTTTCTTCATGTCATTGGGAAGCATCAAGTTTCTACTTCCTCATCTCTCCAGCTATCAGGGAAAAGAAAAAAAAAGCTTCATATTAATCACACTCTGAGTTATTAATTTCTCCAGTTTTCTCTGGCTTGTAGTTTAATAAATTAAAGACTTTAAAAATACACCCCTGCCTGTTTCTGCTTCTAGATAAGATTTCTTGGCTTAAAGAGTATATTCAAGAGCAGAAATAATCAGCTGGCAAGAAGGGATTGGCTTTTCAAATGAAGCTGAAACAAAACGGTATCGAGAACTTTTTTGCGTGGTTGCATGGGCATGACCTGCTGTACTTGTTTCCCCACTGCTTGAAGAAGGCAATGGGAGGAAAAGGCTATTTCCTACATCTGAGACAAATTGTGACCATTAATACATTGACATTTATGGGCAAGCAGATAAGAGCACAATTCACAATGTAGAACAGTCTTTTAATTATGTTTAATATTCAAGTTGGGACTTAACATGGCTTTCTCTAGCTGTACTTAGAATAATTGCTGTGAAAATAATGGATCTTCCTTTTCACAGATCAAGTGAAAAATATGAGGAAAGAATAAAAAACCCTGGGGCAGGTCCAGTGCCAAATCCTTGTACAGTCCACAACAACAACAACAACAAAAGAAGAAAAAGAAAACTGTTTACTTTGTGTTGATTAAAGTATTTTTCTCAAGCTGATGTGAAATGTTTTCTCCTCATTTTCAGGCTCACCTTTTGTTTTAATTTATCCAGAGAAAGGATAAGTTGATTTCTGAGTCAACATTTTGTTCCAAAAATAACAAAATAAAACCCTCCAACTGCTTCCATGCAAATCCAGGGAGAGACTGCAGATAAGATACATGTGCACACGCACCTCGTTTTCCTCCCTCGTTATTAACAAAAGTCATTTTACTTCAAGGGTCACAGCTAAGACTGTAGGTGTGACTTTCACATTCCTGACTGCAGTGTTTACCTCCTGTATCTTCCTAATGAGCCGGTATCATCATTATTGCTTGTACTGATAGCAGAGATCCTTTACATGAGGAACCAGGCAGGCACACAAGAAGAAAATGAATCTTCAGCCTGCTCTGCCCTTCCCTTGTCTGCCTTTCCCATACATTTATTGCCACATTTGTCTCTCCCTCTTCTCCTGCAACACTCTTTGGCATAATTAGTAGCATTCAAATAGCTGTAAACACTTTTTATTTGGTTTCTTTTATCTTCTCTCATTAAGTCAATGAGCTTATTGCATTCCTAGATTGTGCAGCAAGGAAGAATCATTCTCCTCTGCCTCGCACTTTTCACACAAAACACAAGCTTGGGTCAAACAATGGCTTTCAAGAAGGTGCATTAACTTCCACAAACTGTTTTCTAACAGGGAAAGAGTGGAAACCTTCTAAAGATTCCAGGGAACACAATCTTTCCTCCCCACCCCCCAATTAAAAAATCATTTTCCAAGCAAAAATGACATTTTCTTTGGAACATTCTTCTTTTATCAGAAACCAGTGAGGAAAAGACTAGAAGAAGTGCCAGAAGAATTGTCTGAGCTGAGGTCCAAAAACCACTTGTTCAAGCCAAAGTAAAGTCTCATTAAACTCCGGATCAACAAGCATGTTTTAAGTAATCATTCTAGGCAAAGTACAAACAAAAATAGAGATGATGACAGTGGTGTCAGAACTGTCACTCAAATGAGGCCACTGGTTTTGACCCAGCCCTATTCCTGCCCCAGCACCGGTAGCCTTGTGCTACGGTTTCATCCGCCTAAGTGATTTTCCTGCTCTGTAGCTCTTGCTGGCCCTGTTACCCAGTGCTGGCTCTTCCTTGCTTTGAAAAGCCCAACAAGGGATCTGTTCCACTATGGGTTCCCAAGAAAACCCATTGGGGTGAGGCCATCACTGCCCTGCAGAACGGCTGTGTGCCTGAAGCCTGTGTTTTTTTGCTCCGTAGGGTCCATTAATAAGAGCAAACCCTTGTCCTGTTGCCGTTGTCTTGGCTGGACCTGACGCTCAACATTTTGATGACTAAATTTCATTGAGTTTAATTCCATTTCAGTGACTTAGACTGCAAGAGAGTCATGTACTTTCTAATACATGAATAATTCCATACAAAATACTTTAAAATTAGCCACTTTGCAAATCCCAGGCACTCAGTGATTAGGGGATAGCAGACTTCACTGTTCATTAAATATTAATCTGCCCAGCTCATGCATATCCATTCTGATACAGCCTCTCATTATACCAATGCACTCTACTTTTTCCAGAGTCCCTGCCTGGAATTACTATTCCCAAAGAACAGCTCTGAAAGACATTAGGTCTGCCAAGAAACTGCTCATGATATTTCATTTTCATACAAAATGTATTGTAATGCCCCTTACTAATCCAGCCCTTTAAATCTGTCTTGACAATAATATGGCTTGTTTTACAGAAAATAAATCTTGTTGTGCCCTTAATAATAATGACAATAAAAAAAAATAATCCTAGGAGAGAGGAGAAAAAGCTACAGCAGCAGTTTTGTCAGCTAACTTGTGTATATAGAAAATGGTGGAGAATAAAAAAAAAATGTGGGTGTGAGCTCGCCTGCTCCACAAAAGCTTTTCTAAGTGCATCTCCATGATGGAGGGAGCAGCCCCAGACGCGCCTTCTGCCTTTCTCCTGTACTGCTTTCTGTTTTGATGACAGTAACTAAGAAAGGCTTCAGGTAGAAAGCAGTCCTTGGGACTCTTAAGGTTTCTTGGTAATATGTGCAACACCAGCCTGTGTCTCATAAAAGTGCAGAAAGGCTTGGTATTTTCATCTATTTGCAGTTTAAAAACAAAAAGGGGGAAAAAAGTATAATTCAGTTTTAACTTCAAAAACCTAAGTTCTCTGAAGGCTTTCTTGGACATTGAGAACTGTGCTTGTCTTCCTCAAGCTTCCCATATAATCACATGGCTGTGGTTCATAAGCCCTGTCCTAGTTTTAGGTCTAATATCCAGCTACAATCATGATGCTGGAGCAGGTAATAAGTATTCCCAAGGCAGAACCAGAGGTACCACCCTATTTCAGGGTGACCAGCATGGTCCATGCAGTCTGTGCCTCAGCAGGGAGCTCAGCCCCTGGCTGTGCCCCAGCCCCTCCTGCAGGCACCATGGTCTTCAGCCTCAGTCTGATGATGCAGAGTCACAGGACAGAAAGCATCACTGACATTTAGCACCCATAAAATGATTTAGCAATTGGCCATTCTGCACAGAAGCATCCATGTTCAGCTCTCCAGGACCCCCAGCAAGTGCCCTATGGCCCCTATCCTGCAAGCCAGAAACCCACCTGGACAGGGACGAATAGCTGTCCTTCACCATGGTTTAGTGGGCATGGTGGTGTTGGGTTGATGATTGGAATGATGATCTTAGAGGTCCTTTCATAGAATCATAGAATTGTTTAGGTTGGAAAAGACCCTTAAGATCATCCAGTCCAACCATTAACCTAACATTACCAAGTCCACCACTAAACCAATTAAGGGTAGAGTAGCAACCCCACGCCTCCTGGATTGGTGGCTGGAAGATTTGGAAGATTTCCAATCTTAATGATTACTAGTTTTACTTTCATTAAAAATAATCCAGCCACCAAGCCAGGAAACATGAAATTATTACTCGACCCTTAATTGGTTTAGTGGTGGACTTGGTAATGTTAGGTTAATGGTTGGACTGGATGATCTTAAAGGTCTTTTCCAACCTAAACAATTCTATGATTCTATGATTTTAAGTTGCAGCTATGAGCTGCATGGCCACAGCCCTTTCCAGGGTAATGCAAAGGGGCAAACCAAGCTAGCCTGGCAGCCAGAACCAAGCTGGCTAATTTGACATCTGCATCAGAAATGGCTCGGTCTTTTCTCAGGTAGGTGAGCAAGAGTTAATGTGCCTCCACGAAGTTAGAAGGAGTTAATGTGTGAAGGCTTGTGGGGAGCAAGAGACAAAACTTTCCAGTATTAGACAAAGAAGCTCATTTCAAGGGGCTCTCTCCCAAGAATTCAATTCACAGGTGCCAAACTGCTTCCTCCGTAACCTTGGCTAGAGATAATTAGAGAGCATTTAAAGCAGAGCCTCTGACTTCCCTGAGCTCTCGTGGTGCTCTGACCCAGGATAGCAATTCTGCAATTTCCATAGGTAGATACTTGCTTGGAGGCTAACGAAGTCAAGGCAGCATTATTGAAACCACAGGGCATTAGCTACAGGGCTAAGGAAACAAATCTCACAGCATAATCCTGAGGTGCCTTTCATGTTCTAATTAAACCTATATATAGAAGCTGCAGGCAGGAAAAATTGTGTGAAAAGTTTCTCATCTGCTGAGTATTTTTCCATCCTTTCTCCCCTTACCCCCACCTCCCTTAACCCAGAGAGGGGCTGAAAAAGATCCTTTGCATTGATTTTGATGGAGAAAGAGAAAGAGAAATGCCAGGCAGATAGACATCAGCAGCGCTTCCATTCCCTGAGCCCTGTTTGAAAGACACAGCCCTGCTGACACTCCCCGATAAGACCAACTTCTGCCCTGATAAGGCAAGGCCAGCCCAAGCTGCTCACAAGGGGTCGAGCACAGCATTGTGGGCATCAGTTTTTCCTCCTCTAATTGCAAGGCGAGGCTGGAGACGGGACAATAAACCTGAGGAGCTGGGGAAATCACAAAGACTGTCCAGGAGAATTAGTGTTCAGCAAAGGATGGGAGGGGGACAGGGCGAACCTCACTGCCTTTCAATTTAGGAAGGGTCACAGGAGACAGATGAAGGAGGGCAAAAGCCTGCTCTATCTTTTGCCACTTAGCAGAGCCATCGAAGTGATGGATGAGGAGTTTGGGAGATAGGAGACGCTTTGCACTGGTAGAGGCCATTTCATTGGGGTGAGAGCTGCTGGGACGGCAAGGCCACCCCAGCATCCCGGTGTCTGCAAGGGCTTGGTGTTGCTCAAGCTGTTAAACTTTTACATCTTGCACAGACGGTCCTTTTTCATGTAATTTACCATCTGTGTTTTGAGCTTTTCTCCACAATGCAGCATGCACATAGGGTTTCATGGGAGGAACATAGGGACATGCAGCGAGGTTGCACTTCCAGGTATATGTGATACAGGGAGGCTGAAGTTAGTTTAAAGTGCAAATCCTGAAGAAAAGAATCACAGCTCTAGCTGAAACCTCTGCTAATCATGCCAAAAGTTATCCAAAACCAGTTTTTTGTCACTTGTAAGAAATGTATCTGCTTTAGCAGAGCTTTCATTAATAGTCGCAACCCAGTTTGGGGTCTAGCTTCATGTGGGAGCTCCCTGGGTTATCCATGCTGTGACAGACATGGCAGTGAGATCCTATTTTGTCATGCCAGGGCTGTCTGAGACCACTTACTCCTTCCTTTTATTTCCCTTCACAGGGTCCACTTCAGAGCTAACAGCCAGGGGTATCTTTATCCCTAAGGCAGCAGAATGAAAGGCTGAGCCTGCTGACAAGGAGGTGGACTAAGATGTTCATTTGCCACCCTCTCCATGCCAAAGGAGCCCCTCCCACAGAAAGAATTATTTTATAATTAGCTTAGAGAATAGAGCACTTTTTAATTAAGGACTGAAATTCAGCGGGCCATCTGCCTGGTTTTATTTGCAAGCAACAGGCATCTTCTGCTGGCAGCAACGTTTTTCCTGGTTCCTCTTTCTAGCCCCCCAAGGCTCTCTCTTGGGTTGATGCTGAGGATGCGGCCTGGAGCCAGGACATCACATCCACTCTGCCCAAGACAGTGCACTGCAATTTGTTGATTATTACATTGCAAAGATGCTCTCAGAGACACCCATGGCAGCAGGGAGGGCATCTTGCTCTCCTTACAGTCTTGCTGCCGCCACTTCTGAGCTCTGTGACAGCGCCTGATGCAAGAAACCCACCCAGAAAATCTCAGCAGATGATCTTGCCATTAGCTCCTCGATGAGCCCTTTAGTCTGCTCTGCAAATATCCAGGGAGCTTCAGAAAGGCCAGAAGCACAATTCCTGAAACTTGCCTGTCTTGCACAATTGTGAGAGGTAAAGCAAGTTGGGTATCTGCTGATTTGGAGGCCACCTTGACCAACCTGCCAAAAGATGCAGGAGCCAAAAGGAGTCTGACAATTACACATCACCTTTAACCCCTCATTGCATTCCCCCATATACTCCATGGGATTTCAGAATCACATGGAATAAGCCATTTCTCTTTTTTAGTACCCTTTCTGTACCTGCCATCTCATACTTCTCACTCACTTGAGCAGAGGTGAAACAGCATTTCATGGCCTTGCAGTGAACACAAAAGAGACATTTCCATTTTGAGAATGCTGAGATCTTTTCTGTCAATCAAAAACTTAAAATATTTTGACATTTCAAAATTCCTATTTTTTTCAGTCCCTCAGAATTTCTCTTTATCATGCTTGTAGAAATAAAGCATATTCAGCTTGGCGATGCAGGAAAGAGAAGAGAGAAATGCTAGAGTAAATCCTCAGTTTGAGATCTGGATCCCACAGGAATGCCCATGGGCACCTTATAGCCAGGAAAGTCCTCACTAACAGATGCTTTCCTGGTCCTGCCACATCCCCTTGACACAACTTCAGTCCCTGCTACACAGCAGCCAACACCGCAATATTTTTGGGGAGTAGTAAATTAAATTGCAGGCTATCTCCTTTCCCCATACCATCACTCTCTGCCTTTTGGTTCCTTCTCCAAGAGGAGAAGGGATCAGAGTGGGGCAGGGGAATAATCATGTCGTGGTTTAGTCCCAGCCAGCAACTCAGTACCACGCAGCCGCTCGCTCACTCCCCCTACCCCGATGGGATGGGGGAGAGAATCGGAGGAGTAAGAGTGAGAAACACTCCTGGGTTGAGATAAGAATAGTTTAATAATTAAAATAAAATAAAGTAAAATAATAATAACAACAATATAATAATAATAACAGTAATAATAATATACAAAGCAAGTGATGCACAATGCAATTGCTCACCACCTGACAACCGATACCCAGACAGTTCCCGAGCAGCGGTCGCTGCTCCCCGGCCAACCCCCCCCAGTTTATATACTGAGCATGACGTCATATGGTATGGAATAGCCCTTTGGTCAGTTTGGATCAACTATTCTGGCTGTGCCCCCTCCCAGTTTCTTGTGCGCCTGGCAGAGCATGGGAAGCTGAAAAAGTCCTTGACTAGCATAAGCAGTACTCAGCAACAACTAAAAACATCAGCATGTTATCAACATTCTTCTCCTACTAAATCCAAAACACAGCACTATGCCTGCTGCTAGGAAGAAAATTAACTCTATCCCAGCCGAAACCAGGACAGTATCCACCCCTTATTCTATACCATCTAAGTCATGCACAGGCCCTCCCCTTTCCAATGTGTTCCAATTAATCACCACCACTTTCCCTATCTTGATATACACACAGATATCATTCCCTTCGTCTATGGCCCATCCCTCTAAAATGTCCATTGAGTTCATTTAGTCCATGACTTTGGGTTCCATCTGTCATCACAGTCTTTCAGAGCAGGAGAGGTGGTGTGCAGTGTTGGACTGTTGCATGCTGAAGTCAGTTCTCATTCCAAAATGGTTTCATCAAAGTTCATTTTCATTAAGCTGGGCAATTCTTACTGCAATACCATTGATGTGACATATGGCAATCATAATATACAGTATTATATACTTAATATTAACCTACTATATTATTATATTAACATGCAGTTAAGAGATAACATATAGTTAAGAGATAACATACAGTATTATAAAGCAATTAATATTATACAATTCAGTTCATTAGCTATTTTCACCCAAAATCAAATTCCCTTGAGGTACACATTGGGCTTCCCCATCCTTTCGCATCACCCACCAAGTGCACCCAGGTCCTTGAGCAAAAGCAATCCCACGAATGGGTTTGCCTTTGCCAGAGGGGGACGTAATCCAGACTGTCTTCCCCAGCATATTTTTCATGTGCACTACAGGAACTTTATCTCCTTCTACAGTACGTAAAAGTTTTGATTGGGCAGGGCCAGCTCGATTGGCAGATCCCCTGGTGTTGACTAACCAGGTGGCTTTTGCTAAATGCGTATCCCAATGTTTAAACGTCCCACCACCCATTGCTCTCAGGGTAGTCTTTAACAATCCATTGTATCGCTCAATTTTCCCGGAGGCTGGTGCATGGTAAGGGATGTGATACACCCACTCAATGCCGTGCTCTTTGGCCCAGGTGTCTATGAGGTTGTTTCGGAAATGAGTCCCGTTGTCTGACTCAATTCTTTCTGGGGTGCCATGTCGCCACAGGACTTGCTTTTCAAGGCCCAGGATGGTGTTCCGGGCGGTGGCATGGGGCACGGGATATGTTTCCAACCACCCAGTGGTTGCTTCCACCATGGTGAGCACATAGCGCTTGCCCTGGCGGGTCTGTGGGAGCGTGATGTAATCAATCTGCCAGGCCTCCCCATATTTATATTTCAGCCATCGTTCACTATACCCAAGGGGCTTGAACTGCTTGGCTTGCTTGATTGCAGCGCATGTTTCACACTCATGAATAACCTGTGCAATACTGTCCATAGTTAAGTCCACCCCTCGATCACGAGCCCATTTATACGTTGCATCCCTTCCTTGATGGCCTGAGGCGTCATGGGCCCACCGAGCTATAAATAATTCACCCTTATGTTGCCAGTCCAAATCCACCTGAGCCACTTCAATCTTAGCAGCCTGATCTACTTGCTGGTTGTTTTGATGTTCTTCAGTGGCCCGACTCTTAGGTACATGAGCATCTACATGACGAACTTTTACAACCAGGTTCTCTACCCGGGCAGCAATATCTTGCCACAATGCGGCAGCCCAGATTGGTTTGCCTCTGCGCTGCCAGTTGCTCTGCTTCCATTGCTGCAGCCACCCCCACAGGGCATTTGCCACCATCCATGAGTCAGTATAGAGATAAAGGACTGGCCACTTTTCTCTTTCAGCAATATCTAAAGCCAGCTGAATGGCTTTCACCTCTGCAAACTGACTCGACTCCCCTTCTCCTTCAGCAGTTTCTGCCACTTGTCGTATAGGACTCCATACAGCAGCTTTCCACCTCCGATGCTTTCCCACAAGACGACAGGACCCATCAGTGAACAGGGCATATTGCTTTTCATTTTCTGGCAATTTATTATACAGTGGGGCCTCTTCAGCACGTGTCACCTCCTCCTCTGGTGATATTCTAAGGTTTTTTCCTTCTGGCCAGTCCATGATCACTTCCAAGATTCCTGGGCGACTGGGGTTTCCTATTCGAGCCCGTTGTGTGATCAATGCAACCCACTTACTCCATGTAGCATCAGTTGCATGATGTGTAGAGGGGACCCTCCCTTTGAACATCCAGCCCAACACCGGCAGTCGGGGTGCCAGCAGGAGCTGTGCTTCAGTACCAACCACTTCTGAAGCAGCTCGAACCCCTTCATATGCTGCCAGTATCTCTTTCTCAGTTGGAGTATAGCGGGCTTCGGATCCTCTGTATCCCCGACTCCAAAACCCTAGGGGTCGACCTCGAGTCTCCCCTGGTGCTTTCTGCCAGAGGCTCCAGGTAGGGCCATTCTCCCCGGCTGCGGTGTAGAGCACATTTTTAATATCCTGCCCTGCCCGGACTGGCCCAAGGGCTACTGCATGAACTATCTCACGTTTAATTTGTTCAAAGGCTTGTTGTTGCTCAGGGCCCCATTTGAATTCGTTCTTCTTCCGGGTCACTTGATAGAGAGGGCTTACGATCTGGCTGTAATTTGGAATATGCATTCTCCAAAACCCCACAACGCCTAAGAAAGCTTGTGTTTCCTTTTTGCTAGTTGGTGAGGACATAGCTGTTATTTTGTTGATCACATCCATTGGGATCTGACGACGTCCATCTTGCCATTTTATTCCTAAAAACTGGATCTCTTGTGCAGGCCCCTTGACCTTACTCTGTTTTATGGCAAAACCAGCCTTCAGAAGAATTTGGACTATTTTCTTTCCCTTCTCAAAAACGTCTTCTGCTGTGTTGCCCCACACAATGATGTCATCAATGTACTGCAGATGTTCTGGAGCTTCACCCTGTTCCAGTGCTGTCTGGATCAGTCCATGGCAAATGGTGGGGCTGTGCTTCCACCCCTGGGGCAGTCGGTTCCAGGTGTACTGAACACCCCTCCAGGTAAAAGCAAACTGGGGTCTGCACTCTGCTGCCAAAGGGATGGAGAAAAATGCATTAGCAATATCAATTGTGGCATACCACTTAGCTGCCTTTGACTCCAGTTCATATTGAAGTTCTAGCATGTCTGGCACGGCAGCACTCAGCGGCGGTGTAACTTCATTCAGGCCACGATAGTCCACTGTTAGTCTCCACTCCCCATTAGACTTTCGCACTGGCCATATGGGACTGTTAAAGGGTGAGCGAGTCTTGCTGATCACTCCCTGGCTCTCCAGTCGACGAATCAGGTTATGGATGGGAATCAGGGAGTCTCGGTTGGTGCGATATTGCCGCCTGTGCACAGTTGTGGTAGCAATTGGCACCTGTTGTTCCTCAACCTTCAGCAACCCTACAATCGAAGGGTCCTCTGAGAGACCGGGCAAGGTGGACAACTGTTTAATTTCCTCTGTCTCCAAAGCAGCTATACCAAAAGCCCACCGGTACCCTTTTGGGTCCTTGAAATACCCTCTCCTGAGGTAGTCTATGCCAAGGATGCACGGAGCATCTGGGCCAGTCACAATGGGGTGCTTTTGCCACTCATTCCCAGTTAGGCTCACTTCAGCTTCCAGTACAGTTAGCTGTTGGGATCCCCCTGTCACTCCAGAAATACAAATGGGTTCTGCCCCTCTATAGTTTGATGGCATTAGCGTGCACTGTGCACCAGTGTCCACTAGAGCCTTATACTCCTGTGGGTCTGACGTTCCAGGCCATCGAATCCACACAGTCCAGTAAACCCGGTTGTCCCTTTCCTCCACCTGGCTGGAGGCAGGGCCCCTCTAACACTGGTCACAGTATTCGCTGTTCACTTCCTGTAAATGTGAATCAAAAGTCCCCTGATCAAGGTCGGAAGTAAAATTAGCCCTCTTACTCTGTCTCGGGAACTGCTCACTGGAAACTGGAGCTGCAATCTTCCTGGGAGAACCGCCTTTCCTAATAGTTTTTCCTTGCAACTCACGCACCCGTGCCTCTAAGGTTGAGGTGGGTTTTCCATCCCACTTTCTCATGTCCTCTCCATAATCACGCAGGTAAAACCACAGGGTGCCCCGTGGTGTGTATCCTCTATATCCTCTCTCTTGAGCATAGGGACGTTGACTCCTAATGGCTGAGACACTGGTCCGTGCAGGTGGGGAGTAGGACAGATCCTCTCTGAGTTGTTGGAACTCTTGGCATATTTTTTCAGACAGTTTTTCCACAGCCGAGACACAGGCCCGTAGGGAGGAAGAGAGCTTTTCTTCGTAGTCCCGGAGTTGTCTAGCCACTTCATCCACCGTTGGTGCCTCGTCGTCTTTCCAGGCTAGTATTGCCAACGAGTTGGAATACGATGCTGGTGCGCTCCGTACCACCTTCCGCCACATGGATTGTGTGCACCTGACTTCATCTGGGTCTTTGGTTAACTGCTCATCATTCAGGTCACTGTAAATCACCTCCAGCACGCCTAATTCCCTCAGGTACTGGATACCCTTCTCTACGGTGGTCCATTTGCTTGGGCGGTATAAAACATCCTCCTTGAAGGGATACCTTTCCTTCACGCTTGACAGAAGTCGCCTCCAGAGGCTGAGCGGTTTTGCCCCTTTTCCAATTGCTTTGTCAATGCCCCCTTCCCTGGAAAGGGATCCCAGCTGCTTGGCTTCCCTACCCTCTAAATCCAGGCTACTGGCCCCGTTATCCCAGCATCGGAGCAGCCAGGTGATGATGTGCTCGCCTGGATGACGACCAAAATCTTTTCGCATATCTCGCAGCTCACTCAGGGATAGGGATCGGGTGGTCACCATCTCATTTATGGGTTCTTCCTCCTCTGGTTCTCGTGATGGCCCTGGTTCATCTTCATCCCTTACTAAACGAACTGATTTCCTTGTGTATTTTTTCTTCTGTATAGGGGCAACTGATACCGGCGCAGGTTGGTTCTCTGGTTTAGCCGCAGTGCCTGCCACTGGGGTTGGAGTGGCTGCAGTACCTGTGGTGGGTGTTGGAGTAGCCGCAGTGCCTGTGGTGGGTGTTGGAGTAGCTGCAGTGCTTGTGGCTGTGGTTGGAGTAGCCACAGTGCTCATGGCTGTGGTTGGAGTAGCCACAGTGCCTGTTGTTTTGTCATCAGATCCAGAGACCCTCTCTTTCCCTTGAGGGTACTGAATAGTGTTGAACAGGGCTCTATAAGCATGAGCCAGTCCCCAGCATGTTGCAATGAGTTGTGTCTCTTTGGAGTTGCCAGGGTGAGAACATACTTCTTCCAAATACTTTACTAGTTCTTCAGGATTCTGCACTTGTTCAGGGGTGAAGTTCCAAAACACTGGAGGTCCCCACTGCCCTAGGTACTTGCGCATACGATCCCACACACCCTGCCACTCATAACTCTCCAGCCTTGGGGCAGATCTCTGGATGATATTCTTAAATTGCTTACTAACCTTTGTCAAAACCAAAACAATATTCCCAAGAAGTATCAATAGAAGTATCTTAACTGCCCAGGGATGTTCAAAATACTGAAAACTTTCTGTAATGAGGGAGGAAGCATTATAGAATAAGGTAATGAAGGTGCCATTCTGTAGTTCCTCCACAACAGACGTCTCCGAGGGAAAGGTATAATTGCTAACTCTCTCCATGAGGTGGTACCCGAAGTACAGTAATGACTTGTGTATAAAACCCAGATACAAAACCATGCTCAAGGTCAGGATTTTGATAAGGAACCTCCCAATCAAAACATCCTTAATCACTACAGAGCATAGCGCAATGCACAGACCAACACCAAGCTTTAACATGCACAGCCAAGAAAAGAACATGGTACAGATCAGATGAACTAATATCATGACCGGCAACTGTTAACAGACTCCTTAATACACTCTAGTTAATCTGTTCTTATCTCAAACCCTTCGTGCCCCACGTTGGGCGCCAAAAAGGACTGTCGTGGTTTAGTCCCAGCCAGCAACTCAGTACCACGCAGCCGCTCGCTCACTCCCCCTACCCCGATGGGATGGGGGAGAGAATCGGAGGAGTAAGAGTGAGAAACACTCCTGGGTTGAGATAAGAATAGTTTAATAATTAAAATAAAATAAAGTAAAATAATAATAACAACAATATAATAATAATAACAGTAATAATAATATACAAAGCAAGTGATGCACAATGCAATTGCTCACCACCTGACAACCGATACCCAGACAGTTCCCGAGCAGCGGTCGCTGCTCCCCGGCCAACCCCCCCCAGTTTATATACTGAGCATGACGTCATATGGTATGGAATAGCCCTTTGGTCAGTTTGGATCAACTATTCTGGCTGTGCCCCCTCCCAGTTTCTTGTGCGCCTGGCAGAGCATGGGAAGCTGAAAAAGTCCTTGACTAGCATAAGCAGTACTCAGCAACAACTAAAAACATCAGCATGTTATCAACATTCTTCTCCTACTAAATCCAAAACACAGCACTATGCCTGCTGCTAGGAAGAAAATTAACTCTATCCCAGCCGAAACCAGGACACCCATATACTCCATGGGATTTCAGAATCACATGGAATAAGCCATTTCTCTTTTTTAGTACCCTTTCTGTACCTGCCATCTCATACTTCTCACTCACTTGAGCAGAGGTGAAACAGCATTTCATGGCCTTGCAGTGAACACAAAAGAGACATTTCCATTTTGAGAATGCTGAGATCTTTTCTGTCAATCAAAAACTTAAAATATTTTGACATTTCAAAATTCCTATTTTTTTCAGTCCCTCAGAATTTCTCTTTATCATGCTTGTAGAAATAAAGCATATTCAGCTTGGCGATGCAGGAAAGAGAAGAGAGAAATGCTAGAGTAAATCCTCAGTTTGAGATCTGGATCCCACAGGAATGCCCATGGGCACCTTATAGCCAGGAAAGTCCTCACTAACAGATGCTTTCCTGGTCCTGCCACATCCCCTTGACACAACTTCAGTCCCTGCTACACAGCAGCCAACACCGCAATATTTTTGGGGAGTAGTAAATTAAATTGCAGGCTATCTCCTTTCCCCATACCATCACTCTCTGCCTTTTGGTTCCTTCTCCAAGAGGAGAAGGGATCAGAGTGGGGCAGGGGAATAATCATTATCCAAGGCCGAATTAGGTTGAATTAGGATGTTACCAGCCATGAGCTGAGCCATACTGCCTGATCACCATGAAGTCGGGTAAAATGGACCCTACTGTATTTCTTACCTGGGCTGATTAAAGAGGGGCAAACAGCTGATTGCTATGTCTTAATAAAAGAAGAAAAGCTGCTAATTTGATAAACTGAGACTCTGACTATTCCCAGAATGAAAACCAGCTCATTTTATAGCAGATGTTGGATGAAGTCCACACGCAAGCTGTTAACCAGGGCATCCAAAACATCTCTGCTATTCATTCATTCTGTTCATGTGAATTTACCCAGATCCATTCAGCAGCTACAGCCACCTACAGAAGGAGCTGTCCCTTGACAAGAAATCTGCACCGTGTTGTACTGCCAAGCCCACCACCCAGCCTCATCCCTCCTCTTTGCCCTGCTCCTCACATCTCATATCCAAACTCGGTCATTCTGGAGGAGATTTCTCCTGGGGATGAAGGGAAGCATCCCAGATCTGAACCATCCCTGAAACTTCATAATATCTGTCATCCGGACCTAGAGGCATCAAGCAGCTTTTCAGTGCCAGAAGATGAAAACAAGAATCAGTCTGCCAGTGATGCCTGAACTGAAATTTAGGCATCTGAAATAGGTTCATAAATATATTCAACCAATTTCAGATGGCTAACTAATGCACAGGAAACGCACTCTGCTTATTGTGTGAAGACAGAGGTATGAAGCAAATCCATCTGACGAATTATCTCCACAGACCACTCCAACAGCTCACAAAAACATCCATCTCACCAGGCAGGCTTTCAGGCAGACACTAGTATTTTGTGTGTTTTAGTAGCACAGCTGCTAATCTTTATTCGTTTATTTATTTTCTTTACAAAGGAGAACAATTAATTTTTAACCAGACTGTTATTAGCTTTCAGCACCTAATCCTCAGATAGAAAACTGCTTCTAGAGTAATATGACACAGGAATTAAAAAACACACAATAATGAGAAAATCAGATAGTCAGTAACTTAGTTGGGCTTGAAACAAATGATCCCCCTCCTGAACTGAAAAACTGGTACCGAAAAGACAGTGAAGGTATGAAAACAAAAATTAAACAAAAAATTAAAAGGCAGATGAAAGCTTTCCCTGTTGAGAGGGGTGTTTGCAGAGTACTTTCCACTGTCTGTCACAGTGATAGCTTCAAGAATCAATAGGAGAAAGGAGAAAATAACATGTCAAGATATTTTTGGAGACTGGTGAAGCTTACATGGAAATTCCTTTGCAAGCAAAGAACAAATATTTATTGCCCTTGGTTTGTTGCTTCTGCCCACTCCAAGACATAAAGGGCTCTTGCTCAGATCTCAATAAACAAGAGCTGACATACATCCTCTGATTTTTGGCCAGGTTTAGATCTGTGCTGAAAGCCATCAGGAGCATAAAAATTATCCTGCTTTTAATTTGGGGGGCATCAGTGGAAAATACCATCATTAAAATCCAGGGAAAAATATAGTTGGGTTTGGGTTTTGTCACAAAGTTTGATGAGGTTCTCAACCAGGGATATTAAATGCCAAAGATACAAATGCTGGTCCATCCTGAACTAAATGTCCAACCTGAGAATCTGCTCCAAACCAAGATGTGGAGAGATGCTGTGCAGATCTGGTCCAGTCTGAAGGTTGCTGTTCTGACAACCCAGCAATTTGTTCTCCTCTTACAGTGGAAAACTCAGCAAAATTCAGTGGCCAAATTGAGTTTTACTTGTATTTAAATCCACAGGCACAGTGTGAAACTGGAGACCCATAGGAGATGACCTGAAAGGGAGATCTCTCTTGTGTTCATATGGCCCTTGGAAGGGCGTAAGATGAGTTGGTCTCACATTGAAAAACCACGGATCACTCTGTCCCTAATCCAACCCTGCCCAGCTCCCTCCATGTGTGCCAGACACACAAACAGACCCAGCAGCAGATCCATCAATTAGGTTTCTCTGCCAGGTAGCAAATAGCAAGTGTAACCTTCTTCTGCCATCAGCTGATAACAGCAGGGCAGTGTAAGCTATCCAATAACATAAATGTAACCTGCATCTTACCTTTGTGTACATTAAACCTGTCCCTCAGACATGGTACCAAGCTGGTTACCTTCTGTCATGTAGCTGTTTAATAATCCACATATCAAATGCACAAGCAATAGGGCTTGCATTGAATTCATGCCAATCCTCCTCAAAAGCTACATTTGGACATTTCACAGTGTCTACATCCTTCTCCACATGATATAGCACAGGGTCTTTCAGAGACCTGTGTTATTCCTTTGACAGTCTATAGTCGTGTCATTTGCTAATCTAGTGTCTAATTGCTTATTACTCACTCTCAGCACCCTTGTTATTCCAGTTGCACATCTACAGCTGGCATTTCTCAAACCATTGCACAGCTTTGCCAAAAGGAGCCAGCGTATCTGTTCCAGTCACAGGAACTGGAAGAAAACCCATGAAGTTGATGAGGAGGGATGAAGACACCTTTGAAGACCTCAGGGACATGGCACCGGGAGCAGAGACACAACCCAGAGGGCCACCCACTGAGCTTTCCCACAAAGAGCTTTGGAGAAGGGGTCATGCTTGTTCATCCCTGGATGAACTGGTGTCTCACACCATGGTTCACTTGGTGTTTGAGGCTCCTGGGCTGCAGAGCATTAGGGACAAGGAAATTCCTGGAAACCAGAAAATGCTTTTTCTCCCCGCAATCCATAGCTGTTGAGTTCCTGCCCCGTTCAGGTGAGATCTGTAGGCAGGAGCTCAGCCTTGTAGTGGCTGCTCTTTGAACTTCTTGTTAAGGCACAAATCCTGAGTACCACCTAGGCACATGCTTGTAACTTGGCTGCTCGGTACAGGCAAGTCTATCCATCCTTGAAATGTTTATGGTTTCTTCCTTTTGCTTCTGGCCAGCATGACCCCAGTTCCTGATTGCTCCTCACAGCCATGTCTGATAAGCTTTGCTTCCTTCTTCCTGCCAGGTCCCCTCAATGCTCCTTTGTTTCTCTTTGCAGACACCTTTGCAGGGACACTCACAGGCACTGGAAAGCACAAATTTCTTTTTGTTGTTGTTGATTTCCCAAAGGGAGAGAAATCTCTGGAGCATCAAGTAGGGCCTGGAAAGGTCACAGCTCAGTGAGTTCCTTTCACAAAGGTAGAGGTATAATGATAATGACTTGCCAAATGCATTGAACAAATCCCCCCATTTGCTGAGCCCATTCTTATGACAGGCAGGAGTAGAGTTACCTCTTCCCACCCTTCGTCTGTCTAATTTGGAATATGCTTTCTTTTATCAGCTTCCTATATCTGCTTTGACCTCTCATCATGGCCACAACACAATCTCTCCCATGGTCAGGTGGATGTGGTGGGGAGAGAGGTGCATTTCTGTACTGGGACTGCAGCCTTGTATTGTGTGGAGTGGGCCTTTGGTTTAGGAGGACAAGTATGTTTGATGACAAAATGTCTTAGTTTGATAAATAGGATGTCTTTTCCATTTATTTCACCTGCAGATGACTGATTTAGGGAAGAAGATGAGGCAACAGGGGTTTTCTTGCAGTGGGGAGCATTGTCAAATGGTTAGAACTTATCAGGTGAAGAGTCACGTCTGTTCTTCCAGCAGAGAGTACCTCAGCCCTTTGCTCCAGAGCTCAATTTCAGGTGCAGTTCTACCAGAACAACATTTTTCTCATTTGTACCTTGCTAATTTGCATGATTTCTGGCACCTCCCCCAGCTGCCAGACCACGCCACAGCTCAAACAATACATCAGTGGAGGAAAGTACCCCCCATCCCAATTAGGCTGGCAAAGACTCGTGTCAGTCCTGATGAGAAACTGCTATTGGAGTACTATTTATTCCACTGCAAAACCCACCCTCGCTTTCATGGTGCATTCAGCAGCACAGCTTTCAGCAGCTCTGCAGCATTCAGAGTTGCCTCCACGTGCCGGAATAAATATGAGAAGTGCACTCAGGAACAGGACCTGCATCCCATCGTGTTTTGCTGCATTTGCTCATGTCACAAATTTGGGCACTTGAAAGCTGGGAGGGCTGAGTCATCCTCCTCATCTTGGCTGCCAAACACAAGCCGAGGGATTTTGTCCATTTGTTTCTCCTATAAACTCCTGGTGATTTTTTTTCTCTGGCAACCTTCTTCAGAGGGTGTGTTCGTCGCAGGTTCAATGCTGGTAGCTGGCGCGAGGTGCCTGCATGTGTGTCAGCACATGGGGTTGGTGTCTAAGCTTCAGCTGCAGAAAGGCAATGAATGGAGCAAGAGGAGTGAGGCAGCTCACCAGCCACATGAGCTTGTTGTGCTTTCCTAGATGGAGATGTCTATCTAGCCCCATGTTAGATGCAAGTTGCTCAGGCTGTCTCTTTCGAAGGGTATAACATTTCCACCGGTCCTACATCATATGTTCCAGCCCCAGAGACCTCACAGATAGCTTGCAGCACCTCAGACAGCAATAGCCACCCATGTTTGGGCAACTGAACTCAAGGTGTCTCTTTTAGATAACCTCAGCTAAAGCCACGTGGCACCAAGAAAGAATTCCTGACCCAAACCAATTTGAGGTTGTGCTGAAATACTTCTATTTTCTGACAGATACTCTAATTCCACGATTGGCACCCTCCCAATCTCAAAACATGGCATGGGAGAACACCCTGTTGCCCTGGCTCCAGGCTTGTGTCCCCACTTACCAACAATCCTCTGGCCTCGTATTCAGCTGTGCCTTGGATGAGGCCACAGGAGGAAGGTGGGTAGAAGGGATGGTTGTCTTTTTGGTTTGTGCTCCACAGCTTCTGAGCCACTGAACTTTGTGGTTGTCATGCGAGGAACATCATCATGCTCAGTGGCTGGTGGGTGGCTGTCTGGAAGCGGAGTGGAAGTTGTTTGTGGAATATGTAATGAGGATTATGTATGTATGCAGTTCATCTCACGAAGATGCCAACCTCCTTCTTCTTTCATGTTGGTTTTCTTAAACATAGGAGGGCCCTTCCCCCCCCAGACTGGGAAATCAGGATTCATCCTTCCCCTCTCCACCCTCTTCACCAAATTGAGGTGACTGATTCAAGTCACAATATTTTAGAAACAATAATCGACTCAGGGTGTCTTTTCATGTCGCTTCTTGGTTTTCTGAGCCAGGAAAAGTAAAGATTTCAAACTAAACTGCAAGCACCAATTATAACCCTGCCCTACTTCAAATTTCTAGCACCATACCCAATTGGTTTTTGATGGGACCATCAAGATTTGTGAAAGGACGCAACACAGATTTCATTTTATTGTCCATTCCCAGTGCTGCAGTCTGACATACCAGAGCAGCCTTATAAGAAAGACAGCGATGGCAGAGACACATGTGAGGCTTGGGGCCTCTGGCTCCAGGCTAGCAGGGTTAAGGCATGCCGCACCCATCAGCCAGGGTTTCTAAAGAGCACTTTGCTTCCCGGGACTACATTTGCATGTAGTTGACAGGAAGAGGAAAGTATTTTTTAACTCAAATCTGGAAATCAGTCTGAACTTGCAGAGCTGGACTGGGACACCTGAGCCACCCTACCCCTAAACTTCACAATGCACTTTTTTGGGCAAAATTCCATTTTATTTTGGAGCTGGTTTATTCCTATGTCCATGTCTGTATTTGGTATTAGGAAGGGGCACAGTATCTGCCCTAGTCCCTGCCTTACAGCCCGGATGGCGCTCACCCCCCACCCTCACTCGATGTACCTGAACCCATGCTCTGTGCAAGGACCCCTGCTCCCTGCTGTATCCCTTCCCTCTACACAAATCCTTCATCCCTCCTTCTCTGAACTGAGCTTCTAGGCAACGGCTTGCTACAGAAGTTTTGGCTCAGGATGGACAAGTGGGGAGGACAAGGAGGGTGAGACTTCGCCGGCGAGGACATGGAGATGGGATGTCAGCAAGGGGGTGGAGGGTAGGGAAGGGCAGTAGAAGGGCAAGGTAGGAAGGATGTATTTGTACTTTCTCCTGCAAGCTTCTGTCTTGTTGACCATGAAGACCCTGTCAATAGAGAGATAAGAGAGTAAGTTTTTGCCAGTAAACTAGCTGTGTATCCACTACAGCACAGGAGTCAAAGTTCCAATTCACACAGCTCTGCTGACCCTCAGCAAAGCTCTCCCACCAACAGACACTGAGATGTCCAGGAGAGCCAGGAATGTATCTGTACTTACACCCTTAGCCCTTAAATCTGACTGTAGTCAGCAATGGAGGCAGAGAGGAAACCTCTGAGGTGCCTGGGAAAACTCAGATTCATATTTCAGACAACCTTTCTGGCTGAAAGGTGTTTCAGAGATGAAGCCAGTCTCACTATCCAAGGCACAGGAATTATTTTGGCAGCCTTGGGTATGAGGAACGCTCACCCCTTCCACAACTTCAGCTGCTTGCTGGGGAGGAAGGGCAGGTGGTACATGTCTGCGTTGTGCAATGCTGCCCAACAGAAATGAGTGAATAGTGGGATAGTTACTCCATCACTTCTGTTTCCTTCTTCCTTTTCATTTAACTTTTCCTGGAGGCTTTGGTTTCTCACATCGTGTGCTATAAATGATCCCTTGGGGTTTTAATGTGTTCTGTGTAATTGTATTATTTCCAGAACAAGAGTCAGAGGTTGCCTTTGGTTTCTCTTTTAAAGTCTTTTAAGAAATAGCTTCTTCTCTCACAAAAACAGTGGTCATTTTTTTCCCCTAAGAACATTAACTGCGTTATTTCCAGACTTGTCTTTGATGAGGTTTCATTCCTCTGTACGTCTCCAAGGAAAGATACTGGCAGTCTTGAAAAGATCTCCAATAATATTTGTTTTTTATTTTTGTGAAGGAGCAGGAAAACATGCCTGTATGACATGAGAGAAATAAAATACTTTTCAGTCCATTAGTAACTAAGGTGGTTGTTAAGCAACACCTGACAGAAATAAAACTATATTTATATAATTTCAAATTGATAATGTGAGATAATTTTCATTCAGGAGTCTCCAAAAACCTAGTCAAGGAGTTCTCCAGCACACTGATATCAAATGCTAATGACTGAGAAATCCTTCTTATGGGGGAACTTGCAGAAGTTGGTGGAGCATTGTGCAGAGAAGACAAGCAGGATGTCCCAGACTGCAACATATTTGCCAAGCAGGTGTCGGTCAAGGGCAAAATAATGGGAAAGTTGATCATGGGATTCAGTAATTGGGAACTAAAGGCTGGGAATGTCTTGCCATGGATGGATTGAAGCTGTCTCTATCAAGTGAATTTTCAGTCTCACACTTATGGTTGATAAAAATACCTGCTCCGATACAGTAGATTTTGATTTCTGAAAGGCCTTTGGCTTAGTACTCATTAAACGACAGCACTAAGCCTGAAAATGACTTTGTCTGCCCAACTGCACTGAGAAAAGATATTACCTCTCGCGACAAAGCCTGGCTTACCAGTGTTAATGAAGCAGATGAATGAAGAGCTGCCAGGAAGAAATCACCTTTAGGTGGGATGTTTCTGGTGGAGTGCTGCAGAGCCACACTTCCCTCCTGTTTCGTCACCACCATTGAAGCAGATAGAAAATCACATGCAATAAAGGCATGTGCAAAGCTTCATAAATTGGTGAATAGCAAAGAAGAGAAGACAGGCCAGTGATTACAAGTCTCCCATACAATAAGGCTGTTCTAATCCATCGGTTTATACATCTTGCTTGCTTTCATCTCTCCCCAGAAACAAAGCTCTGCATCAAAGGACAAGCCAGGCTTACCTATGGGGGTCCGTGTCCTGGAATTTGACAGCTCAGAAAATGACCCACGCTCCATAAGCACCAAACACCAGCCTTGCTGAAAAGGCTGGAGGTAATACGTATCTGCATTAGAGCCAGAAATGCCCAACTAATAAATATGTGCTTCCCTGGCTCTGCCTACATGGACAGCTCAGCATTTGTGGTCTTTAAGAGAATGTGAAAAATCAGAAGGGACTGAGAGCAGGGACCAGGCGTGATTTGAGACCTAGAGAAAATGCCACACAATGGGAGATTTGAAAAGCTCAATCTGGTTAGTTGATCAAAAAGAAAAAAAAAAAAAAAAAAAAAAAAAAGCCAGATTGAGAGGTGATTTGATCACAGTGAATAACTGTCTCCCCGCAGAGAAAATACAAGGTACTCAAGTGCTCTTGAATGCAGAGGACAAGGAATCAGTGGTGAAGATCTGAACTCCGGCAGCTTTGCATTGGAAATGAAGCACAAGTTTCTTTCTGCAACGAGCATGACTAATCCATGCAACAAGCACTAGCCATCCTTCTGTTGTTTCCAGAGCAAAGTTGGATGCCTTTCTAGCAAACAGGCTGTGTCCAGCAGAAACGACCAGGCTCAAGAGCTTAGTGATGTGTAAACAGAATAGTGACTTTGCAATCCCATCTGTGTGTAACGAGCAGTGGGGCTGGAAATCATGGGCTCAGCTGTGAGAATGAGCCTGTGGCTACAGCAGCCCAGAGCTGGAGTTTGTCCAGCAGAAAGGCAGGGTTGTCACTACACACTCTTTATCCAAATTGAGGCTTTCTGCAGAAAATGGAAAAAAAGTTTAAACACAAAAAGCTGTGGGTTTTTTCCTCCAGGTGAGCAGGAGTGTCATATTAGGCCATTAACCTGTGCTGCAGTGGTCCAGGTACAGGGAACTGGATGTAGCTGTGTGCACCTACTCCAAAAACTCTGCAGAGAGCAGGAGCCCAGCTCCTGCCCTTAGCTTCCTCCTCTCAGAAACACGGGGTTATTCCCAGACTGGTACTCAAATAATACACGCCAGGTTAACTCCTGCTGAGCGAGTGCCGTCCTGGTGGGGAACACACCACAGCCGGGCGGGTGTGAGTGACTCAGCCTGAGTGGGAGAATGTGCTGAGTAAATGGCATTGGGGGGGATGACTCACAGCGCAGGAACGGGGCGGGGGGGCTCTTTGCAGGTCCGAAGGCAGCAAAGGAATACGCCATCCCCGGCACTGGTGGATGATATGACTCAGGCACAACTTTACCTTTTTCATCCATTATGAAAAGTCAAAGTGGGCCAGGTTTGAAATATCTGGAAATTGAAGCCCTCCTTGGGCAGAGCTGGCTCAAACGCTGATTTAGCTCATTGCGGCTATTGCAGCTGTGTTTTTTGCTGCTCCCCAGGGTATTTCCCTCCACCTCTTTGGAACTGGCATCTACAAGGAGGAAGAAATTCCTGCAGCCTCTACCCAGGACAGCTGCCAGACAGCACCAGCCTCCTGCCATTTCGAGGAAAAACATTGCTTCTCTCTGCGCATCGCTTCCCCAGCACTGCTCACTGCGCACCGGGGACCCCCCGACAGCCTCTCCTAGTCCTGAGGACTCCTAACATGGTTAAAAAAAGATGCATGGAACTCCTGCAGTGAAAGCAAGTTCATCAGATACATGCTAGAAACAGCATAAAACTTCACAAAGGAGCTAATATACCCCCTTCCGGAGTGCCGTGCAGTTTAAATGAAATCTTGCAGACTAATTAAAATCCCTTCATCCATCTCATAAACATCCTGGAATCGTTTTTTTCCCTGACTGAATTATTTAAGGGTTCATTCTCTCAGGATTAAAAATGATTGTTTTAGTGTTGCATTACTGCAAGTTCAGTGCAGTGAAAACCCTCTGGCCTCTAAGGAACTTCAGTTGTATAATAAACTAATAAAGATGCACTGTTGCTCTGCATTCAGACAACTTCTATCTGTGAAACTTGCCACTGGTCCTGGAAACCGGTAAGGCAGGGCCTTTAGGGACACTTCTCCTGCACTCATGCTGGCAGAAAAAAAATGGGAGAAGGGGGCAACTCAAAGCTTCAGTCGGTTCCCCCATCCACTCGACTAAGCAAACCCAGAAATTGCACCTCCAGCACAACTGAGAGCCTCATGTGGGACTGGGAGTGAGGAACAGGGTGAGGAGGAGGCAGGAGCTGCTTAATTAGACACTGCCACCACGGAGAATAACCCTGGCATCACCACCAAACGGGTCACCAGAGACAGCTCAGGGGACTCGCAAGATATAACTGCACAGTCGAACAGGGGAGCCTCTGCTAAACTGCCCCAGTGGACTCCCAGGTTGGTCTCTTCTGCATCTCCAGTTGAATTTCAACCATTTAGAAGGTGGCATCTGGACACAGTAGGACACTGAGGACTGTCAGGGCTGGCTGAAGCCCCCAGCAAGCCTCTTTTGGAGGTCTGGAGTCCAGCCACACCTGCTGTACACAATGGTACCATTGGTACCATGCAGCCCGCGCAGGGGATGCCTCCCTCTCCTGGGGCAGAGCCATCACGGGCAGCTTTTCAGTCTGCTGGTGCAGACCATCCACGGGGAAAGAAACTCCTACACTTATGGCTTCAGCTGTATCTTTACCTATGGCTAAACTTCTTGCTAACCCAGTCTTTCAAAATCTGTTTCAAAATCCTCCCCTATTCCTTTTTTTGACCCTTTTGGTAGGCCTTGACCCATCAGCAGACAGACCAAGGCTTTCAATTCAGGCAAAGCTCCATACCCACAGATGGGCTTACTTCATAGAAAAGAGCAAAGCACTTCCCATCCGCTTGGCTTTTTGGCCCCCGAATGGTGTCTTCAGAGCACACATCTCCTGGGTCAGGTGAGTCTGTGCCAATGGAAAGGAATGATGCTTCCAAATGATATTAATAATGTGGAGAAGTGAGTGAACAAGGCATTTCACATGAGCACTATCACTTTGCCTGTCTCACATTCACTCTGGAATTGCTAATCACGGTACATCAAATGCAATTTAATTTCAATTACAATCTCTCTGATAAAGCTTATGGCTTCTTTCCCCATCCCCCTTCACACACCCTCATGCACTCCTGCTCTCACGCAAACAACACAGCACACAGCACTTTCAGAAAGGAGAAGATCAAATATATTTCTGTTGCATTAACAAAGCCTTTGTGCTGGCATTACCTCTCCTCCATGCATATATGGCATATTGAGAAAGTAGGAACATTATTAACTGAACATTGCTCATAACATTAGGAGTTAATAGATTCCCATGGGAAGGAGACACAGTTCTGACTTCAGTCTGACACTTGGGAGGAATCAGAAGGAAGAACATTCCTTTATTTGACTGGCTGTATTGGGTTTCTGTGGCAAAGTTTTGGTAGCGGGGAGTCTACAGGGGTGGCTTCTGTGAGAAGCTGCCAGAAGCTTCCTCCATGTCTGACAGAGCCAACGCCAGCGGCTCCAAGATGGACCCACCGCTGGCCAGGGCCGAGCCCATCAGCGACGGTGGCAGCGCCTCTGGGATAACGGAGTTAAGAAGGGGGAAAAACCCTGCGCGACTGCAGCTGGAGAGAGGAGTGAGAACATGTGAGAGGAGCGGGTCTGCAGCCCCCAGGTCAGTGCAGGAGCAGGGCAGGAGGGGCTCCAGGCACGGAGCAGAGATTCCCCCGCACTCCCGGTGCAGCCCATGGCGAGGCAGCTGTGCCCTGCACCCATGGAGGCCCCCGGGGAGCAGGGATCCCCCTGCACGCGGGGAGGGCCCCGCGCCGGAGCAGGGGATGTGCCCGGAGGAGGCTGTGAGCCCGGGGAAGCCCGCGCTGGAGCAGGCTCCTGGCAGGAGCTGTGGCCCCGTGGGGAGAGGAGCCCAGGCTGGAGCAGGGTTGCTGGCAGGGCTGGGGACCCCGCGGGGGACCCACGCCGGAGCAGTTCGTGGAGGGCTGTCTGCCGCGGGAGGGACCCACGCTGGAGCAGGGGAGGAGTGTGAGGAGCCCTCCCCTGAGGAGGAAGGAGCGGCAGAGACAGCGTGTGATGGACTGACCCCAACCCCCATTCCCCGTCCCCCTGCGCCGCTGCAGGGGAGGAGGAGAGAAATTGGGAGTGAAGTTGAGCCTGGGAAGAAGGGAGGGGTGGGGGAAGGTGTGTTAAGATTTGGTGTTATTTCTCATTACCCCACTCAGTTTTGATTGGTAATAAATTAAACTGATTTTCCCCAAGTCAAGTCTGTTTTGACTGCAATGGTAATTGCTGAGTGATCTCTCCCCATCCTTTTCTCAACCCACAAGCTTTTCATAGAATCACAGAATCGTTTAGGTTGGAAAAGACCTTTAAGATCATCCAGTCCAACCATTAACCTAACGTTACCAAGTCCACCACTAAACCAATTAAGGGTAGAGTAGTAATTTCATGTTTCCTGGGTTGGTGGCTGGATTATTTTTTAATGAAAGTAAAAACTAGGAATCATTAAGGTTGGAAAGGATCTCTCAGATCATCAGTCCAACCTTCAACCCAACACCACCATGCCTACTAAACCATGTCCCAAAGTACCACATCTACCCGTTTTTTGAACAATTCCAGGGATATATTATATATATTCATTATATATTCTCTCCCCTGTCCAGTTGAGAAGGAGAGTGATATAGTGGCTTTGGTGGGCACTTGGCATCCAGCCAGGGTGAACCCACCACACTGGCACTCAGCTTGGAAACCTGCAGAAAAATTGTATTGGTTTCACTGAGGCTGTAGAATCATTATGGAGGCTCTGGCTAGACCGTATAATGGGTATTTATCTATTCTGCAAATGACATCTGCAAGCCTTCATATGTTCAACAGAAGCTGGGAGAGTCAAGGAAAGAAGTGTTAGGCATCTGCACAGCTCCATGGGAAGCCCAGGGAGATATAAGCAGGATGCAGTGAGCGAGGGCAGGTAAAGGATGGAGAACTGAGGGCGACAACCCAGCCTGGGAACTACCCTGAAAACTGGGGGCACTGAAGAAAGCCTGGAAAAGACCAGAGAGAACAAGGCCATGGCCAATGGCAACAAGATGTCATTTTTTTCTTGGCCTTGGTGTGCATGGCCTACTTTTTTTAATATTCAGACAAATTTCCAAATGATGGATCTCACTCTGCAATCCCCTTCTCCTTTATCCTAGGCCTGACACATGTACAGACATAAATGTGTGAATTTTATAATTAATTCCTACATTTAGCCTAGTGGGGCTTTGACTCTAGCACTTTCACTTTTTTTTTTTTTTTTAAATTTCAATTTTGCAGCTGCTCCTGTCTGCTCTAGAAACCTAGTTCACTTTGGAATTGAACATGAAATGTGGAGAAGACAAAAGCAGCAATTAGCCAGATGGCCCTGCACACAGTCACTAGACCATGGGAGATCAGACCATCCCTCCAAAGAGCAAATTACGGTTGGTGGCTTCATGGGGGCAGAGACTCAGGCACCTTCCAAGGAATGTCACATTCAGGGCTATTTTCATTTCAGTTCCTTTTCAATTTATTGCAATTGACCTTGCTTTGGAAGATGCTGTTTAAAAGAATAATATATGGGAAGCCCTAAGTTAGCAGTCACTGCAAGGGAAATGGTAAAAACTAAGTCTCCAGGGCTGGAGGCAAGCTCAGATAGCTCAGGGCTCTGTGCTTATGGGCTACCTGAACCCAACTGAACGGGCAGCCCACCACCAAGAACAGCCTTCACCCTTCCCCACTGCACAGGGGCAGGAGAGTGTGGGCTGCACCCTGGCTGGATCCCCTCCCAGTGCGAAAGGATGGATTTTTGAAGAGGTTATTGGCTAATTTATTGCATGCCAGCAGAGCACTAGAGCCTTGAGACTCTCCAAAAACACCCTCAGCTCTCCAGAGGCGACAGCTAGAAGGACAGCCTTATAATTTGACTCTACCCTCCAGTAAAAGAGAGAGGTTTGCATTTCTCTTGCAATGTGTTGAAGGGAAGAGCAAGATTGCAGCACACTGCTTTCTCTCTCACTCCTGCATCTGTCTCTTTTTCACCCTTGCTTGTGCGTTTTCTCTCTATTCCCCCTCCCCAACACACCTTTTTCCTTCTTCCTCCCCTCAACGCAGGTGCTCCCAGCTTTCAGGACTTGGCCCTAACTGGTTGCAGACCTTTGGCACTTTTCCCTGAAATAAGACTTTTTTATTTTATATGCAAATACTTTTCAAATTGCAGCAAAGCCAGGAATCTGCTCCAATTGAAAGAGCTTTTCAGAAAAGTGTCTTAAGCTGAAATGTGAGCCTCACCGGAGCTCAGTACCTTTGCAAGTGAAAATGGAAGTTGTCAGGAGACGATGAGATTAAATCTTCCCAAAGTGTGAATAGCAAATGACCAGGCTGCTATGACAAAGAGAGGGCTGAAGATACAAATTGCTTCTACATACCATTTCTATAGATTTTGAAGATGAGCTATAATGTAAAAAAGAAATAAAAATAAAAAACCAAATAAAAATACAAATAAAAAATCAAAACCAAACAAAAATACAAATGCAAATACAAATACAAATAAGAAAAAAAGAAAGAAAAAGAAAAAGAAAAAGAAAAAGAAAAAGAAAAAGAAAAAGAAAAAGAAAAAGAAAAAGAAAAAGAAAAAGAAAAAGAAAAAGAAAAAGAAAAAGAAAAAGAAAAAGAAAAAGAAAAAGAAAAAGAAAAAGAAAAAGAAAAAGAAAAAGAAGAAGAAAAAGAAAAGGAAAAAGAAAAAGAAAAAGAAGATAAAAAGAAAATCAAGGGTGGCAGGAGAAGCATTGACCCTTTGGATGGAGAAGACAGCTCGGTTGTCTGCAGGCAGTTGCAGGCAGGGTGGCTCTTTCACAGGGGACATTGGGGTCACTCTCCTTGCTGAGGTCCCCAATGGCACGGTGTGCATGGAGCTGGTGAACCCACACCCGCCTGTGTCTGAGCTGAGGAGGAGACGGCATGGGTGTCCCCAGACACCATCCTCAGTGCAGAGATGTGAGCTCTCCTAGGCACGTCCTTCGGCCTCTCTCGGGATCCAGCCCTAGGACAAGATGAAACATGACCCAGAAGTCCCCCAGACATGCCTTCTGAATTCAATTACTCTGTGATTCCCCTCACCTAATGCTTTTAGCCAAATTCTTACAGCAGTGACTTTCTTATTCAGTAGCTGCGTGTTTTACCAGCTCACCCTTGTCCAGAAGTGAGTGGACTGGTGTTAGAAGAGGACTTGAGTAGGAATAAATCCTGACCTATGGGTTTGTGGCGGTCTGCTGTGAATGCAACCAAAGCTTTCCACCCCTGTAATGAGAGCTGGGTTATGAACCTGCTCATTGGCTTCCACAAGTTCCCCCTTTTTCAGCAAAGAGCACCTTAGATCAGGGCAGTGATGCTTGAACGGTCCGTGGGGTGGTGGTGCCAGCGGGGTGCAGTGGATGGGACCCTGCTGCTCCCTCTGTGTGAATGAATGAATTGGTTAGCTCTGGCACCGACCTAACCCATGCGTCCTTTTCAAGAAGCTAAAGGAAAGCATTGGAAAGAGAGCACGTGGGAACTGACTGGTCATGCATATAGGGATATCGGAAATGACTTGGCTGGAAACGTTGCCCAGAGCAAGGTCTGGGGCAGCCCCAGTGGCCAAGGCAAGGGCGCTGGCACTTTCTCTGCTGCTCCGAGGACTGTCTCATGTCCTCCGGCATGGTGTGCTTTTGTCAAGTCAGTTAAGTGCAGAAATGCTCCTCTTTCTAATCCAGCAAAGGTCCCCCCAGGCAGTTCCCTGTGGAGCAGAGCAGTTATCACAGCTGGTCCCACGCAGCAGACAGGCAGGGCTCTCTGCTGCCGATCTGCCTCCCCCAGGCACTGTCCTGGACCCCGGCGCTCTGCCTGCCCAGCTGGCACTGCTCAGTGCTTTCCGTCTGATCCTTTAGATTTGCTCTTTGCCTCCGGCAATTCCCTCTGCAGCAGCTGCTGTGCTGTCAGCCTGGCTGAGACGAACAGGTCTCTACACTGTTTGAAAGGCAGCTGCAACTGTCTGGAAAAGTCCCTCCGTCCCGGTCCCTCTTGGGGAAGCTCAGCCTGACGCTGTCCCGTCACCATCAGGGGAACATTTGGCATCCAGTGATGTGCGTGGGTTTGCAGTGAGAACGTGCAATGCCTGCTGCATGTAGGGTACAAGTGGGGTCCGGTCCTTGGAAATGCCAGTTATGGCTTTAGATGCTGAAAATAGCTTTGGGAGCCTGTCCCATCCTCATCCCTTCCACCCGCAACACTGCTGGGGGCGTAGAAGGGGACAAACTTGGCCTTGTCCACGTTTGCTTTCAGAGGTGGGTTGGACTCAGCCTTGCAGATAATCTCTGTGATGAGTAGAGCTGCATTCAGTTGTTCCTTGGGCCCTCTGAGTCATTCCCCATCTCTTCATTTCATCTGAATCCAGCCAGCCCAGGTGGACAAAGGATGTCCCCTCCTGGGTCTGTTGGCTCCAGTGATGTGCTGGGTGCGAGGCATCTTCCTTGTGAACACACAGTGACCCTCCAAACCGTCACCCACACAAAAAGCAAACCTCTGCAAATCATAGTGGAACAAAAGTCTGCTTCTTTCCAGTTCACATATCACGCTGTGCAATGTGAGAGTCTTTTTCCTCCTGCTGGAACCAACTCTTACATCCCCAGGGAAAAGCTGTTATTGAAATAGCGGAGCTGGGGAAATAAGTTCATACATACCGAGATACATACAGGCAGAGAGAGGCATCTAATTACTTTTTTAGGGCCAGCTCTTTTGCTGGTAGGATCTGACTAAGATTTATTGGCTTCCAGGTTATACCAAAGAGCCCAACGATGTGCTGTAGCTCACCAGCATCCCCATGACTAGGGTTTGCTCCTGCTTGGCTTGTTTCCTTCACCTCCAATATTCGTGAAACATCAAAGCCGGAAACCCACCACCCCCACTGACACCCACTTCCCAATTTCAGAGCAAATAATGATCCAAAGTATTTACTGACACAGGCAGGATATCTCCTGCCATGGGTCAGTGCCAGTAGCTCTGGTTGTCTTTTTTTCCCTCTCTGAGGTGTCTCGGTGTCACAGCTGAGCAGAGGGAACCCTCTCTAGCTCTCGCTCATTCACACTCTCTCTGTGCTGCTGCATTTAAGTGGGGACCTAATGCATTGCAGCAGGGAGCTTGTCACAACATATTAGCAGGGTATCTCTGGATAATTCCCTTCCATCAGCTCAACTACATCTCGTTTTCCAGGCAGATTTTAGGAAATTTTTGTATGTGTTATACAAGGCTCAGCAAATATCTCTGACTTGCTTTGCAGAGCTTTCACACAGCCTGTCTGGTCCTTCACTCAATGCTTTTGATGCATACCTTGAGGTGATTTTTTTTTTTCCCCTGTATCTGATGACTTTCTTCCCTCTTCTAGCTTTGCCTTGCTGAGGGCTTGATTCATCTGACCTAATGCAGATGTCTTGTTTGGGGTAGGAAGAAGGGAGGTGACCAGCCCCAGTGTGGAGACCTTCGCAGTGACGGATGACGACCTTCCCCCACCAAGCAATATAAAAGCTAAAACAAAATGAGTTGAAAGAACAAAGGGGAAAGATGTGGTTTTGCTTTACAAAATATTTCAGTGCCTTAAAAAAACTCTCCCAAGCTCAAAATTGGGATGCCCTTAGGTCTTTTCCCCAGTGAACCTGTCGTGATAGCCATTTCCCCCTGAATGGTGTTTCCCAGCCCCTGAATCATTTTGTGTTAAATAATCCCAGTCACCATTACAGGGCTGGTTAAATGGCAGGCAAACATCCATAGATCAGTCTGTCTCATCCTTACAGCACGGTGATTACATGGAAGATGTATCGGCTGGGTAATATCCACAGAGCAGCCATTAAGCTGACTGGGGGCTGATCCAGGCCCTTTGGCTGGAATAACGCGGTTAATCACACAAACTCATTTCATGACTATTACTTTTGCGGCTCAAGCTCCCCATGCACCTTCATCACAGCAGCATAAGCACAGTAGAGAAGCCACGGGGCATGGCATGGGGGAGATCCAGGCTCTGGGCTTATCCCGCTATTGGGAAACAGGGGATGATTTCAGCTTCCAGACATTGGATTTAGGGATGGAAATCTGGTTGAGCCATGTTCATAGTCCCAGCACCCCACAGCCAAACCCTGGCCTGCATCAGCAGGGTTTCCCTTCCTGACCCCTAATGGGAGCTGCAGCCCTATAAAGGACATGTTAGAGTAAAACCTAAGGCACAGTCAAGCTCTTACAGAGATTCACATGAAATAAAAGCAGCTTGAAGGGACCAGAGAAACCCCAGGATTGGGTGGTATCACAGGGAAGAAGGGCTGATCTCAAACAAGGTGCACAGGCTCCTTCTTCCCACCAAGCAAACCAAGTGCTTCTGGTCGCTGGCTAACTGAGCATGCTAAATGGTGATAACAGAGTGAAAATTGGGAAAAAACCCCACATTGAACAGTGGAAGAAAAACCACAGCTTGTGAAGATATCTCTGGTCCAGGCAATGCTTAAAATGTAGGTAGTGTTAGACAATATTAACATTTTTCTGGGCACCTGAGAGCCCTGCCAGAGGTCAAACAAGAGCTTTTTTGGTTTGCGGTGGTGGACCTCTGTTCTGAGAACAAACCTCCACTCTCTGGTGTCTGTCACCAAGAAGCAATTTGCTCAAGCAACCCCCTGAGCTCGTAAAAGCTGACAAAGGTCCTGGATTGCCTCAGGTTAGAAAGGTTTGTATGAAGGATGTTATCTCATTGCAGCATAAACATAATGGCTGTGCACATTAGTTATATTCCTGCATGTTTTTCTTCTTCTCTTGCTGAAAAATTAGGTGTGCAGAGATTAGACTCATATCTCAGCAGCCGGGAGGCTATTTACTCATCCGTCTCTCTGTACTCCTTTACCCCCAACTGTGGCAGGATGTCCCCGTCATGGCAGTGTGTGCCAATTCCTGCAAACCTCAGTAAAACCTAAGCCCAGATGAAACCTGCTCAGCAGCAGGTATAGCCTCACATACAGAAAATTCATCAAAAGACTCATGGACTAGCAATGAGCTCGTCAGCTAGCTGAGCACCAGGTTGCTGGCATGTAAAAACCAGCAGTTGTTTCTGAGGCCCCTAGTTTGGGCCTTCTGTGATTTTTTTCTGCAAACGAGAAGGCAGCGGAGCGAGGTCGTGCGTGCGTCCCCTAGGTGGCATCTACAGGCTGTGCAGTGACTGTCCCCACGCTGTCCCCGCCGGTGGCAGCCCTGGGACACAGCCCCACACCCAGCAGCAGCACAGTGCATCCCGAACCCCCCCCAGTCAGGCAAAACCAACATTTCCTTGGGGATACTCTTCTTCTTAAACACAGCACGACTCTTCCCCCGGGCTTGAAGCCAGGTGCTTGTGTTTGTGGTAAGAGACCCTGTGAAGTTCCTGCACACACATCGCGTTGGGATCCTGCACTGTAATTCACCCCGTTAACAGCATTGATATGTTCTGCTTTGCCTCTATAACATCCTTTCCCAGCTGGGCTTTAAGCTTAGTTTGCAATATGGGAAATGAAAGCACAGAGGAGGCCCTGATTTGCCCAAGCATAGAGCTCACAGGGCTGAAAAATACTGGAAAAGGGCCTGATTTCCCAAACTGCTGCTGCTCTCGAGCAGATGCAGGTGAAGGAAGTTGCACAGGGTGATGCTGGTCCAGATCCCTCTCATGGCAGAGGGGTTGGCCTTTGGGACTCCACTTTGGTTTAGCCCAATTTGCAAAAGGTTCCCATCTGCCGGCAGTCTGCTCTTCCAGCATTGTCAGTCTGCTGCTGTCACTGCTTCCCTCCTTCCCAGCACCCTCCGCTGTTTCATCAGCCCTCTTCCTCCTCCTCCATCTCCCCACCCTCCCTATGTGCCTCCTCGGAGCCAGTCCTCATCAGCCAGCACCTCGTGGGGACCCCTGCACCCTCCCAGCCGGGCTGGTGGCAGCTGCCCCTGTTTGCTCTGCCCAGACTGGGAAGGGGAAAGGGGAACTGCTGGCAAATCCCAGCTCTTGAAGGCAGGAGCTGAGGACATGCCAGGCAAGTGTAGATCCCCGCAAGCAAACATCCGATGGATTAAACACACCAATAACAGATTGCAGGACCCTAGAAATAATCCGGGAATTTGTCCTCTGCCCCACTGGAGGAAGTCAAAGGGATGGAGGTGCCTCAGAGAAGCAGCTCTCTGACCTACATTGCTTCGCTGGAGAGCGGGATGTTGTCTCGAATGTGATGCCTATAAAGCACACGTGTGAATTTGCTTGGGAGGCAGTTCACCACCCTGGACAGGGTGCAGCAGGCTCTAGCGCTGGCTCAGCACACTGGCAGTGTGACAAATCACCGCTGCTCCCCCTGCCTATGCTGCTTTGTCTGCTGAGAGTGCAGGACACGTGTTCCCTATAGGTGCACCATGAGGGATAATAAATGTCCAATCTCTGCCCAGAGGCAGTGACAGATCAGCGATTCATTTAGCTCTGACCTCCTTGCACATGGCACCGCTCAGGAGCTGGGGATTCAGCCCTGGTGGAAGCCATTGGGACGTAACTCAGCCAAGGACAAGGACACATCCCTCCTCTTTCAAAAAAATTTGCCTTGCTAAGGCATTTCTTGGATCCTTGTTACTAGGCACCTAAGGACATCAAGACCTTAGAGCATCCCTCTGAGGCTGGACCGGGCTCCCATTCTCTTGCAGAGCCTCAGCTGTAAATGCCCAGCAGCAAAAGTGTGCTCATCCAGAACCCCAGCCACCCAGAGAGGCTTTTACGCTGGTCCCTGCAAGTGTGGCTCAGTCCATAGGAGCAAAATGAATCTGTGGAGGACGCCCTGACCTGAGCTGCTTGTACATGGGGAGGAAAAGAGACCTCTTTCCAAACCCACCACTTACTAAATTACTGAACCTGCAACCAAACTGAGCTTGAGGAAACAGGGCTGATGCACTTCTGGGCTGGGATTAGCTGTCAGAAAGATTAACCAGCATTAGAAATCCCAAGAACGGATGAGAACCACAAATGATGTTACTGGAGACCCGGGTGAGCAGCCCAAGAAGCCACTGCACTCACGGTTTGATCTGCTTCTCCTGCCCCCTCCCCTGCCTGCTGCTCCACAACTAATTTTAGGTTAAAGGCCTTTTATCGGCTGCCAAGCCTCCAGCATGCTCCAGGCACTCAGGAAGAACCAAGTCTCCTCCCTGTGGTTTTCTGAAAGGAAATATTCACAAGGTTTTGGGGGCGACAGAAGTGAGAACTTCCCACGAAGCAGCCGCAGCTCCTGCGATCTGCCCTTGGAAGTGCCCAGGAAAAATATCTCCTGGACCAGAATTTCTCGAGGAGCATTTCTGTGCCTCATTCAACCTGTTTTGGCACCTTCAGCTCCAGGGGAGCCTCTCACCTGATGCTAATGAGTCACCCCCACTGACTGGCAGGCCCCAGCAATTAAAAAGCCTAACTTTCCAGGTGATTTATGAAAAAAAAAAAAAAATCCACTTTGGGGTTCTTACCCTCTTAGACTGGGTGTCTTTGGGTCACATTTCCTAGCTTTCATTTCCTAATTTTCCTGTTTGAATGGAAGGTGACCGTTCCTGCAGGTTCAGGATCTCGAGCCTGAACACAGACCAATATTTTGGGACTCACAGTAAACCTGAGCAGCACAAACACCTCCAGTTTGCCTAGAAAACAAACAGAGCCAGTTCCTTCCCATGGGGGAGGAATTCATGGACATGGTGACGACTTCCTTGGCAGCCGGAAAGCTTTCAAAATGCAGGGTGCGTTCAAAAGCAGCAGCTCACTCAGCCTTAAACGGGGCAAATTTTGCATTGTGCATCTTGCTGAGCACACCTTCTAGCTGGAGGTAGCTTTGAGCAGACCAGTGCACTGGTGCCAAGCTGGAGCCAAACCTTGCAAAATTAGTTAATTTAGATGCTTATGCTCAAGTTAATGGGAATGTGGAAGGTTTAGTTGTGTTGAGTCATCCTGTGTAGCAGCAAAACCCCAAGTAGAAAATGACCCATGAGACCACGTCCCTGCTCCAGAGTGGATGTGACTGCTTTTCTGTAGAGCTCACGAGCCGGGACGATGGACCGTGCCTGGCAGAGCTCAGCAGAGCTTTCGTCTGCTCGCAGGTAAGAGCGCTGCCAATGCACCTTCTGCTGGCACACGAACAAAGAGGCAGCTCCAGCTGCTGCCCATTTCCTTCCTGTGCTTCAAATGTAAACCTGCAGTTACCTGTGCTGCCATCACGGCTGGTTTCTGAGCTGCTTCTCTGGATAATTGGCAAAAGACAAACAGCAAGATTGATTGTAGAATTGAATTAGATGCTGAGGCTGCTAGCTGCACGTCCTGGCCCTGCTCCGGGGTCCCAACACCCTGGAGGCTGTCATCTCTGCAGCAGGCAGGAAAGAACAGGGGAGATGGATGAGGAGAGAGGAATGAGCTACAGCAGACATCTGTCAGTGCATCCGTGAGGCTCTGCTGCTGGATTCAGTCCCGCTGAATTGCAGTGCTGAGAGATCTGGGGATGGTGTCCTGTCTTGCGGTTCAGCACACCCAGTGCCAAGCAGCTGGGGTACGGCAAGGGAGGACTGCCCTTCCCCAATGAAGCATGACGTGGACTGGTGACCTCGCACAGCCTGGGGCTGACCATGGTGAACTGGGAGATTAGGCTTTTCTGCAGCATCAGCACAGATGGAGCCTGACCCAGGCTGCTTTTTCACTAGTGAGCATCATTCCTGCCAGCGGGTATTCCCTGGTAGCCTGAGGTCAAAAACGCCCCCTGCAGAAGCCTGGATGTGAAAGATGCCTCTAGCTTCATACCTGGCTCTGTCCCAGATAGCCTAGGACAAGGGGAGGTAGAGGAGTCAGGCTGCAAGGAAGAGAGATCTTCTGCAAGTGGAATATGCTGCTTTGCAGAGGGGTGGGAAAGGAGTAAAAGCAGAGATCTTCTCTTCTCATTTTATTTTTTCTTCTTCATCCAGAAAAGGGAATGCACTGCTCCAAAGGCAGCTCTGCCCTGTTATTAACTGTTCTGCAGAAGCAATTACTGCAGTTGCCACAGCAATGCTGTGTGCGTGGAAGGAGGTGCCGGCTGCCACGCACAACTTTCCCATTCACACACAATGCCCATCACAAAGACGTTCAAGAACATATGCTGAAGGGGGAAATACATCCCAGACCAAACTGGATCCCTTCCTGCACACCAGTGATTTCCTCTCCTCCCCTGGAGAGGGACCTGCGGTCCTTTGGTTGACCCCCACTCAGCAGTTAATTATTCCTAAAGAAGAAAAAATTCTGGTTGAGCAATGATGGAGTAAAACATGCATGAGAAACACAGTTAGCAAAATGCCAAGGACCTTAAACTCTATGGAATGGAGCGTTATAGGTATATTAATAATCTCTGTGCTTCTCATGGACTGAGGGACTTTACAAAACAAGAGAACAGACCAAGAGAAATGCCCAGTAAATGACTATCCTTTTTTATAGTTCCCTAGCTGAAGCAGTGAAGACCTACAGGGTCATAGTTAACATGTGCCTGGAGAAAAATGTTTGGTAGAAAGAGGATTTTTACCTATGTGGCCAAATTATTTTATCACTGCAACTCGTAGGCAAGCTAGCTTTCCCATCACTTCCCACAATAAGCACCTCATCTGTACACAGGCCATGGCTGGAGAAACAGAGAAGGTGGAAAGTTTTTGGACTCATCAAATATCAGGAGATTGTCTGTGAGATTATTGTAAGGAAAATATGCATCAACATCCCCAAACACGCAAAGAAAATGGGCTGAGAGGATACAAAACTGGACCACACTTTGCCAGACATTTTTTGGCTGCACGTGCAAACCATTTTGTACTAGCAGCATCCACAGTAGCCACGAATGTTTTCCAAGAGCCATGTCCTTGGGCTTAGAAAGATGCAAGAGCATGGCTTTGGAGGACATAGTCCTGCAGAATACCTCAAACAATGGCTGAGTCCATTTCCAGGTTGCATTACCCTGAAAGGAGATGGAGACGGGGCCTTGTATCAGCCTTGAGCTTTGAAGGGAGACATCCCCATATCAAAGCTCTTTCCCCGCAAGACTGCCAGTCGCCGTCAAGCCAAATGGCGCCGTTGCTACGAGTAACAGCCGGCACCACCTCCAACACATCCACCGCCTGGCTTCCTCCCATCTCCGAGCGCAATGGCCCAAGCTGGCTGGTGTCTTGGCACAAACCCACCCTCTAATTAAGGCATAAGAGAAGGAAGGGGAAACCTTCAAAGAAATCCCACCAACAACCCTTACAGGAAAGCTTAAGACCTGCCCAAGCAATTGCCTGATCCGAGTCCTCTTCATACCCTTCCCAGTGTGGTCTTGCTCAGCCTCCCAAGCCCATCTGCCCTGACGGCATCTGGTCACTTCATCTCTTCCCTTTGTGCCACCACAGAGATGCCTTTTATAGAATTTTACATTAGGTTTGTTTTTTTATTTTATTTTTATTTTGCTGCTTTTTGCTCTCTGCAGTGAGGCCCTGTGCGTCATTCCTTCTGGGTTTTATTTGATTGCCTTTTGGAGATGGGAAGATTAACGTTTCATCAAATGTACAGGGAGTAAATAACCAGATTTGAAAGACATCCAGAATCTCTCCTGCCTTGAGTGGCATTTACAGACCTGAAGAGTGGGGAGGTATTTTTGCCACAAGCCATTTCTGAGGAAGTCACAATCCTTACCGTGATCTCTGGAGGACATTTCCATCGCTCATGACATGCCTATGCCCATGATGTTGTGGTCATGCCCAAAGGAAGGGTGTATCGGTTACGATATATGCAACAGTGTGGACGTGGGTCTCCACCCTGCCATACCACTGGCAGGTCCCCAGAGGCACAGGCATGTCCCTGTGTCAGCGGAGCTGCACCGGACACCATCCATGCCACAGCATCATGTACACCCATGCAACTCATGCACATCGATGCAACAGCATCACAGGCAATGCAACAGGAGGAGGGAGGATGGGTCCCTGTGCTGCTAACGGAGACACAGCCATGAACACACTGGCTCGATACTGGCAGGGTCATGCATCTCTCTGTCACACGGTGCATGAAAGCAGAGCACTTTCAGCTGGTGGATTGATGGGATCAGTCTCCCGAGTAAAACCGTGGAGTTTTTCCCAGCCACAAACCATGGCGTTTTGTTTGATCAGAAATGCCAATTTGCTGACTGGCAAATTTCAGTTGACTTAGCTAAAAGCATCTTGATTGAGGAAAATAATAATTATGGCTATTATTATGATTAGTTTAGCATTCTGCCTTGAGGTTTAATTAGCTGTAAAACAAAAGCTTTTGTGTGCGTGTTCTATTAAAAATTTACACTTCCTCCCAAAACAAATTTGAAAAATATGACAAGCTATTTTAAGAAACTCAGAAATCAAATGAGATGTTCAGTTACATCCCAGATCTTTGTGGGTTTCCCAGCTTCCTTGAGTTTGCTTGTGTTAATTTGCAGTTTCTGTGTTTTTGTTAACATGGTATCTCCTACTGACACACACAATCTGGGGAGGGGAGAAGAAAGGGCAGGAGGGAATTACCCATGTACTGAAGGAATCAGTCATTTGCCACATGGAGCAATGAGTCAGAGCAAAACCCAGCCCAATGCGTGTTGCAGTTGGGTTTTCCTTCTCCCAGGAGGACACTGGTTTCTCTCCCTGCGTGACTGCATGGGCAACTTCTGCATCTCCAGCAGAGTTTGCTGGGATGAACAGGGGTCTGAAGCATCCAGAGGCCACCCAAGCCTTTTGCAAGGTCTTCAGGACCAAGAAATTTTCTGCCAGCCCAGCTCTAATGTAATAACCATTAAAGGAGGTTGTTGATTGTGTAACAAGCCTTTGGCTTCCCTCCCTGCAACGTATTCAGTGGGTCTGTGGTTTAAGATTTCCTGCTCTTTCTTTCAGAGCAGCCGGAAGGCTTGCAGGGACACGGCAGGCTATACTGAGTGGTCAAATGCAACAGGGCAACCCAAATTTGGGGCACGATACAGTGACCTGCAATGAGGGAAACCTGGTCCCAGCAACAACTTTCTTTTGTCAGGCAAAATTTGAGAGCATGTTCCCCTCACTGCAGGTCTAGGAGGAGGGGAAAGGGTCGGATACAGGACAGAAATCCTGCAACTGGATTTTAAAACCAGAGCAAAAAGCAAGTCCTCCAGGAGAAACTTGATGTGTTGCGTTGGGTTTTTTTTCTCAGCCTGCAGTTTCTGAGCTCCCCCAAGCACCACACTGAAAAGCATCCTCTGCTTTACTCGATTTATGCAGGAAAGAAACAGTCCCAGCCCACCGGTAGGGAAACTGAGGCAACTTGCTGATCTCAGCCTTTGGCTGAGAAGCTAAACTCCACTATTCCACCAACCTGATCTATACGTCCATGACATGGAGGATTATTTTTTTTCCTACAGACATCACACTTGGAAGCAAAGCCCCATGGCCCACATGGCTACAGATGCCCCATGCAGGAAGCAGGGACACGTGTGCCGGGTTCCCCTGGTGCAGGGACTACTCCCAGGCTTGTCCTCGTTGTGCAGGACGGACACATGCAACAGCGTGTTTTTGCCAGGCAAGGGGAGGGGATGGCTGCAGGGGACAATGTAGGAGCACTGCGGTGGTATAAGTCACACAAACAGCCCCATAGAGCAGCCGTCGTGGAGCTGCTTAGAAATAGGAGTGTCAAACCATATGCAGTTACATAAAATAATAATAATAGTATACCAAAGGCAGATAAAGTCAGGCTAAATTGCTCCTCTCCCTCCTTCCTGGGGATCCGATATTTCTCTTCATTCTCCCCATCCCTAATACCCATCTCCCACGTTTGTCTCTGCGCCGCACCAAGGAGTTTGAGATTAACCATGACGAATGGACTGATTTCCTTGTCTCAGGGACTGTTTTATTTTTCCTTTACCACATCTGACAAGTTGCATTTTACTATAAATCCCCTCAATTAGGCCTTTCAAATAGCACTGCAGCCGTTTCCCTGATATATGGGGAAGGAATTATCTTCATGTCCCTGGCAACCAATTCCTTGACTAAAAATAGTTGATGCTCACTTTTGCTTTCCTCCCATCACCCCACACTTTGGGCATCTGAGAAGAGCGTGGCCATTGCACGTGTCCCACATCGTGGCCATGGGTAGGCTGAGATGGCCAAGGATGAGCCCCAGGGGCTCAGCGTGGAAATGGGGTCCCCAGTGCTCCCAGCTGCAAGGTGCCTTCTGTGCCCTGGGGTGCACAAAGCCCTGAGCAGCCCCCCAAAACCAGAGCATGGAGCTGTCTTAGACCCACAATGCACTCAGTGAACGGGCTGGATCCAGGCTGCTCAAGGGTGCAGGAGCTTTCTCAAGCCTCTTTTAGAAAATTTTGCATTTTCAGTTGGGCTTATTGAAGTGAAAAGTGACACAGAGGTGGCTCTGGAGTGTGTCTCATCCTGTCACTTGTCAGGGGTAGGGATGTTAGGAGACCTAAGAAACAAAGAGTTTCCTGAATTTACCAGAGATTTACATATTTTCAAACTTCTTTGCCAAAGCAATGACACAGTTGATTAAATCCAGCTAATGCCAGAAGATTTACGTCTGTGGTGTTTATTTCCTTTAATTACTGGGCCAGGAGCATTTACCCTTTGGAGCCTGGGATGGGTCGTTGGTTGCACCCGCATGCTGGGATGCAGCCCTGGCTGGCCGCTCTCGCCTTGGTCCAGCAGATGCAGGAAGGACCTTGGTCACCTCCTGCCCTCTCCCATGCTTTGGAGACACAGAGCAGCTCACTGAAGATGGATGGAGGCTTCAGCCATGAATCCATCAATGGACGCTGCCCTCCTATTAATCTGTCTGCAATATGCCCTGGTCTGCAGCCGTTCCCAGAAGTGGAGGCTGTGGTTATTCAAAGAGGGAAGTGCGGTTGAGCACCCCATGAGAGAACGTTGGTGGATGCACCAGCATCAGGTAGGGGAAACATCTTTGGTGCCCCCAGGATGGTGACCCCAATGGCAATGTCTTCTGTCATCCCCTTTGCAGCAGCACATCTTGGCTCTCCTTATTTCCTCAAGGAAAGAAGAAACCATAACTTGCTGCCTGGCTTTCTGCTGCCAGGTCACCGTGGGCAGGTGGAGCCTGGCTTGCTCCCTGAGGTGGGCACAGCATCCACAGCTGATGATGACCCCCTCAGGCCCCAGGCAAGTGTAGAAGTGATGCCCTGAAACTTCCCTGGCACGGGGAAGTGGGTTTCACCCAGAGAGATCCATGCAGCTCAGAGGTGGACCCGAGCCTGGCCATGGCACCCCCAAGAGACAGGGGATGTGGGGGACCCCTCCCCCGGAGCCCAGGGCAGAGGTTGCCAGGGTGGTGGGACAGAGGTGAGACAGAGAGGCACGACAGAGAGCTCTTAACATCTGAGGCGGGCAGGGGGGGCATTAGCCGAGACCCCAGGAGCGTCATCCAGGCTCCCCTGCACCACCCTCTCCTACTTCCCACCCTCCCCAGAACATGTCCCCCAGACCAGTGCCCCTCTCCTCTGTCAGTTCAAGCCCCACTGCTCCTGCCCCATCACCTCTGCCCCTTCCACCACCCATCATCCTAGGAGAAAAACCACCCTCCCAGCAGCACCCCCACCTCCTCCGTGACTCAGTTTCCCACGTTAGGATGAAGTGCCCCCAGCACAGCCCCACTGCGTGGAAGAACAGAGGCCCCACATCCCCTCCTTGTCTCAGGAGCATCTCCCTCACAAGGAAGGTCTGAAGCTGGTTGCATCCCATCCCTATGGGAAGGGGAAGGGGGCTCTCACCTCCCTCCACCTTCACCAGCCAGTTTGCAAAGGGGCTGCAAAGGGTGGAGGCAGGAGGGGAAACCTCCCCTTCCGCCAGTCCCTCTGCCAGAGCCCTGGAGCCAAATCCCCAAATACACAAACCCTCCAGCAAACTGCAGCCCCAGTCCCTTTGCGCAGGCAGGCAGGAGCCCAGAGCCTCCGCAGGAGAGCAGCGGCTGCACAGTGGGGGTGCGGGGGGCAGAGAGGGGAGAGCCGGGGCAGGGGGGAGCAGGGGGGCAGGTGGGGGTCCCTGGGCTGGTGGGAAGTTTTTGCTGCTAAAGATGCTGAGGAAGGGAAGGAGAAAGGAAAAAAAAAAAAAAAGAGTTGGAAGGCACTAGGGAGGTGGAGGAAGGAAAAGGGGAGGAGGAAGAGGAGGAGGGAGAGAAGGGGGGAGTGGGAGGCTGGCGAGGAGGGATGTAGCCCATCGCCAGGCGAGCTGGAAGGTGGGAAGCTGGAGGACCAGCTCCAGGGAGGTTATAAAAGGCAGGAGCGGCTTGCTGAGCAAAGGGGAGGGCGAGAGGGACCTGCCCGCCTCCGGGCACCCCGCCGGGACCCGGACACGCTCCTTCGCACGAAGCCCCGAGGATTTTATCCCCGACGGCAGCAGGAGCCCAGCCGGAGTGGGGACGGCTGCCAACCATGCCCCGGCGAGCTGGGCGCAGCAGGGGTTAAGGATGGTGCCCAGCCTGCGTCCTGCCCTCCTCCTCCTCCTGCAGGTAAGATGCTTTTACGTCCTCTTCTCCTAGAAGGGCCTTTCTGCCTTCCTCCCCATCACCCCTCCGCACCCTGCACCGCTTGCTTTCTCCACAATGACTTTTCTGTTTCTTTGAAGGAAGGGAAAAGTAAAAGGAGAAACCGCTACACAAAGAGCCCCCGGGAGAATTCCTCCGGTTGAGGCATGGGGACTTGGCAAGAGCTCATGATGCCCAAAAACTAGCGGGGAGGGGGATGGAGTCAGGGAAAGGATCATTAAAGGCGGGGAGACTTGCAGCCAGGTCCTCCCGAACGCAGCCCGGCTCTCCCAGCAGCTCCCCGCCTCACACCTCCCAGTGAAACCAGCTGCCACCAGTTTCCCTTAGGCTGCTGGGAGGGGGTGGCCACTCTGGGGGAGTGAAGGATTGGGACAACAAAAATGCAATGCCTAATTGTATCTCCCTTCACTGATTTTCTAAAGAAACCTCTCCTTTTCCCCCCACCTGCAAAGCACGAGACTTTCCTCTCTAAATTGCTCGCTGTGGAGCTGTAGCCACTGCTAATTTTGCAGCTCTGCACAAAATGCAAATGCTTTGTCAGAAGCAATATTCCACCTCCCCGAGGGCTTATCAAGAAAGGAAATGCTCCCGGTCCAAAGCATGTTTAAATCCCAAACCCTGGGGAGATGAGGAGATGAAAAGGTTTCCAGTGAAATCTCGAACATTATTTGAACAAACCTAGGTAGGTAGTTAAACAAAATGATCAGGTTTTTGATTAAACTTCTGTGTCAAGAGGGTTAAAAGAAAAAAATTGCCTAGCTCTCTGCAAAATGCTGTCTCAGTGGCCCAGTTGTGACTGCAGAGTTAAAACGGCAGAAAAAGCGGAGGGTCGGCCCTCCCCGTTAGCACCGTTGCGGTTCGTACCCCGCGGGCTGGTTTCTCACTGTGTATTGCTGATGGTAAGAGCAGGGAGGAGTACTTAGCTGCACCTTTGGGATAGGAAAGTTCTCACCTAAGTGATGAGAAGAGCTCATATGCGCCAGGTGACCTCCTTGCCAAGTTGGTGGTGCTTTTGAAAGCTCCTCTTCTGAGCAGCTGCTTTCTCCTATAACTGCACACCCCTAATCCTCTTTTATAGGAGCTCTTTTGTGGTTTTATTCCCCAGTTTGGGGTTTGTTTGGTTCCAATGTAAGAAATGAAGGTGAGACAGGGCAGGATCTCTTCCCCCCAGCCCAGGTCCTCCTTGGCCAGTATGTGGGGACACGACTGGCAAAGCTGCAGACCCAGTGCAATATGGGCAGGGTCTGAGATGGGGACAGCCAAGCAAGCGTGACAGCTCCCAATAGCTACTGTGTGAGCAAAAGGGGGTCAGAAAACAAGCCCAAAGGTGCTGAGACACAGCTCCCATCCTCTGCTGAACCTCAGGCTCAGGGGTTTCCCTAGCCATTCCTAGGTGTTCCCCAAGGATGGTCTCCTTGTGAAGGTGTGGGGCCAAATACTTAGAAAGCTTCCAGAGTTAGAAAGCAAAACCGCCCCTGCACTGCGGGGTGGGACCAGGAAGGGGTCATGAAAGCCAGCCCAAGCAAAGAGAAGTCTCTCCCAGCCACCTCCAAAAAGAAACACCCAATCTACAAAACACCCTGTTGCAGTCAATTTATCTATTTTTTCTTACAAATATATGCATTCAAAATTCAGACCCTTTTCCAGCACAATCCTAACCCTCTCCTGGGGACAGCATGGGCTAAAGGACCACGAAACTCCAGCCTTAAGTGAGTGCGTCCCTGCAGCCAGGCATCCCCACAGCAGTGTCCAGCCTGCGAGTGCAGAGAACTGCAGCAGTTGGGTTCCAACGGAAAGCTCAGCAAGGATAAATCTGCTCTACTTGGGCAAATTTTGCAGCCTGCACATCCCTGGGCTGGCACAGCTAAGGCGTTCCCCATGCATCTGGCCAGCAGCTCCAGTTTAGCATCGAATTGTCCACCTTGCCTTGCTGGGTAGACATCCCTCAGGGGGTCAGACAGACCAGGAGACAGGCAGCCAAACTTGCTGCAAAATGCTCTCTGGCACCCTGCAACTCACTTAAACAAACTAAACAAGCGGTTAAAAAGAGACAGTTCACCTGCAGCTTTACCAGGAACTGATGACATTTCTGGGGCTGATAAAACTGTTTGCAAAAGCATTTTATGAAAAAAACCAGAGTTTGATGCTGGGGGTGGGGTATCTTCTCCTCTCCCTTGATCAGCTCCAGCAGCAATAAGCCCAAAAACCAGCCCCCTACCCCTTTGCTGCTCAAATCCTTGCATAAGATGCGGAGCTGCAGTAGCAGGACACGCTGACCCTGGGGATCTCTTCCAGTCCTCGCTTTCCTTAAAAGCCAGAGTTGATTCAGTGTGTATGAAATCATCCCCGTGGTTTCGCATCTCCAGTAAAGAAGTGAATGGAAATGGCACAGCCTGTTCCCAGAATAGCTGCTCTATCGCCATAGGATGAATATATAGGAATACGATGAGCACAGCCAGCTCAACCCTGCCCTGAAATACAGCTCTGTTCACCAAAAATCCTGCACAGGGCTGGCCCAGAAGTTTGTTGTGAGCGACAAGCTCAAGTTGAGGTCCGAGCCTGCAGCATTTAGAGGGGCTGCATCTGTGGTTTTATCTTGGAGAACAGTGTTGGACCCAAAGGAAAGCACAAATCATTAGCACAGGGTTCCCTCCACAAAGAGAGCCCAGGAGCCGTTGTCCAACACTTGAGAGCTGTCACTCATGAGCGGGTGGCTCTTTCCGAAGATGGTATAACATACCCGGAGGCCCATCTGTTGTTTTTCCTTTTTTCCCTAACTGTATTTTGAGCTAATAGAAGAGACTCTCCTGCTCTGCAGGGTGTTCTGCTTTATCAGTGAGTCACCTACGCAGAAGCAATCACCTCCATTCAGGTGGCAGAGGGCAAAGGGTGTTGGCCTTTTGCAGATCATAGTCCCTCTTCCACCCTGAAATCCTGTACTTTTCACCCTGGAAAGGCAACGGCAGATGCAGCTTTGCTGTGGCCAAGATTTCCCTAGCTGTAACTGCAGATAAACCGGAGGAAAATTATAGGTGAATTAAATGGTGGATGTTCAGGCCAGGGTATGACCCTAAAAAAGTGATGGGTGAAGGAGGGGGCTTGGGGCAGCCGAGATGTGGGTCTTAGGAGGCAGCTGGGGAAAACAAATCTCCAAGCCTAGAATGAAAATATCTGTGAATGCACACAGGTCCCATATCTACAATCTGCAGGAGAGTTTAATACAACAACCTTAGAAAAACAGCCCTCCCGTGTGCTTGTGTCCATCACTCCAACTCTTCCTTAGCAGCCTTTGCTCTGGCAAATCCAGATGCCATAGGAGCTGCCTTGATTCACGCAGTGTCCCCTTCCCCAGCTTGTCTGTGCCTTTAGCTTCCACCATCCGAATGCCATTATTCTTTTTTTCACCTGTCCCCAAAAATCCATGCCTCAAAAATCCATGCGTCTTTTGATAGATAAATGAACTCAGAATTATTTATGGCAAGTGAGAGAGACCAGAGCTTAATCCAGGAAAACCTTTAATTGCTCGTAAATCAGGTTTTACAGGCATTCATGTAGCCCTGATTGATATTCTTTTGTTAGGGTCTGCATCCAGCATGCTCAGAAAGAGACTCCAAACAGAATAAATACTCACACCAAAGCCTCTGTCTACACAATGACGGGGGCTGGCCTTCTAATATCGTTAAATTCATAAATTCACAGATTTTAATGCCAGATGGAGGCATTCTTGTTGCCTGCTCTTCCCCCTGAGTAACATCAGCCACAGAAAATCCCCCTGTGGTTCTTGCTTTAAGCCTCAGTCTGCTGCCTGCGCTTTGCCTTGATGCCTCGATGCTAGCAGGGCTTCTGATGTGGCTTTGCACAAAAGCAAGTGAAGGAGCACCGGGGTGTTTGTTAACAAAGTGGGGGTCTTGGAGAAACCTTGAACTCAGGGGGTGGGAAAGCAGGTCTCTGTCAGGGCTAAGGCAAGAGGTTGGAGAGGGGGTCTTTCATGGGCCAGATGCTCCCTGGGGTTTCATTCGTGGCTTGTGCTGGGGATGGGACTTTTCCAAGTGAAAGCCCTCAAGGTGGAGGTGGGAAGAAGCTCACCAGCTGCAGAAGACGGTGCCTGGAAGTCTGAGGAGACAAGGGTAAAGAGATCCCCCACAGCGGAGTGAAGGCAGGGGACAGGGAGGGCTGGGCAGCAGGGGCTGGAGGCACCATGGCCACCTCCGAGCACACCTGAAGGGGCAGCTCTTTCGGTCAGGCTTTTCAAGGCCACCTCCAGCCTATGGCTGCGGTGTTGGCAAGACGTGCTGCTCCGTGCCCTCCCTTCCCACACCGCTGATGTTGCTCTGCCATCTGAGGCTGACATCCAGCTCCTTTAACCCTCACTGTGTTTAACACCCAAAGCCTGGCACCTTTTCCTGCAGGCTCATGGCCAAGAGCAGGCTCAATCCCAGCCTGACACCTGGGGGAACCTCAGCAAAGATCCAGGGCAGAGAGGCTGTACTCAGCCCTTCTTCCCCTACCCATGTGTCCCAGGAGGTCTTCTTCCAAATCCAGTGTCTCAGGGGGCAGCAAGCCCAGCCAAGCTGGGGAGCAGAACCAAGAAAGGTCCCTACAGCAAGGATGACTCCAGGGTGGCTCGTGTTGATCACCCCTCCCAGGGGGGTCTCAGTGGCCATCACCATCCATCGGTCCCGCTGACCTCTCCAGCTTTGTGCAAAGCCACTGGCTCACACCGCTTGATCCTGCTAATCACTCCACTTTCCAATTACAGCCCTGTCAGCAGTGGAAAACCCAAGCCCCATCTTAGATTGCTAATTAGGCTACGAGCCATCTATTTTGCTGCTCAGAACTGTCAGCCCTTCCTGCCACACAGATCCGATCTTGTCTGAGGCAATAAGATATCAAGGGGGGACAAGCCTATCTCTGGGTAGTACGGGGCGGGGGGGTTGATGTTTGACTTGGGTGTGAATATATTAATTAATATCTGTGGATTGCATTGGAGAGGGAAAGCACTGCAGGGGGACATTAATTCCTAATTGTTATTAATCGAATTTTGCTGCTAGGTCAGTGGCAGGTCAGAGAGATTGATGCCGTGTGTGTGTGTGTGTGTGTGTGTAATTTTGCTGCTTACCACCCATACCAGCAGTGAGACCCCCAGCCTCCTCATGCCAAAGCACTGACACCATCTCAGCCTGCTGTGCTGCATCTCCTGGCCCAGGGGACTGGCCACCGCATGCCCCTCGTGGGCTCCAAAAAACCCATTGGATCATGGCATCACATCAGGGCACAGCTGGTGGGTCCAGATAGGAGCAACCCACCCCACATGGTGCAGCACAGCCTGAGTGACCTTAGGCAAGCGGTACTCAGTGCCTCAGTTTCCCTTCTGGGACAGCCTTGACTCGGTGGGTGGTGGGACACCAACTGCAGCTGGTGTTTGCTGTGTGTGGGATGCAGTAAACACGAGCAGCATCAAGTTTTGGTGTCTGAACCATGCAGTGGGGACTGGTGGGGACTGGCTGATCCAGCTGCAGGAAAATTGGGGGCGAAAGGAAGGAACGTGCTGCTCCATGAGGTCTGAGGTTAACCCAGCGCCATTGGCATCTGCTGCAATGCCTCCCCGTGTGTAAAACAGAGACATTAGCAGAGCCTGGAAGGGAGCTGGGTGGATGCTGAGGCTACAGCAGTGGAGCCACTGGTGGTTCCTGATGGAGGAGAAGCTGCTGCCAGTGTAGGGCATCATGGGGCCCGTGGAGCTCCAGCAGAACCATCGTCCCCATGGGAGCAACTCCCCAGGCTGACCGGGACCTCTGTGCAAAGCAGCTGCTTCTAGAAAGCAGATTGCTTTTCTTTCCCTGTGCAGCTGAATGCTCAGCTGAAGCTCTCTGGGATTTTGGCAGTCTGAGAGAGGTCACAGAAGTGTTCTTCACCGCAGAGCATGGTTTACCATAGCCTATGTCAAAGCAGGGCCGGAAGGGCAGAGGGACATGGCCCCTCTCTGGCCTGAGCACGACCCACCACTGTTTCTGGGCTGTTGAGGCGTGCTTTGCTCCAGCCCGGCCAGGCTGGGACCTGCTGGGCACCATGTGGCATCTTACGGCAGCAATGCTCTGGCAGGTGAAGCTCTTCAAGGACAGAGCTTTGACCTGGTCTCTCTGCAAAGCCTGGAGAGGGGTTAAAGTAACCCGCACAGGACGAAACACAGGAGAGAGCCCGACCATCAGGGTGCCAGGTCAGGATGGTTTTGGCTTGTGCAAATCCACCTGGAGCTGCCACTTTCCCCAGCTTATCCCCCTCAAGCTGGGGCTGACAGGAGTGGGGAAAAAACCTCTGCCTCTGTTGAGAGCATTGGCCACATTGCAGTGAGACAAGACTCAGGGCCTGGTAATAAAGCTGTTAGGGTTTGTTGTGATTTGGGGAAGCTTTTTTTCCTTCTTTTTTCCTTCTGTAGTGGTTTCAGCTCATTTACAAAGCCTGCAATGAGCCAGAGACTGCACTCCATCCATACGCCCCTCTAGCTGTAGCTTGGTCCATGTTGCTGCTCAGTGCCAAGACCTCTCCCTGTGTCTGGAAGGAGAACGGGCACTGCCAGGCTGGAGCAGGCTGCGATTAGGAGAAACACATCTAATTAACACTTGAGAGCCTGTGCAGGTAGGCAAACCATCCCAGCCCCTTTGGGGAGGGAACTCTTTTGACCCAGCTGCCCGTGCAAAGAGCCACCAGGTCTGGCGGGCGCCAGCTGCAAGCATCAATGCAGAGGGGAGCTGACCCTGCAACGCCCCGCTTACCCCACGCCTGGAGTTTGGGTGGTCTCAGCCTTTGGCAAAGAGACCCAGGAGGTGCCCAGCTCCTGCAGGACCGGCACAACGGAGGCCCCACACAGCTCCCGCTCTCAGGGCAGGGTTTAGCTGCCAGATCCCCTGTGCCATCTGGAGCAGTCATAACAAGGAAGCTATTCTCAGCTCCTTTTATACGTCTGCCTGACATCTCTCTTGCTGTCAAAACCAACTTCCCAAGGCAGTAAATAGTTGTTTGGAAAAGAGCAAGTGGGTGCTGAGCTTGTCTCTGTGTCTGAATAAATCCTGCTAATGCTGTGGTAAGGCGCAGGGGATTGCTGGGTGTGCCAGTAAGAGCAGCCAGCGTTTATATGGCTAAAGGGCAAGAGGAGGACCATCTCCTCCCTACCCAGAGCAGTTTTGAAGGTAAATGGCCCTGGGGAAGGGAGATCAGGCACTACCGACCAGCCTGGCCGGTGGGGAAGGCAGAGGTTGGTGTTCATTGTATTGGCTCGGCACAGGACGGGGTCTGCCCTGGGGAGCTGGGAGCTTGCATGCAAGCAGAGGTGACTGCAGCCTTTCCTGCCTCCAGGCTCAGGTTTGAGTTTCCCAAGGGGTCTGCATTGTGCTTGTATTTCGGGGCACAGCTCTGCCGTTCAATCAGTCAGCAGTGAGCTTTTCTCCAAGGCATTTGGTCAGTCCTTGCAGGGCAAGCTTGGGGTGAGAGAAATGGAGTTACACCTCATCCACCCATCGGCACCCATCCTCTAAGCAGAGGGGATCAGCCTGTGTCACTGTGTCAGCCCGCACTGAGTTGGAGGAGAAAATGGGCAGCTGCTCTGGTAGGACCCTGTGTGTTTTGCAAAACAGCAGGTCCCCTCCTTCCCCCATCTGCCTCCCTGGTAAGCCTTGGGTCTAACAGCACCGTCCTTCTGCCGTCTTCGACTTGCAACTGCCTTCCTTGTTTTTAGTGTCCACAAATGCCTGCAAAGGGACCATAATTCAGGAGCAGCTTTTCCAAAATAGCTCCCCATGTAGACGGAATCGATGGTTTTCACTTCCAGTGGAGCAGCAGAGCCACCCGGGAGCTGCTCTGGAGAAGGGATGGGATAGATCCTGGTCAATGCTTCCCAATGCAGTGGGAGTGGCAGTGCTTGCAGACAAGGCCTTCTCTTGAAAAAAAAAGCTTTAGCCAGACCTGGTTGACTGTGGATCAGATCTCCTTAAGGACGTGTATTAACATCTTCCCACTGACAGCTTACAAGGCTGCGATTTTAATAAGGTATTGAAAATCTGAGCATGGTGTCAGGCTCATCATGTTTTTCCCCTGTCTGCTCTCAGGATGCCAAGATGTTAAAACTAAAAGTGTTGATTAAATTGCTAAATAGCAGAAGCTCCGTGGCCTGGCAGGGACTGTGCAGGGCTGCAGTATGGTTTGCTGAGGGGGATATTTGGGGGAGGAGAGGATCAGCGGGTGGGAAACAGAGCAGAGAGCATCAGGCTCACAGCCGAAGGCTGGATAAGCCCAGTTCCTTCTGGGCTGGGAAACCTGTCCTGCAAATGGGTACATGTCCACTGTGCAGCTTTGGGGGTGGTATCCACCGAGACATGGACAAGCTCAGATCTGACCCACCTGCTGCCACGTCCAAGGAGTGATTGGGGGCTGGGGAAGCGGCATATATAACCATATTGCACATATAACCCTACCTGTGGTCTGCTCTCTCCCCGTGCAGGCGTTTCTCCTCTGGGATAGCCCCGTTGCAGCCTCCATCCAAGAGCAGTACTGCGAGAGCCTGCCGCCTGTCACAAACCACACGGGTGAGTGCCCTGCATCCCCCGCTACTCTAGCCATCCCCAGGGACCCCGGTGGCAGGGATGGCTGGAAGAGGGGGTAAGGGGGTGTCTCTGGGCTGTTCTACAGCTGCCCGGCTCCTTTTCGGGGGGAGGTGGGCTGTGCTGAGGCTGCATTGCAGCCCCGTGCTGGCTGCTGCATCAACCTCTTTGCAGGGTGACAGTTGAGGCAGGTATAGATGCAGAGCTCAGGAGAGCTAAATATAGAGAAAATAAATGTCTGTTGGGCTGGGTTTGAGGGGGAGGTGGGCAAAGAGACATCTGCCCAGCCCCTGCTCCCATGCTGCCCATTCTCTGCCATGCCCTGGGACACCAGGACCTTTGTCCCCTATGTCCACCCCCCTCTGCCATTCCTCTGCCCAGGGGGGACAACTGGAGATCGTGACTTTCTGCGGAGACCACATCGCCAGTGCAGTGTGACCACCATGTGCTCAGGGCTCGGCCACCCTCCATCTCCCAGTGCTGTTCAAGATGTGACTTGGCTGTCACCTCAGCAGTGACGGGCCTGGTTCAGTGACAGGTTTTGGGGGAGGAAAGGTGGCTGAAGGAGAGGAGATGAGCTCACGGGGACAAGGAGAAAAGTCCTCCCCAGCTCAGGGATGCTGCAGAATTTGTTTTCCCATGATTGAATGAAGACCAGAGCGGGCACCAAGCAATTGCCCGGTCCAGGTCCCTGCTTCTCAGACCAGCTCTCTCTGTGAGGGTGATGGATGGCCGTGGAGGCCCAGTGCTGATGGATGGCTGCCCTCCACCCAGCTCCCATTAACAGCAGCATTAAAAACTCCTTCTTAAAAAATTACAGCTTGGCACCAGCTGATTCAGTGCCTAGTCGAGCCCAGGGCACCATGGCCCTGCAAGCAGCATCCACAGAGCACCCCTAGCCCAGGATAAGGAGGCAGAAAGCCAAGGGAAAGCATGGCTGCCAGTGGAAATGGAAATGCCCGTGTGTCTCTGGCCTGGGCACTGTGCAGACAAGAAAGGTGGTCATTACTCATGGGCTTTGCTGCCTGAAGGTTTCATCACTCTGCTCAGCAAGGTGGTCTTCTTTGGCCATGTTAGGCTGTCATAAACAGCATTTGTTTTCTTCTTACTCATCTTCCCTGGTGCAACATGTGTCCAGCTCCATGGGCTCTGACCCACAGAAGCACTGGCCAAGCACCACAGGGACTTTCTGTGATGCACAGAGCAGCCAGTGGCACGACCCAGGGCAGCAGGCAGGTCCCAGAGCCTCCTCGTGCCCAGCTCATGGCCTTTGCCACCCATTGCTGGAATCTCCTGAGCCCAGGGGAGAGGGCAGAGAGGGGGGAGAATTTCCGCCATGGCTTTGCTGATGGATATGCCCTGCAATCCCCACCACCCTCAAGCAGTGAGTGCTGCTTTCTGCCAGGATTGGGCTTTGCTCAGTAGGGATTTATTAGCCTGAATCCAGGCAGGACTTAGTGCACCTCAGTGCCCATCACCCTGGGACAGGGGAGCACAACTTGTCAGGCTTCCAATTTGCAAAATCTCCAGCGCCTCCACACATCCGACCTGTCATCCCTGAGGAACTCATTAATTTGGGATGGGGCTGGCACATGTGAGTGACAGCCACTTCCAGCTCAAGGAGGGGGCTTAGAACAAGAGTTAGACATGAAACTAATTGTCTTATGTCTTCTGCTTGGTAAGTGGAGCTCAGTGCCAGCCCTCATCCTTGGGGTCCATTTAAACCCTGCCTGATTCAGGCAGCGATTCCTAGGGAGGGCTATTTACAAAACTGGAAACTTTGTTTTGAGGCTATTTAACATGGAGAGTTGTTAGGATGACGCTAATGAGAATTGCAGCGAGGCTGTGAGACTTAATTTGTTAATGTGCGTAACCCTTGGGAAATGGCACATGCTGATAACATGAGCCCAGCAGTCCTCCGGCACATGGCTCAGCAGGGCACCAGTTGGATGTACCGAGGGCCCCTGCCTCGTGCCCGTGTGCAGCATCCCTCCTCTGAAAAATAGCCCAGCATGGGCTCTCCTCTCTCAGGTCACCAGTCCCTTCATATTTAATCTCACACTTTTTAATGAGGATGTATGGCTGGACAGTGATATCACCAGGGTGCCAGCGCTCTCCGAGGTGCATGTACTAAGCTGGAAAGTTCTCTGCTCACAGCAGTGTGGTGGAGACAGGCCCTGGGTGATGCTCACCAAGCTCATGGGGTGCAGGCGTTGTAAGCAAACCCTCATCCCAGGAAGCAGAGCAGCAGAGCCCCACAGAGCTCCCTTGTCCCGCCCTCTTATCAGCATTGATTTATCCATCTCCCTCTAAGGACACTGTCCCTAACGCAGGGTGATGTTCCTTGGCATTCAGGCTCCCTGCACAGGCATGATGGTCCAACCTGATATTTTAGGTATGCATCAAAAATACCTCTCGGCGAGCCCCTGATTCTGGCCGGTGCTGGGACACATGGGCATCCACGCACAATTGGCCACTCCATCAAGAAAGGCTGCTTTCCTCAATAGCAGTGAATATTTTCTCCTCCAGGCAGAAATCATATCAGGCTGGACTTGAGGTCAACGTGGTGCATCAGGGAAGTTGGGTCAGCTGCACCCCCAGACACCTGGAAGCCAAGAAATTCCCAGATGAGGCTTGAAAAGGAATGCAGCGAGGATCAGCATCCCTTGTGCAGGGTGGATAGGTGCCTGTCCCAAGGGCTCCCAGCCTCCAGATCGCCTCAGACAGTGAATTTGTTTTCCTGATGATTTCAGCTCCCTGGGGTCTGTGCACAGCTGCTTCTCGCCTCGTCCTGCCACAAAGCCTCTCAGGGAGGGACAAGGTCATTTCACCCATCGGGGCAAAGCATCCCCCTGCAGCTGTAGGCCGGCTTCCCATCGTGGCACTTCCCTGGGGAAGGAAGGGAGAATATGAACAGATGGGAAAGCCTCTTCCTAATTAATAGATGAGGCTTTTCCAAAGCAGCTGAGTAGAAAGCACTCGAGCAGAGTGAGGTCAGAGTGCTCAGGGTGTTGTTTTGCCATTCGTAGCATTCAAGCTTGGATCAGCCCAAGGAGTTGGCACCCAATTGCTAATAGCCCCGGCTGGTCCTGGCTGCACGATTCACTCCTTTAAGCTGTTAAACTGCTATCATAATAAATTTTTGTCCTCAATCCTGTGTGTGTGCTCAGGACACAGAGGGGAGCACAGCCCATTCCTGTGGGAAGAAAGGTTTTCTGCCACTGCAAGTTCACCAAAACCAAAGGAAAATTACACCAAAGCTAGGCAGAACTGAATAGAAATGTCTTTTTTTTTTTTTTTTTTTAACTGGAGGTTTTTTTGAAGGAGAAGGGACCATAGCTTTCCATTTAAATAAAGCAAATCAAGTTGGTCCAGATACAGCAAAAGCCTGTGGCTGAGAAGCACAGGAGAGCAGTGAGTGATGAGAGCATTTCCTTCACGGGCACTTTATCAGACAGGTTTGGAAACACATTTCACAGCGGGTGACAGTTTGACCAAGAGACTCTCCACCTGCTCCAGCTCAGCTCCCCGAAATGCTGATGCTGCTCCGGCAGTCCCTTCTTGTGCTGCTGCTGTTTCATTCACTCTCTGACTCCCCTGAGGAGAGACTCAAATTCAAATTCATAAAGGTCAAATTAACAGCATCAGCGCCTCTTCTCCCTTCAGCTTCGTTGGCATCTCTCCCACCAAGGTAGAAATACCAATAAAGGAGCTGAGCAGGGGCTAAAGGGGCAGTAGTGGGTCCTGGCAGGGACTTAGCACCGAGAGAGAGCAGTGATACTGGGGCAGGTTTGGGAACTGAAAAATGTGAACTCACCTATATGGAAAATCATAGCGGTTTAAGTGTATACTAGTATCAATAAAGCCATTCTGCTCCATCATCTAGGAAACAGGGATGTCAAGAGAAACTTTCTTATATTCATAGATTTTATTGCAGTGGAGGAGGGAAGAAGGTGGTGAGGTTTTCTGGTAGGAAACTGTGTCCTGGTACATCTCAGCGTGAGCAGCCACTATGGCAGTTAAACTGCACTTTGGACTGGATGTATTAAAATCGTTGCCAGCTACTCTGTTCAGTTGTAGCCAAACTAGAAGTCTTTGCTAGGAAAACTCTGCCAATGAGGGATTATGCTTCTTTGCTCACCCACCAGCAAAGCCCAGCCAATACCAGGGAATAAACCGCTTGCTGCTACTCTTGGTAATAACACAACTCCAACCACTCTATGGGTCATATCAGGAGAACAAGATATGCCCCAAATCCAACCCACTACAGTATATAGTCAATAAATATATATGCTCCAGAGAAGCTGTACGTGGATCAGTCTGAAGTGATGACATTGAGCAGATGCATCAAATACCAATGGCAGAAGCTAGGTTTGATGCCTCCTATTTATTCTTCTCCAGAATAGCTGCAAAGACCCAAGGGGACAGTCAATGATGGTGAATAGCAACAAGCTGAAAATTCATTACAAAGGCACTTTCTATCATAACACTGAATTAGCTTGTGTAATTATTTTACATTGAGAATCATGGAACTTGAATGCTTGGGAGGATTGCTGGGGACTTTTTAAGGACTGGACTCTTACAAAGATAAATAGAAGCACCCAATGCCACCGAAAGCAGTGCTGGAGGTAGGGTGTGAACAAGGATCTACGTATTTTGAGACAATCACAGTTGCTCCCAGCCATATTGAGTACCTGACTCAGAGGGAAGCAAGCAGCTCCACCACCCCAATTTCAACGCGATCTTAACATAAATTGTCCCCCAGTGCCATTTCCCTCAATGCCTCAAGGTGTTACCCAAGCATTTAAAGCCTGAGTGTCTCCGCAGCTGGGATTGAGCCACCCCCCCTTGGCACATCAGCACCTTGAAATAAGAGCATCCCCCCAAAGGCCCTTGCTTTGGGTCAATAAGGTGTGAAATGGCTCCTCCTGCTCCAGCAGAGTGGTGGAGCTGCCCGGGAGGGACAAACAACCTTTTGCGTGCTGCCTGCAGTGAGTATATTTTGATTAGATGTGGAGATGAAGCCTTGATTACCAAATGTAAATGCTGCAGCAGGGACACCCTCAAGGAGCCAGAGGCTTCAGCCTGCTCAAGAGGCAGTAGCAGCAATGCAGTCATCGAGGAGATCAGGGGTGGACAGAGATAATTCTGGTTGAGTAAGAGCTCAGGACAGGTAGACATATGAGCTAACACCTTTCAGCTGTTACTCAGCCTCCTGAGACACCTTAGATAAATAAACCCATCGCTCTCAAGCACAGGGATGAGCCTGTGATTCAGATTTCCATCATCTCTCCTAGCCCCTTTGCATTGCACAAGGGGAGAGAGGCTTTGCCCTTTGAGCAGCCGTCGTGTCACTGGGGGCACAGCAGCAAGCTAGGATGCTACGCTGGTGCATAACTTTGCCCATTGTGAGAGAGGACATATTTACCAGCACGGTTATATCAGCACAACCTTTGCTTTAGTCCTCTTCATACCATCCTAGCAATGGTTTGATGTTACAGTAACACTTCAGACCTCCTGGACTCAGCTCAAGAGCACTGTGGTGTCACATCTTGTGGTGCTGGCCCAGGATAAACATGCTCCATCCTCTTTAAATTTGCTCAAAATCTTTTGCAGATTAGCTGGGACTGGAGAGCTTTACCCTGCCAGGCTTCACATGGCTGCGTGGCTTTAGCTTGGAGCCATCTCAGGGGCCTCTGCGAGTGGTGGAAGCAGGCTGGAGAAGGCTGTTTTGTATAAACAGGAGAGATACTGCTATAGTTATCCTGAGACAGTTATTGTGATATAGTTGTCTCAGTGTAAGTCCCTGGACAGGCACTTTTTTCTTCAGAAGAGAGGAAATGCTTTATATTGCTTCAAACCAGCACAACCCAAAGGAAATAGGGTGAGAAGGGATTTGAGTGACTTCCCCTGTGCCACATTCCCCACCTCAAAGCAGGACCAGCTCCTTGCTACCCTAAATGCTGTGTTTCTGTGTGGGAGGGAGCCAAATCAGGGGGATGCGGTGCAGGTAGGAAATTCATTGACCTTTCTTGCTGTAAAGCTGCAAAGACCAAAACTGTCTGAGCAGCCAAGGGTGCCGAGAAAGCTGGAGCAGATGTCTGCAGAACCTGGAAGAATAATCCCCCTGCAAATACGGATGGGACGCAAAGCAGATATGAAAGCGTTTAGCACTGATACATATAATTTCCATGCTAAACAGTGCTCTAAATGCTGGGAGCCGCGTGCCACTGGGGAGCAGCTGGAGCAGATGGTCGTGCTGGGCAAACTGGATGTCACAGCCCTCATGGCACTCTTTGCCTTCGCTGTTTTACTTAACCCTTCCCCAGCAGGAGACTTTTTTTCTTCCCTATATGCTGGAGAGAGCAGGAAGAGCAACATCTGCTTTCTGCAGCTTTTCTTCATCAAGTGTTTCTCAGTGTGAGCCTGGGAAAAATGTAACAGCCACCCACTAGATTAAAAACTGGTGGGACAGACCTCAAAATGCTGCCTACAGCGGTGCTGGGGCAAAGCCTGCTGTGCACAGGGTGAAGTCCCAGCAGCCTCCTACAGCCTGGCTGAGCCTGACCTCTGCTCACCCGACTGCAGCCCCCAAGCCCAAATGACACCCCACACCGCAACCCCGACCCATGGGACAAGGAGGGGACTGAGCTCCTGGTGATGCTGCTCCACCTTCACCCTGCATCCCTGCCATGGTGGGACTGCAAGACCCATCCACTCAGTTTGTCATCAAGTGGGCAGCCACAGCACTTTAATAGCAGTGCCGAGCAGCATTAAATCGAGTGCCTTGGAGAAATGTGGAGATATTAAATCCAGACTTGGGCAGATGTATAACGGAACGATGCCACCTTTGTCTGACCACATCATTTTCATGAGTTTATCTTGGTTTTGGTTATTAATGGTATTGCTGTGGTTTTGTTTTACTGATGGAGAGTACTGTTGCTGCCACTCTCCGGCTCTGCTGACTTTAATTCCTGTTTGTCCTCTCTGAGCACTCTGCATCTGTGCCCCAGCACAGCCCCTGGGATGCAGGAGGGAAATGGAGGCACAAGAGGATGGGGAGAAAATGGAGTTTGTGCTCAGCCCCAGCAGTCACAGGGAGGGTTTTCAACAACTGCACGAGTGGATCTGGGCATTAGCACTGTGCAAGCCCCGTTTTACTAAGCTGGGTTATTCCAAGTGAAGCTTTTCCTATTCCACATATTCATGTGACTTCTCACCTGGGTGGATTCCCAGGTGGCTAACAGGGAGAGAGCACTTGCAATTTAACTTTGTCCTTAGTTGAAGAAATTACCAGTTCTCTTTTCTTTACCTAGATGCATATTATTATAAAATTTTAAACAGGAACTTCATTTTCTATGACCCTCTATTTATCTGTCAAATTTGGGTCAAAACAGCTAAGGAGCTCAACAAATGCTAATGGATGCAGATAAGCACAGACACGCACACTACACGTGATTAAATGCACCTTGTTTCCTAAAGAAGTACAGGCTTAAAACCGTAAACTTAAAGTGAAGATTGCCACAGCAACCATACACATTAGCAAAGCTAAAAGCAAAGGTCATAATTAAAATTAATTTCTCACTACAAGCTATGGAAGGCAGAAGGTAATGCTCACCATGCTCTGATGCTTCCCCAGCTCACACACTTGGAAGTTGATTTTCCCTTGCAAAAATGTTTGAAGAAAACCCTCCTTTTCATTGCACTGAAAATTTGCTCTGAGAACATCCCAAGAAACCAAGGAGCCAATTTTTCAGATAATCAATGAAAACAAATATTCCCTCATGAAAACTTTCATCATACTAATAACAAAATATTTTGCTTTAGCTAGCTCTATCCATAGCAAGTCTCAGGAAAGGCATTCAAATAACAACCATTGAGCCTGGGTGGAGAGGAAACACTGTGTTCTTGCACCCAGAGAGCTGCAAATTGGGGTGTTTTGTCTTAGGAAATGGCAATGCCTTTCTCTGCGCTGGCAGCACAGACATCTCTGGTACCCAGCAGCGGTTTGCACTGAACTCTGCCCCTTCCAGGGTCTGCTGCCCATCCATCTGCTGCCTGTCAAGGATTGTATTATATGGATATTACAGCCGTTGTGCTTCCTACCTCACTTTGAGATGTAGCTAGGACATATTTAGCTACAGTACATGTTGTTCTAAATATACACAAATTATACATAAAAAAGCCTGCAATCTGGCCTACCTAATGCCTATGTTAGCACACTTGTGTAGCTGGGAAAAGCACAAAATTCCTGCTTTAAATCTGAAATAGCAGCAGCAGACTTGGAGTTTTCTTCCCAGGAAAGGCTGGAAGAGACCAACGAGAACGGCTAGGAAGGAGATCTTGCAGCCAGGAGGTGTGAGACAGTTGGAGGGGTTCTGGGGAGCATCCCACCAGCATCAGGCTGGAATCACCACTGGGAAGGAGAAAATCTGGCTTATTGCTGGCTGTTGCGGGGCTGGATGCCGAAGTCATGGTTGAAGAAAGGAGCAGAGCTGGAAGACCAAAGCCAGGGAACCCCAAGCTGACTTGGGAAGCTAGGTCAGAAAACCAGGCTTGTGCCAGAACTGGGTTTAATCCAGGTGCTCAGACAGGACCAGGGCAACAGTCATGGCCAGGATGGATCAACCAGCCCTTGGGGAGTCTTGGCACAGACCCCATTTGGTGTCTGCCATGAAGGTCTTCTGGGGGCTGAGCTTGCAGCAACCCATCAGCTCAGCCAGGACTGCAGCCCCAGATCTCCAGGCAAACCTTGACCCTTCAACAGCCTGGAGGTGGCCCACGGTGGCCCACAGACCTCCACTAACCCTCTACCCGTTTTCCCTGCAGGTCCCCAGTGCAACGCCTCAGTAGACCTGATAGGCACGTGTTGGCCCCGGAGTGCTGTGGGACTGCTGGTAGCTCGCCCCTGCCCTGAATACTTCTACGGCGTGCGGTACAACACCACGAGTAAGATGAGCAGCACTGGTGGGGACATGGTGGATGAGGGATGGGGAATTTCAGAGAGCCACGTGCATTGGGGGCTGCAAGGGCATGAGTGAAAATACATCTCTGGGTACAGAGCTCGTTGGGGAGTTCTGTGGGATCCACCAACCAAAAAAGCAAAAAGCCCTCATATCCCAGATTTCAAGGAGGGTTTTTTCACAGCAGCAGCTTTATAAGCAGCTCCTCCTGGATGTGCTCCTGTGAAGGGGGAAAGGGCTGATGTTCCCATCTTGGGGACGGGGGAAGAGGAGTGAACCTGCCCTGCTGTTGGAGGTGACACAGAGGTCTACAACCCCCAGTTGAGCAAGGACTGGGCGACCTTGAGGCTCATCCCCTCCTGGCACGGGTGACTGCATTGTCACTGCCAATGAGGTGCTGGGAGCGGGAGACAAAATGAAGGCACTTCAAAAGTGCCCAAAGCCATTCCTAGCACACGGTTGAGTTTCTGACCACCCAAGTGCTGATTTTGATGAAAGAAATGTTTTGCTTCCCGCAGAAAACATCAATCTTTCTGTCCCACACATTTTTGCAGCAGTGGAAGATCGCATGCATACGGCTCCTGCTTTGTGGTGCCTCTCATGCTGTTGCAGGAGTCTCTTTGCATTAATCCATACTTGTGTCTGCCTAAGAGCCATTCCCATCCTTGTCCCATCCCATCACCCTGATGAGGCTCATGGCCTCTCCCATTAATAGCAGAAGCCCAGCATTGCCCCAGTGCTGGCATCACCCTGCAGCTGATGCTAATCGGAGACTGCTCTGGGGTTGTTGTGGCCATTCCTTCCCAATTAGCCTTGCCACTGGCCATCCTTGCTGGGAGGTGAAAAAAGCTCCTAACGCAGGGAGAGAAGTGAAAACTTCACACTGTTGTTGCAGCAGGATGGCACATGATCGCTCGAGGAAACGGCACAGAGGAGGGGAAAAGGCGAGTCAAACTCATGCTGCTCCCACTGCATCTCGGTGGTGGTAGGCATGGGGGTCCCCCAGTGCCGACGGGCATCGCTGGCACAGACCCAAGGCCCTTGAGCGGGTCTGAAACATTCTGGGGATTTTGGTCCTGCAATTACAGCCAAAGGCAGCATTTGAGCTAGCTTCAAAGCAAAAGATGCCACTGGCTTGATGCCAGCAACCCCTGCATTAGTGATGATCGCCAGGTCACATCTTTGTGCCCATCCCCACACACCGTTAACCCTTCGACGTGCACCCTCTCTTTCAGATAATGGCTACAGGGAGTGCCTCGCTAACGGGAGCTGGGCAGCACGGGTCAACTATTCCCAGTGCCAGGAGATCCTCAGCGAAGAGGTAGGACCTTGGTGGCCCACTCAGCCGGGCTCTTGACAGGAGGGTGAGAGACAGACAATGGGATTTTGAAGGGCAACAGCATCCAGGCCAGGAATGGCCCAAGGGAGCTGCAGGCTGGGCATGCAGCAGCATCCCAGATACAAGGCTGCATGCAGCATATATGACACCCTTCTTGATTTGCATTTTCATTCCCTGCCAAAAATAAAGGCACGCCTGTTTCCTTCCCTATTAAAAATCCACGAGGATTTGCAGTGTGAAGTCTGCTCGCCCCAGGGCCACTGGGTGCAGATCAGCACACCCTTCAGCCCCGTCACCCTCCTCCAGCTCCCTCCTGACACAAGCACTCAGTGCAAACCCTATCCCTCCCCGCTGGCAATGAAATAAAGGAGTTGTTTAGGAAGTGGAAAGGGATAGAAAAATGCGGGGCAAGAATTACAAGCCCCTGAGTAGGCCAAGCCACCCCTCAGAGCAGAGGAGAAGAGATACAAGGTACGGGCAGTTCATTTGCAGTTGATACCACCTCTGGTATTTAAGATGCTGATATCTCCTGCCAGGAATGGTTTTCTCACTCAGTTAATTGCTAATTCACAGGTTGGATGAGTGCCTAACAGGAGGAGCGATCAATTAATTTAATTATCACTCACACCTTCCCGAGATCCCCTGCTCCCTCTGCCTAAATTCATCCCAGCCTCTCAGCTGCCCTGAGGGCAATGGAGAATGAACTGAGACATGCGATGGCACGTTGCCAGTGAGCTCGGTTGAATTACAGCAGGATTTCCCCAGATGATGGATTGGGGATGTCCCAGTGCTGAGCAGGGATGATTTAGGTGCAGCAACCGTGAGCTGCCCTGGCATGGGTAGAATGTGAAACACCTGAGCCCCTTGCAGGGCCAGGCTGGTGTCTATCCTGTCCACATTAGCCCCATCTGACCAGCTGCATCCCCTTCCAGCCCCATCTCCACTGTCCTGTACCAGGTGGGCTCCAGTTGCTTTCTGAAAAAGGGACCAAAATTTGTGGTGCAGCTCTTAGAGGTGATGTGGTGGAGGAGGTGGGTTTGTGGTGGTACCTGGGGCTGCTGCTGACCCCCTCCCCGTCTCCCCGCACCAGAAGAAGAGCAAGCTGCACTACCACATCGCCGTCATCATCAACTACCTGGGGCACTGCGTCTCATTGGGGGCCCTCCTCGTGGCCTTCATCCTCTTCATGCGCCTGCGGTGAGTGACCTGACCCACTGCTGTGCTCCTGTCTGGGGGATGAGCCCAGGGAGGTCACCCCATGGCCCTCAGACTGGGGATGTACCCAGCCCCTGTGTTTTGCCATATCCTCCCCCATGGCCGTTGCTCTCCAGTCTGGAGGGATCATGCCTATCTCAGGGTTATTTTCCTCCTGCTGCTTTTTTAAAGCACCGGCTTATGGAGGCAGAGGGTCCTCCTTGGTGCCTTCTACCTCCTAGCCTTGGTTCTGCCCACCTCACCCTGGGCATGGCCCCAGCAGCTCACCCTTGGGGTCCCAACAAAGACATTCAGCTCCACAAACAGCCCTGACTCCCAGCTCAGATGTGGCTGGCCCCCAGACGCCCACCACACTCTGATGGTCCCTTGTCCCCTTTTCTCCAGGAGCATCCGGTGCCTCAGGAATATCATCCACTGGAACCTGATCACAGCCTTCATCCTACGCAATGCCACATGGTTCGTGGTGCAGCTCACGATGAACCCAGAGGTGCACGAGAGCAATGTGGTAGGTGCAGCTCTGCCAGGCAGCTGGCCTGAGCCTGGCCCTAAGCTGCTGGGATGTGTGGGGAGCTTGAGGATCCTAGATATGAGGCCACGAAAGCAGCTTAAGGGCCCAAATAGGGCTACTTGGTGGTTGGTGGACAATGCAGGCTTATGAGAAACATGGGTTCAATTGCTCTGCTGGGGTCTGCGTTGTTCTGTGCATCAGTTTCACCGCTGTAACACAGAGCTCTGCTCTTCACCCTCCATGCCTTCTCCTAACTCCCTTGGCAGGTCTGGTGCCGCTTGGTCACTGCCGCCTACAATTACTTCCACGTCACCAACTTTTTCTGGATGTTTGGCGAGGGCTGCTATCTGCACACAGCCATCGTGCTCACCTACTCCACGGACAAGCTCCGCAAGTGGATGTTCATCTGCATTGGCTGGTGTAAGTACCAAGACTTCCCCTTCACCCACCAGGTACCCACGGTTTTAGTGATGGGTGATGCCCACCTCTGCTCCAGACCTTCTGGCACCCAAATAGCTGCAAAAAGGCTGCCAGGAGCAGGAGGATGGAATTTGCATGGCTGTCTCATCTCACCCAGTGGTTTGCCCTATGTGAGAAAATCCCTGTTGCAGCATAATTTTGTGGCAACGTTGAACCCCCTGAGACTCATCTGTGTGTTCATCTGCAGGTATCCCCTTTCCCATCATCGTTGCCTGGGCCATCGGGAAGCTGTACTACGACAACGAGAAGTGAGCCTGATTGCTCTCATTCCCCATTCTCCTTTCTATCCCACTTCCCCAGAGATCAGTTGTGCCAGGGGCTGTGGCAGGCTCAGATCCTGCCTGGAAGGGCTGACATGAGGCAGGGTACATGGAAAGGGTGGGAGGAAAAAAAGATAATATTCCTCCATTCTTTCTTTTATCCCACCTTTAGGCTTTCTGCTGCATGAGCCCTGCCTGCAGCTGCCTGCTGCTGCATTTTTCTCTTCAAAGGGCAAATGAGATTTTTTTAAGGGGGAAAAGGTGAGATTAAGCCTGAGCTCCTACAATGTGTTTGCTAAATGGAGCTTGGATTTAATCTACCAGCAGAGATATAAGCTACCACCACCTGAGCCATTTTCACAAAGACATGCTAATTGAGGACTTAACAGGCACCTGAGAGTTCATCACGTGGACTGGGAAGTTAAAAGGAGCCCATTTAGATGAATGGCAGCTTGTCTTGTTTTTTCGATGCTAGTTTTGCCTCCTGACTTCGGCAGCCCTGTGCTACACACGCAGACACAGCACTGATTTATCAAAACCCAACAAGGTGCTCCCAGGACACGGATATAGCTGTGTGAGCTCCTGCAGGGTTTGCTGGGGACAGAGCCAACCCAGACCTGTGTGCGTGTAAGGTAGTCTTTGCTCGTCCTACAATAACCAGTTCCCACATCCACACAGGGCCCATAAACAACCCCACAAGTCCCCATGCGTATCCATATACCGGGTTCCCAGGGAAGCTATTACATAGTGGCCACAGTAGTTTAAGTTGTAGTGCTTTCACCCTATGAACAGTGACTTACAGAGATTGTGCAAGGACAGGAGTAAATCCAGGTCACTCACGCTGCAGGCTTGTCCCTGACACCAGATGTCCCTGACATTACTTGTCCTTGCCTTGCAGGTGCTGGTTTGGGAAGCGAGCGGGAGTTTATACTGACTACATTTACCAAGGCCCCATGATCCTGGTGCTTCTGGTAAGAGCAAAGTGAATTTGCTTGCTAAATCTAGGGTCCTTCCCGTCTGCACATGGGATAAGGCTGTTCCTGAACAGGGCCTCACCCCCTCCTTCAACATCGCCCTGCTGCAGCTGGCTGTGCTGCCCCACAGCACCAATGCCCCTTGCCCTGCAAGCCCAGCTCCCTGCACCCAAACTGCACCATAAGCACATTTTCGGTACCTAATCCACAATGAGAAATAGTGTGCACCGATCCTGCTGGCTTGGGATGGGCTAGAAAGGGAGCCTGGAGACCTCACTCTGATAGGGATGCTCCCATCAGCAGACTCCTACATGCATCAGTAAGTCCCTCCATCCCTGCCCTGACACTATTTGGGTGCAGGTGGGTGCTTTGCCAGGCATTCACAGCAGCCTGGGGACCTCAGTCCCATTCCCTGACCCACATCACTTTGGTCCTGGCCCTTGGCTGAGTAGTGATGCTTGAACCAGGGGTCATACGGACCATAATTTGCTGGGGCTTTGCTCTTTTGGGAAGGGACAAAGAGGGGCAGAGGTGGCAAGTCACAAGCACCAGTGCCAGGGTCCAGCCTGTGTTTGTAGGGGGGAAAACTGTGCACAAGGTCCCACAGCTTTTCCTCCCTCCCTGCCCAATGCTACGAAAACCTGAGGGAGTACTAATCACCGGCACCAACTGGCCTTGCTGAATAATTGAGCCTGCTTCTCATTTCCCAGGCCATCAGGTAGCCAGGCCACTTCTAATTTCTGTCAGTTGTGCTCAGCTCCCAGTGCTGCCTTCCCGTGCCCTCATTAGCTGTTCGGCAGCCAGGACAGTGGCCAAGCAGCTCCTTGCCATGATGGCAGCCACTCTCCCAAAATCCCTTCATCCACCTTATATTCCTCCTCCCCCTCCAACTTTTTCACCTTCAGCCCTTTCTCTAACACTTGCCCTTCCTCGCCAGTCTCCTGGTGTGCCCTGCTGCCCCGCTCCCTTGAACAAACTCCTAAATCATATTGCTAAAGTGCTTTAAAAACAATAAATGCAGACATCCTGTTCCGGTGCATGGAAGGCAATAGATCAGGTTCAAGAGGAAACTTTCCCATTTCCTCTGGCACGGCCCATTGCCTCTGCTGACGAAATGGGAGGAAACATTGGGGGAGCAGACGCTAACCAGGTGCCCTCTTCCTTCCAGATTAACTTCATCTTTCTGTTCAACATCGTCCGAATCCTCATGACGAAGCTCCGAGCTTCAACCACGTCAGAGACGATCCAGTACAGGTAAGAGCATGAGCTACCCTGCAGAAAGCAGACATAGAAATTGCATTAGCACGATTAGGGGGGATAGGAACAGCCAAATCAGCCAAGTATCAAAGAGATGGGAGCATGGAGAGCACCTCAAATGCTTTCTGGAGACACATGGCCATTGCATCTGGGGTTGTTGAAAAATCCTGGCCAGTGAGAGCTTGGATGGCTGGATCTGCCTTTGAAGGGAGCCATTGGGAGCTGAGTCTCTTTGCAAAAACCTGTTCTGGTGGTACCCGATCAGCTCACCGGCCTTGGAGCTGCAAATCCTGGCATGGAGGTCAGAATCAAATCACCGCTTGGCAGCAAAGCAAAGGGCAAGGCAAGAGTAATGAATCGATGCTACCCCAAACATGTCCTCGTGAAGCTGCAAGGACAATGCTCGCAGCAGCATGTGGCAGGAGGATTTAACCCTTCCCTGCTGTGTAATATTTTGCAGACAACTTAGGAGGTGCGTGGTCAGTGCAGCTCTCCAAAGTATTAGGTTAATGGTTGAACTGGATGATCTTAAAGGTCTTTTCCAACCTAAACGATTCTATGATTCTAAGTACCTGGAACAGGAGAAGACACCTTGGTCTTTATCAATGCTTCTCTCTGGATCATTTTCTGGGCAGGAATCGGGGAATCTCACTGTGTGCTGGGTCAAGAGAAGCAAGTTTTGGGTGGAGGGCAACTTTTTCAACTGAGAATGGAAAAATTCAGATGCTGTCACTGGGAAATGCCAGCTTTCCTCATCACAGAGTATTGAGCTGGGATGAACGATTCAGTGTGGGGTGAGCAAAGATGAAGGTTATTGAAATAGGCTGGTTGGCCTCAGTCAGCATTTGAGAGACTGCTGGTTTTCCACTGTTTTCCTGATTTTGGCAAAGGAAGGTTTTTCACCTTTGGGCAGAAGAACATTTTCATTTCCCACAAACATTTTGTGGGACAGGAAAACTTGGAGAGTTTGGTAGGTTATAAACTGTGCAGTCCTGCTTAAACCAGGCCTGGAGAGCTCCTGCTCACATTAGGTAATGGCTTTTGGTAAAAAGCTGATGGATCCCCTGCTACTATGGCTGCTCCCCTGGGGAAGCTACAGCAGTGCATGTGCTGTCCCATGGTTTGTCAGCCTGAAGATCCTCATGTCCTCAGTTATTTCCCGCTCCTCTGTGCCATCTGCCAGTTTGTGTCAGTGGCTGTGGCTCTCCTCCAGGTCAGCAATGCAGCACAGGTCCCAGGCCCCATTCCTGCCCAGCCCGGACCTGCCAGGGATGACTTTTTCCTGTTTTCAGCTAATGTTGTAATCTGTCCATTAACAGGATTTTTAAGCAAAAAGTGTTGATTTGGCATTGTTCTTGTCCCCAGTCCAAATGAACGACATGCCAAGCCCCGATCTTGTATCAGCACTATTACTTTTCACAAACTGCACTTGTAATCTCATCAAGAAATTAATCAGCTGAGATAGGTTTTTCATAAACCCATGTTGAAGGGTGTGAATTATTTTACTCTCCTTAATTCCTTTTTAATCGAGCCTTAGATCAGCCAAGCAATCATTCTACGCCAGCTCAAGGTCAGGTCTCCACTATCCGCTGCCCTTTTCTGGATGGAGAAACCACAGAAGGTGCCCAGTGCTCAAACCAGCCCAGTCACTTGGGATTACATTGGAAAACAGCTCAACTCTGCTCCATCCTCCCCCGGTCACTGGTTTGCCCAGACCCAGCCAGACCAGTCCCAGCCATGCTGATGCTGGGAGTGGGATGGGGAGAGTCCTCATGTCCAGGGTTGCACTGCAGCAGCTCGGGTCCATGTTTGCTCCCCAGGAAAGCAGTCAAGGCCACGCTGGTGCTGCTGCCCTTGCTGGGAATCACCTACATGCTGTTCTTTGTCAACCCGGGAGAGGATGAGATCTCTAGGATTGTCTTCATCTACTTCAACTCCTTTCTGGAGTCCTTCCAGGTATGGTCCTCAGCACTAGTTTCCATCCCAGTCCCCCCACCAAGGGATGTGGAGGAGCCTGTCCTGGCTGATGCCTTGTTCCGCTTCTGCCCCCTCCCAAAAACAGACATCCCCAAACCCCAGTGTTGCTCCAAAGCTCCTGAGCCTGGGGGTAGCGCCTGACTGTAGCTCCACAGTGACTCTGCTGCTTGTCTCCTTCCAGGGCTTCTTCGTCTCTGTCTTCTACTGCTTCCTGAACAGTGAGGTGAGTGCTGGGGGCTGTTTGGGGGGATCCACTCCCTTCCTTGCAAGCAGAAGCAAGCTCAGCCTGAGGCTCTGCCCCTGCACAGGGCTTGGAGGGTGCTGGCACCCAGTTCCCCAGCTGAAGGCATTTGCTGATCAGAGTTGGTGCTTTACCTCCAGCTCCAGGCACATCTGCAGCCACAGGTTGTGCCCAGATAGGAATGGCTGCTGTCAGTCTCCTTCTTTGGAGGAGGAAAATCCAGCCCCGAGAACAGATGCTCTGGGGGCACACCCATGTGATTTGGTGCAGCAGAAGAGCCAAGGGTCCCCCCATCCCTAGGAAGGGTCCCCCTTCCCTGGGAAATTCCTTCCTGGAGCCAATCATTTGGGCAGCTCTTTCCTCTGCCTCCTCCCAAATGCTCTTGCACCTTTGCTAGCTCAGAAGAGTTTGTCCCAGACAAGCTTGCTTTGTTACCAAATCATATATAATTGATGCAGGAGGAAAAGGGCTGGACTAGAGCTAGCTGGTGACCCAGGAGCCTATCACACCATGCAGTTCATGGTCTTTCATCTCTTGATCCCAGCTGGGCTGGCTGAGGATTTCAGTGTTCACCCAACCTCACCATCTCAGCCACCTGCATCCACTGCCCTTCTCCCAGGGCCATCCCACACTGCAGTCAATGAAAAGGCATTTCTTCACTATTTACCTGCCACACAAAGCACTTGGGCTGTTGTAGGGTGGAATTAATGTTGAAGAAATGCCACTAGCATGAACCAGACAAGCCATAAAACCTCCCTGACTGTCACTCACACCTCTCCTAGCCCCTTGCAGGATCCAATGTAGCATGTAAGATGCTGGCTCTCCTGCAGAACCCCCATTCAGATTTATTTCTCCCTCTTATTTCCATTTTGTTCTCTGAGGCACCGTTGGTCAGGTTCATCTCTCTTCACAGCTGCAAGGGCTGTGTTTCACCGGCATTGCATCAAACAAGGCTGGGTGCCCTGGGAGGTGACAGGGGCTCCTGGGACCCTCCCTGCCCCTGGGGGGCGGAGCAGGGTTTTGGTACCGTTTTTGGTTGAAAGGCTGAGGATGAGGATGGTTGGTGCCTCTGAACAACTTCAGACAGCTGCATGGTGACTAAATGTTCACTCCTCTGTCTCACACCCCCAGGTCCGATCAGCTGTACGGAAGCGGTGGCACCGGTGGCAGGACAAGCACTCCATCCGTGCCCGCGTGGCTCGGGCCATGTCCATCCCCACCTCCCCGACCCGCGTCAGCTTCCACAGCATCAAGCAGTCCACAGCTGTCTGAGCTGCGAGTGAGCTGCCGTACGGCATGGGGGAGCCAGCACCCCCGCTGCGTGGGACCCCTGACATGGCACAGCACAGGATCCAGGTCCTGCCTGCATAACCAGTCTTGCAGAGGGCACACAAACTTGCTGCAGCTATGGGAAACCCTACAGAAGTTCTTGTCCCACTTGCTGGGGCAGACCTGTAGGATAGGACAGCTGAGATGCTACTTTGTCATCTCCCTGGCAGCGGTGTGATCTGCTGGGGTGGCAGAAGGAGTCGGAGAAGCCTGGAGAGGTTGCAGCAGCCTCCCTGCCTGCCTCCATCCTGGGCACGATGCCCCATGTCCCATCGCTGCCTCTCTCGAGTTTGTCACTGTTTTGAGGTGACAGGGCACCAGGACACTGCTGGGACAGCCTATGGGGCTAATCCCTTGGGAAGCTGGGTCAGCCTTCCAGTAAGTGAATGTTGGGATGCTGCTGGGGGGGCAGGGGCAAAACCCACGGGGAGGGGGCAAAGCCCTCTGGGCTGACAGGGGTGGATGGAGAGCCCTGGACTGATTGCAGATGTTGCTTTATGTGGCTGTGTTTTTGTACCACTGGGGTTATTTGAGCCCTTCCCCTGACCCTTGTGAGGTCCCTGGGACATCCTGTAACTGCTGCTTGGTCTGACCAGGTCATTTCTCATCTCGACACCAAGGGTGTGAAGCAGAGCAATGGGGTGGGAGAGGGGAAGGAACCATACAGGGGACAGGGATGGATCCCAGGGGCTCTGAACAGCCACGTGGAGGGGGCTTGGTCTGAAGGGAGGCATGAGGTTTAGTTAATCCTGTGGTCCATCCCAGCCCAGATGGGCCTACAGGTCTTTGCAAAGCCCCTGGATCTCAGGCTGACTCCATGCCCCTGCTCAGGGGGTGGAAAGGCAAGAGAGCACTACAGTGAAGTGGTGGCTGAGCTCCCCAAAGGCAGCTACCATGGGGAAATACCATGGCTTTGCTCCCCTCCTCTCTGCCCTGCTTTTACCCATGCAGGCGGGCTCAGTGCCAAAGCTGTTCCTTGCTCTGACGCAGGGGATGGGGCCAAATCATTCCTGTGCTGGGGTTAAGTGCCTTGGAGGAGTGGCAGCCTCCCTCCCCATTCCGGGGACCTCAGATTGTCTCCTGTGTAGCTGCCAAGTCCCTGATCCACCCCTGATGCCCTGTTTTGTGTGATCACCAAAAGCAGCTGAGCAGAGAGGTCCATGCAAGGTGGAGGGGTTTGCCCTGACCTCCTCAGAGCCACATTTTCCCTGCCCCATATGAGGTCTGGGGATGCTCAGGCAGGGGGAGGATGCCAGAGGGGCTATGGGCCAAGTCTGCTCTCTGCATCCCAGGAATTTTGCCACTGGGGCCCTACAGGGTCTGGTATGAGTATCTTCACACTTCTATGCCTCAGTTTCCCCACTATAAAGAACAGGCATAAGTATTTCCTGCCTGGGGGAGATTTAAGCATCTTTGAAATTGTAGTACTCTGTGATTTCCTCAGGATACACCACCAGAAAAGGACAGAATAAAAGCTTTCTTTTTTTCTTTAAAGGGAGGCATAGGCAAAAACCTCAAATGTTTCTTTAATTCCTCCCATTCCCCTCCCATTGAGGTTTCCTACCTGCATGTCTACTGTGCAGCCAAAACCAGAAACACCCCATTACCTCCAATAACATGCTGGGAGCAGCGACACCTCCCAGTATGATGGAGTGACCACAATGAGGACCATACCCTGCACATGGGGCAGGTTTTGGTCCTTGTACAAGCTTGTCCATCACCAGCAGCCCCAGAGACTGCCCCTTATCCAATATATGGGTGAGAAAAAGACCCCCCAGAGTTATGCAATGGGAAAACTGGCAGCTCCCAGCTTTACAGATGCTTTCTGCTGATGCCCTACAAGGAGTAGACTTGTGTGTCCCCACCACGGGTCACTTTGATTTCTCTGCCAGGTGCTTTGGCAGGAGCAAATAAAGATCTGCTGGCTATGGAGAAGGGGAAACACCCCAGGGAGCTTTTGTCATCATACATACAGTGATGTTACCAAAAAACGATGCGCTACATGTTCAATTTGGATTTTATTAAAGCAGGGTTATTTTTGGTGGAAAAGAAGCTGGAAATTGAAAAACCAAAGAAAGAAACCCAAACAGAAGCATCTGTGTTCACATCACTGTTTTTTCCTTCTCCTCTTGGTGGTCTGCTCTGACGACATGACTTTGCTTTCCGTAGCTGGAGAAGTGTGTGTATTCTCAGCCTTGTTCGATTAAAATTACTTCAATTCCTCTCACAAGGATTTTTGGGGCATGTTTATCTTTTGGAAAAGACAACCCCAGCGTGGCCCTACTTTCCACGGGAGCATCCTCGCACTGCAGTGGGCTCAGCACCCCACTGGCCACAGAGGCACCTGGGGCAGCAGGTGGCTTTTTTGCCTCCTCTCTACCCCAAGTCCACATGCCCATAGCATGGAGATGGGATACGGGCTCTCCATGAAGGTATCAACATCATCTCATCTAAGCGGGGTGAGGAGCACCCTGTGTGGGTCTCCTGTGCAAGTACCATCAGGGCTAGAGAAACTCCTCCAAGTTTTCCGTGATGCTCCCTCTTGCCAGCTGAGCTGGCAGAATAAAAATGTAATGTGCTTCACAGCAGGAGGGAGGGCCAATTAAACTCGAATTTCATTTCATACATCAATGTTTACAAGTGAAATTCAGACACAAACATCTCTTTCTGGTCAAGCTCTTCCACTGCAGAATTAATTTGTTCATCACACGGAGCCTTGGAGAGCGCTGTAATTTGGTAAGCACCATGCACATAAATAATAATTACATGTTCCTGCTGATTACATGATTGTATTTAAAGTTATCAAGTAATTCTGAGATTAATGACCTGCCAATCCTGTGCTCTTGATGAGTTTATAGCCTCTTGAGATAATCCTGCATTAACCCTTGATGTTATCCTGGCACTTCTTGGGGCTGGGAGAGGCAAAGCAGGACCCTGTGGATGGGACCTCGTAGTGCCAGGGACATCCCAGGCTGGGAGTGAGGCCTGGGAGCCTCTCCAGCACACAGAGATGGAATTTAATTTAGGTTCTTCATTTGATTAACACGTGAAACCTACCCCGGAGGCTGCCTCCAGCCCTGGAGTCGCTCCCCAGCCTCAGCCCTACAACCTGGGGTTAAAGCTCAGCAGTCTTGAGCCCTCCACTGCATCCCCAGCACACTGAGAGCTGGGAAAGGAGAAAACCTGCCAGCCAGAGCCTGAACAGAGGGAGGGAGAGGAAGGTTCACGATCCTGACCCTCCGTGAGGGACCTGAGCTTTCATCCCACCTTCCAGCCAGGATGCCCTGGGCAAACATCCCCACTGCCAGAGCCAGGACCTCCCAATTCCTGCTTCATCACCATGGGCATGATGCACTGTCCATCAGTTGGAGGTTTATAGCTTGCATTTAAAGCCAAGTTGGGACTGTCATTCCCCTCCCTCCATCCTGGCTCAGACACTGCATTTCTGTCTGGTAGTCCAGAGCTTTGGGCCATTCCTGGATGTTTAACCCTCTCTGTACCTTCCCAGGCTGGCAATGATCCTGGAAGGTGTGGGAGGTGGGGAAGGAGAAGACATCTCATGGTAGTTTATAGCCCATTTGTGGCTTTCAGTGCCATCCACCCCAAGATGCCTCTTGTCTGTGCTGTGTCATCCTTCCAGCGCTGCCAAACCCCCAAATAAATATTTCATCCTTTAATTCTGGTGCCCTCTCTCTTGCTGCTCTCCTCCCAGCATGAGCCTCCCGCTCACATTTGTCACTGCAGTCACAGTTAAATGGCTTTCAAAAGTGCGTGGCTGCGAGAGACAGGCAGCTCTCTGTCACCCTCATGAAATTTTCAAAGGGCTGTATTTTTCCAGTTTGGAGGAAACCTAAAGATCAGAGATGCAAGGACGGCTCCCTCTGATCTTGTCTGAGGGCCCGTCTGTTCAGCCCTGGAGAAAAGGCTTCTCTGCCCATTCCTTGAGGAGCCCCAGGGCCATGCTGAAGGCAGCAGAGGTGTGTGCTGGAGATGGGCGCCTGCAAGGAGCACTGATAGGTCAGTCCCACGACCAACAGTCACTCGTGCTCATGGCTCTGGATCTATCCACGGTGGTCACCCACATGCGAGTCCATCCTCCAGCTGGAGCCCTCAGCGATGCTCCCATGGGGATGTGTGCCAAGGGTTGTCCAGGTTTTCCAGGTTTGTTTGGAAATAGCTTGGTCCCTTCCAGTCCCCAACAGTCTGCTCCCTTTGCAGCACCAGCAGAGCCCCCGCAAGCACCATGGCGAGGGTCCCCTGCCCTGCCCTCCTCCCTGCTGGGCAAAAGTTCCCATGGGAAACTATTGCTTTTAGGCTGCTCAGATCTGCTGTTGAGCCTCCTGCCAGTAGTGGAAACTGAGGCATGGATTTGCACAGCGTTGCATAAGGAGATGCTGGGCTCTGCCTGCTGAGCACCATCCTGCCAGACACCTCTGCTGCAGGGAATCCTCCAGCCCCAGTCACCCAGGGCTGAGACCTGCTTCAGGAGACATCAGTACGATGGGGGGCTCAGGACTCTCCTCAGTGGCCTGCAGCCTCCCTCTGCCCTGGAGGAAACAGCCCCAGTGGGACGTACCCTATCCTGACCCAACCAGCAATCCCTCAAACACGATTGCTTTCTGCTCCAACAGCAGCATTTCCAGCCAGTTTGATGATATATTGAGCTACCTTTCCTGGCTCTCATGGCAGGAGACCCTAATTTTGGGTCACAACTTCCCTTGCTCAGCACTGTGCCCATGGGGACCAATGCCCAGAAAGGTCCCCCAGTGGTGCCCGTGGCAAGTGCTTGAGATCCAGAGGCCCACCTCCTCTCATGGTCCCTGGCTGCTTCATTTGCTGCCTCCCAATTTTTGCACTGAGGCAAATCACAAATGACCGGTCCTCACCTGCCCTTTCCAGCCCATGGTGCCGGTGACATGGCCGTCCCAGCTCAACCGACACAAAGTCTTCAGGATTTGTCTGCAGAGCGTGGCTGAGCTCCAATCACAAGGTGTCAGGGCTCGTGGCTCCATCCCAGAGGATTGTCTCCAACTGCCAGAGACTATTAGCATCTCTCTGCTTCCAGAAGGGCTTCAGCTTGGGATGAAACCAGCCTTCAGGAGAGCAGTTGATTCAACCATGTTGCAACTTGGAGAGTCTCCTCTCCTGTGCTTGCAGCTCCGGGGGTGCCGGGTGAGGTCTTGGAGGCTGGATGAGGTCCTTCTTGCAGGAGCATGGCTTCAGCAGTGTGGCTGGAGAGTCCCAAGGAGCTGGTGGCTCTGGAGAAGCTTGTGCATATGTGAAATATGGGACAAATACAGGAGCCCTGGCTTAAGCGCTTGCAGCGTTCCCCATTGCAGAGGGGTTGTCAGCACAGCAGGAGCCAGAGACCTGGAGGAACACAAACAGGGAAAACTGCAGCCTGAGAAGCTCGTGTAAATGCAATATGCTGCAAACACAGAAGTAGGATCTCAGTACAAGCCAGGAAAAATTAGTGTGACTGGGCCTGCTGGTTCAGAAGGAAAGCAAAATGAGTCATTCAGGAAAAGCCTTGGATTATAGGCTAGAATGATTACATCCTTACTGAAGTTTGACCAGTGCTGCATCACTAACCCAAAGCCATGGTAATAGAAATGCTTGTCACTCTGAGGACAATGATTTGGGTGGCTAATGGGAGCTATATTTTAATGCATTAATATGGTTAAGATACACTTAGAGACCGCAGATTGACTAAGCAGATAAAATAGCCCTTTTTTTGCTCAACAGGGAACATCTCATTCCATAGAGCTTTCCACACAGGGATCTTTCTGGCCACTGCCAGGTAGTGCTAAGGGAAACTCATCCAATTACTAGCAATAAAAAAAATTGCAAGCTGAAACCAAGCAAGCTCACACACGGTGACAGGGAGATGACCTGAGCCACTGCAACTTGTCACCTGCATGCCCTGGAGACCGCACAGCCTGGTCAAGAGCAGCCCACCACCACGATATCAGAGCAGCCTCCAAACCACCTTGATGTGGTGCAGCCTTGAATTAGCTGCTGCCTCCCCTCCCTGCTGCACAGGTGCTGCCGGAACTGCCAGTGCCTCGCTGTGACAGCTGGGAGATGCCACCATGTGCTTCTCCCATTCACCCTCAGCAGCTCCAGGGATGGCCGGGATCACCAGGCAGATTCCAGCGTTTCTGTGTTTCTGGTCGATCTCCCCAGACCAGTTGAGACCAATGTATGCAGAAGTGCATCTCACCACCTCCCGGAGCAGCCCCACTGCTTCCACACAGCATCAGGTGCTCCCCACAGGATTGAGTCCACCTGGGTGCTTGTCCCCAGCTCATTATCCAAACTCTTATTAGCTGCTGTGCTTCAGTGGCAGGAAGGCATTTAACCCCTTCCCTCCTTGGTGTTAGCCCTTGCACACAAACCCACACTGAAGATGGGCCAAACCCACATATTTTAATTCAGGTCAGCGTATTAATGGTTCATCCATCTCTTTTGACCCCGTGGGGAAAGTTTTTTGCTTAAATGCTAAATTCTGGTTGGTTGTTGTTGTTTTTTTTTTTTTTAAAGAAGGTGTGTTTCCTGCCCCTAAAATTTCCCATGTGTAATTCCCATGCTTTTCTATTTCTTTTTCTGAAAGCAGTGCCCCAATACACTGTGTGATAACAAGGAACAAAGCCTAGCCCAGTCCCCAGAGATTTTCTCCTATAAAAGCTGCATGTCAGGTATGTTACACCTAAATTTCGTGAAGAGATTTGAAGGCCCCAACACAACCCGAAGCATCGCAAATCCAAGCCTGGCAAAACAAGACGCAAGTCAAACACCACTGGAGAGGATTAAGAGTGGAGCCAATGCCATGGCAATCGAGGAAAATCTATGCAAAATGGGTAGCAATTAAATGAGAATTAACCGGGTTGCAAGAGGAGAAAATTGCTTCTTTCAAACCCTCTTGATTATAGAGCTGAAATGGCCCAGAGCTCCCATGGCTTATCACCGGCATGAACAGATGAAGAGGCTGTTAATCAAGATTGTCAGAAGCTTTCCCAAAGCCAAACATCCTCGCTGGAGCAAGAGCTCGGTGGGGACCTTTGCTTTGTCGCAGCTTCATCTACTCAGCTATTAACCACAGAAGCACTGGCCAGAGAAGGCAGATGGCTTATTGGTTTCTCCAGAAAAGGGCTGGGGATTTCACACTGGCGGTTGGGAAGATGAATCCTGAGGTGGGGTGGGATGGGATGGAAATGGACTCTCCAGAGCCCATCCCCATCCTGCACAGCCTTTCTCCTTCCCTGACATCCTGAAAGGCCAGCAGTGTCCGCTGTCTGTGCTGTGGTGCAGCAGGCAAACACGGTGTTTTGTCAGACTGTCTCACCAAAAGCCAAGCCTTGACATGGGCTGATTACCTGCCAAGATGCGCTGAGGGACAGGGAATGGCTGGGGGTGGGCAGATATGTCCCTGTTCACCCTCACCCGCCTGGCACAGTGACCAGATGGATGGTCACCTCTGACATCTGCACGGCCCTGGGGAATAAAAGCTTTTGGGAGAGGACCTGTATCCAGCCAAGGTCAAATCTGGTCCTCTGACCCCCTAAAAGGATAGACCCCAGCTCCCCGAGTTCCACAGCTCTGGGAAGCAGCTGGGACACTTCTCATCAGCTCCCCTAAACAGCACTGGGGGTTTGAAGTGAGGACAGAGGGTGGAAAATTGCTTTGCATTGCATCTGTAGCAAGCAGGGAGCACACGTGGGTGCACAATCAGGAATTCACACATAAACCAGCCCATCCTATGCTTGGAGAGGTGACCACCAGCTGTCCCTTCTCACCGTGCTCAGAAAGACCCCAAAACAGGTGCCACTTGGTGCTCAGCAGCTGAGCTGCAGCTGCCTTCTGTGCCAATTACATACTTATGCTAACGCCACAGCTCTAATTGCATTAATAGGAGACTAATCGCACACCTAACGGATGTAAACAGGAGTTAATTACCCAACAGCGACACCGTGCTCTGCGCAGAGCTGTCCATCTCGGTGAAGCACAGTCATTCCCGGGAGCATCCCATCGGCAGCCCCAGGGCTCTCCGGGTGCCTGAGCCGCAGCCCCGGATGAATCACAGGGTGGCTTTTGGGACACATCTGCCTCTAACCCCCAGCAGGAATAGCTCCCCCATGCCTCATCTGATGCTTCCTGGGGCAAATTAAGCCTGTTGCATGGGCTAAGAGGTGTATTTAGGTGGAGGACAACTACAGGCAGAGGTCTTTGACCATGTACCCAGATCACCCATGATGAAGGGTGCTGCCAGTGTCCATCAGGGTCTTGCCATCGTCCCGGGCCATCAGCACCCTGGGTATGACCAGAAGCAGCGGGTCTGCCCTGGGAACACCCAGTATGCCTGGCAAGTGGGTTATTCCTGCCTGGAAGGAGCAAGCAGGAGGTGGGGAAGGCGCTGACCCTGCTCAGGAGCTGCTCAGGTGCTGCAAGGCTGGGTTTTGCACCGCCTTCCCATTCCTGATGTCCGGTCCCATGATCCCTGTGCTTTGGTGCTTTGCAGCCACTCGCTAATACCCATCCCTCAGGTTCCCCCAGCTCCCTGCCTCCTGCACATGAAAACTGAGCTGGAAACTTCACAAGCCCCCAACCACGGCTCCTCTTCTCAGGGAGCATCACAGCCCGGTGCTAAGCAGGCAGGAAGCAGGACGGTCATGCAGGCTTCTTCCCCGTGGGCTCTGTGCATTTCTCCCCCTTGCTGGAGGGTAATTAGTGCCTCTTGGCTTGATGGTGTGATAAGCTAGCAGCGTAGCAGCGGCTGCGGCTCTTTGCAGTGGCACAGCAAGGGCAGCGGAGGGGGAGCGGGAAGCAGCTGGGTGTCAGGACGCCTGGCTTTGAAATCCAGCCTCAAGCAATTGAGTCACCCTCTCGGGGTTTTGGATGAGTTTAAGAGTGTTTACCCACCCACAGCACTGTGCTAACAAAGGGCAGGTCACTCAGGAGATGTTTGTCACTTATTTAGACACTGTTATCAGCCCGCCAAAGAAGTGCAGTCCTCCGTATACACTTAACTTGCCCCTGTGATGCTGGGCAGGAACCAAAGTGTTCGAGAAAGTAAAACATGTTTGGGAAGGAGGTAAAAACTGGATTTAGAGGTAACATTTTCAGATAACTGGAGAGCTTGTTTAGCAGGTGGGCTAAAATCTACTGGAGCTGTTGGGCCAAGGCAAAGATGCATCGAGGAAGACACTGAACAAGGCTCTTCCCAGGGCACGCAGCATAATTAAGGTTGGGATGTAGTCTAGCAAACCATGAGCAGGAGGAGCATAATCACCCAAGCCGCTACAAACAGGAGAGGTGGTTTCTCCATCAAACGTATTTTCTTCTTTGCAATTTTCCCACAGCCGAACCTTAGCAAGGAGCTGTGCACCACTGCAAGCAGAGCACGCCGGTGCCACTTGCTAGCATTCCCGTGCTGCAAAGAAATTGCAGAGAAAACCCCGGCTGGGCTCTCACCACGTTCAGAGAGAGCGATTGCATGGCATGAGAGGAATCTTAATGGGACAGTGGGTGGCTGCGGCAACATTTGTCATCTCAGCAGTCCCTCCCAGGCAGCACAGGACTGCGCTGGCACTGAAAGCATTCAGGGCACGGCAGGAAGGGGTGCAGGCAGGGCTCTGGGACATGGATGGCGCAGAGAGTCAGCGTCTTTTTTTTTCATTGCACTGCTCAGTGCGTGAACAGTGTCATGGGCGCCTTAAAATGAGCAGGGAAGATGCTGGGTTCCCTGTTTTTCCTGCAACAGGATAGCCCAGTGCCGCCCCGCTTTGATCTGGCAAACTTGGCCATCCAAGCCACACTCTGGAGCTGCACAGTTGCACAAGTCAAGAACATACCTGGGATTTAGAAGAGGGCTGGAAGTCAAGTAAAGCATTTCTTTTCCCCCTTCCCCAGCCCTGACTTTGTTTTGGGGTTAGGAATTCCTCAGTGCATGAGAGCAGCTGTCCAAAAAAAAGACCAACTAAAAAAAGGCTTTGGAAGCAAATTTCCACCCAAATCTGTATCCTGGGAGGGATCTACATCATAGAATTTTGAAATATCAGAGCAAAATATTTCTAGCTTGAAGGAGAAAAAAAGTCATTCTGGATTTTAGGGGAGTCTGACAAATTCCACCAGAAGGCCTACACACCCTGGTGTGTGCCAGCACTGCTCATAACACAAAATACTTTTGTCTGAATTCATATTTCCAGCCTCAGGCAGACATTTTCCAGTGGGTACAGACCAGCTGCATTTTCCTCTCAGAGGAACATTATTTATTTTCCCACCTGGTTAAACCTTTGCAGCTATACCGTGCTGCCGACCTCTCTCTAAAGAAGGGGCTGTGTTTCATTAGTCAGGGGAAAGCACACAGCTTGCAAAGGAGAATCAATACCTGTCATCTGTATTTATGTATGAGCTTTTATTAATGTGGACTTTGGAGTTTGGCTGATGTTCTCTGTATCTGTCCCTAATACCCGCTGCTCCACTTGCTCTCCCCACTCCAGTCAATACCCATTCCTGTTTCCAAAGAGATGCACTTTAAAAAGCATCTGCACTGCTTCCTTTACCCAAAGGAGTGCGATTTTTTTCAGCAGTTCAATAATATTCATGTACAATATAAATGAATACATATCCTTTGATGCCCTGGCCAGGTTGATGGTGTTTGTCTCTTTTCTCCATCATCTCTTTCCTACAGTAAAGGGAAAAAATTAGTCAGGGCTCATCAAATGCTCTCAGTCAAAAATATTTTTTTTCTTGAGAAGCATTTGGGGATTGATTACTGTTTTCTTCTTTAATAAAGTACCTATTTCTTTCTTGTTTTTCTTTCCCACTGGAAGATCAAAACCCCAAGCATTATTTTATTGGCAAAGCTTTCAGCTTTCAGTTGCTGAAAACCTAAGATGTTTTGGCCTGGAAACAAAATCATGAAAGTCTTTCCAAGGAACATTTTAAAACCTCAAAACTCTTCTTAGTTTTGTAGGTTTTCAGTTAAGATTTATTTTTAACAAGTCCTGGAACACATGTAGTCTGGGAGGGGGCTGTGCGTTCATCACCACTGTCTACAGGTCGCGTCTTCCACCACCCTCATGGCTACGGCAGGTCGAGAGCTGAGGATGCTCCGGCATGTGCCTCCCCATCCCAGTTCCTCCTGCACAGTCACTTCTGGGTTAATTGGGAGCTCTGAGCTGGTTTCACCTCCCCTAAGCCCAAGCAGGGATCCCAGGATGGGACATATTGGCAAGGCATCCATTTAGGGTAGCAGCAGTACATTAGCAGAGGCAGATTTCTAATTTGGCACCTTGCCACAGCAGCAATGAAAAATAATCCAAAAAAATGAAATGGGAAAAGAGAAATCCAGAGACTTGAGTGCCTTCTCCCTGTGGCTGAGCTGGACCTGCCTTTTCCCTGTGGCTCCTGAGGATTCTTTGAAGTCCTGGACGCTCCCTGCCACATCCGGATCCTCTTTGTCTCTTTCTTCACCTCATTCACTGCCCAAGAATGGATTTAGCCTGTGGAGTTGTTGGTTTCTCTTTGAAGAATTATTTGATTTAAGCACCCTCATCTCCCAATCCTCCCCATCCCTCCAATCCTCCTTCTGTAAAAAGAAATCACACAAGTGGCACTGCTGGCACTGGCCTTGGCATGCACGGCACAGCATGGCACAGACCAATGGGCCACAGCAGCACTGGGAAGCTTGATTGCCTTCAAATTGAAAACTAATGACTGAACATTGGTGTCTCAGTGCTGGAGAGGTTTCTCCTCCTTTACTCAAAACCAAAAAGGAGAGGCAAGGTGAGCTTTGCTTGCACAGGTCCTTGATGAAACCGGAGAACAAGGGACTTCACTGTGTCACCCTCCATAAAAGGGGTTTCTTCAGAAAATATTGAATGCTGGAAAGGTTGTGTGGGTGTGACCCCATCCCCTTTTTTTCTATTAAATTCCTTTCACCTCCCAGTGCAATTCTTAGAAAATTAATTCTGTTTACTTCACCTGAAAAACTCCCTTCTGCTCCTTTCACCTGAAGGGAAATTGCTGGCAAAGCCTCACATCTGTGGAGGAAAGGCTGGGGGCAGACCCAAGGCACTCCATGGGCTCCTCTGGGGCATTTCCATGCCACGCATCTCCACCTGTTGTTGCAAAGAAGGTTTCCTGAGTTGGTGGAGCAGCTGTCCTCCGCTGGGACCTGCACTGCTCTGCAGCAGCTCCTGGTGTGCAGTGGGAAGGGTCCTGCAGCTCTTGGCTGGTCCTTGAATGTCATCTGAAGTCAAAGCTCCTGATGAAATAGCAGCAGCCAGAACAACACATGGATGATGTGTACCTTCACAGGCAACTGCTTGAGGATCCAGGAGAGCCACAAAACTAGTGGCTAGTTCAAAATGAAAAACAAGAGGTCGGGCAGGCTGCTGACCCACAGCAGCTAAACACAAGCAGCTGGGCTCCTGCCAAAGGAGGCAGAGACCTGCCCATTTTTTAAAGCACTGGATAGATCGACTCGTCTCAGTGAGCTCAAACAGCTCCTCTCTCCATGTTTTGGGGAGAGAAGAGCAGAGGTAAAGCAGACTCCTGGACCTGGAGTCCCTGCACTGTAATTTCATCACGCAGACAGGATGAGCATTAATCGGTTGGAGGTGAACGCCCGGCATATTTATTGCTGTCTGAGCCAGATGCACTCTGCGTGGAGCATCTTTCCTCCCAACGCGGTGCTCTGAAACGCCTGGCTGATTAACTGAGTAAACAGCCGAGTGAGGAGAGAGAGGCCTGGAGATGGGATCTAAACTTAGAAGGGGCAGCAGCAAAGCTGAGAGGCGGCTGCAGATGACAGGAGCTGCATAGGAAAAAGAGCCAAAAAGAAGCCAAAAAGGAGACTTGTGGAGAGCTGGAGGTGGCATCAGATGGAAATTCCCCCTCGGATTGCAACAAGCCGTGATTTTATCCAGCTCCTGCTGCCTCCCTGTGTAACCCATTAACTCTGTGTGGAATAATCAGGTTTTCTAGTTTCATTAACATGCAAAGACGATCTCCATGAACTCACTCCTGCTCTGCAGCAAGCTCCTGAGGGAGCCGTGCTTGCACACCTGCGAAATTAAAGGCATCGTATTAATTCAGCATGCCAAGTGCTGGGGAGGAGGGCATGCAGATGCTTGCACCCACATCCAGCCTAACGCAGTGTAAGAGCCTCCACATCGCACAGCAGCATCACTTCAGGCAACTTTTGGTTTGCTGTTATTGGTGGCCCTCTGAGGATGATGCCTCCAAGGAAGCCCAGTGTGGTCCCAAGTGGGATGGGGTGGGGAGTGCAGCTTGGGCCTTGCCACCCCAGCCACGTGGCATGGTGGCACCCATAAAGGTATCAAGGTTATATCAGAGCGTCTCTGCCCGCAAGAAAAGCAGGGCTTTGGCAGGTGGGTTTCTTGGTCCTTCCAGGCTGAAGCTGCTGTAACAGATCTCCAAGCTGTGGGAAGAGCCCTGCCATGGGCACTGTGTTCAAACCGGAGTGTGAGCTTGCACCTCTCTGCCAAACCAGGTGGCTGCTGAACACTGCTGTGTCAAACATGCAGGCACATGCAGAGCCATCCTTATCCCCACTGCACTCCCAGGATGCTGGGGATGCTCTGGGATGCAGGGCTGTGAGCAGGGAGAGGGAGAGAGAAATTACCTTGTTGCTCTGCCAGTAAGGGGTTCGGCAGAGGAATCCGTGACAACTTTGCTGACAGCTGAGAAAAATTGTTGCTGCAGCCAGTCATCCTGCTGTTTGCATGGGGACAACATCGTGTTTATTGTCAGGCTGGTTTTTATTGGCTTCTCCCCTTCCTTCAGGCACGAGAATGCCAGAGATGCAAAGACACTGCAGGGTATTTAACAGCAGGTTAAATAAAACAAATTGCAGGGATCTTCAAATCAAGCCATGCCATCACTTGAAACCAAAACCTGTGAAAAGCCAATTGGGCATTTATGTTGTATAGGTGGAGAATATCTTGGCCTCCATAGAGATATGGGTGAGTGTGACCGAACATTAAAATGCCTCTTAGATGGGTGATAAATAGGAGCTGGAGCTGAAAGCCAGACTCAGCAAGCATAGCATGATCCTAAGGACATTTTACTGCTACCTTTAGCTTCCTCTGGTAATTACTGAATTTATTGACTTATTATCCTTGCTCATTTTTAATTCCCCATTCTCCATTTCTTACACATGAAGTTTATCTTTAAAACATCCTAAACCGGACAGTTCAGGCAGACATTAATGCAGAAAGAAGGAGCAGGAGTGTTGGCCATCGCAGTGTGGCCAGAGGAACACTCTTCCTGAGGATGCTCCCCGTTTCCTGCTTGGGATGCAAATGATTTAGACCCAAGCATGAACTTTGTTCTGACTTACACTCTTCCATGGGAATTTTTTTTGCCCTTTGGTTCTTTGTTCACAGTTATAAACCCAGAAAAAAACTTCATCTGCTGCAACCCCCAAAAATGTGTTGAATGCAGTGCCTTTTTCAGTAGGTGATCAGAAGCAGCGGGTTGCAGAGATTTCATTTACTTTTATCTACCTCTCTGTTATCAGTGTGCTTCACTGGGTAAACTGGAATTGATTCCACAAGTGTAATCAGAACTATGAGAAACTCCCAAAGGTCTGTCAAGGAATCCTGCAGCAGTAAATACCCAGTAGTTCATAGTATGGGGGTACACGTCCATGCTGATGCTCTGTCAGACCTGTAATGCTTCTTAGGTTAAGGTGTCCAGTACTGTCCCATTTTGACCACCATTTTTCCATGCCTAGAGGAAGCTGCTGCTTGAAGACAGTGCTCCAGTCGTGCTACCGAATGGGGTTGCTGCTCTTCTGTGCCCATATTTGGGACAGGTGTAACCAGAAAAAAAATGCATTTAAGATCCATTCAGAAGCTGTGGTGGGAAGGAGACAGGGATGCCTTTGCCATCAGGACAGCACTTGGGGTGCTGAACCCTTGTGCGATGGCACAGAGCCATCCCCTGCTCTATGGGATGAGGCATCAGAGCCAGCACCTGAACGGATGCAGGCTGAGATTGCAGGGGTTGTTTTTAAACAATTGCTCCAAAATACCTTCCTACACACAAGCTACGTTGAAAGAGTCACATGTGCAGGTGTTTGACTCCAAACAGCTGCCTTGGCTGATTTCCCGGTATTCTGGGAATTTCAGTGGGAACTGATTTCAAAGCAGTGGGATTTGCCTCTGAGAAGGGCTCCAGTTCCCAGTGCTCGCTCCAAAATCAACTGAATGCTTCTGAAAAAACCCCTGCTTCTCCCTATGCAGTAAGAATTTGCTGGTTTGAGGTTGGATCACCTGCCAACCCTGGCAGTCACCTTCTTATCTGTCCCTCTGGGGCTTTCCAGTCCCCTGTTCCTCTGCAGGGGGAACAGTTAGTCCACCCTGCTTAAGGCTTAATCTGCGGGCTTGACTCTCCTTTACCCAAAACAACACTAGCAGTGGGAAGCAGCATTGAAGGGAGAGCTGTCTTTGCTCAAAAGCCTCTCAAAACTGCCAGCCAGGTCCAAAAACCAGAGTCAGTCCAGGGTGGGTTCATTAGTTTCACACCATAGCTTCTCCCTCCAGCTCTGCCAGCACTTTGCACATGGGTTGTGGCATCACTCCCTGTCCATGTGCTTTCTGCTCTCCGCCTGCTCCCATGTGCAGCTGCAGAGGAACTGCAGGATCTGGAGCTGGTGGAGAAGTCTTCACAAGAATGCGCACTGGTGACAACTCTGTAATAAACCAAGTGGGTTAACAGGGGTTCAAAATAAGAGCTTCTGTTGGTGGGAAGTGATTCTGGGTCCCTCCATCACGCAAAACTGGCACCCACGGCCCTGAACTGACTCCGCTCCAGTTCATCTGCAGTCCTGCTGCTGGGACTCTACTCAAAATGAATGCTTTCCTTCTGATTAGCAAGAGAAAAAGCTGCAAAGGCTCACCCAAATCTTGCGGTTGCAAAGTCTTCAATCTCCATTGAGCAGTCATTTAGATGTAAACACCCTCCTGTGGATCCAGAGCTGCTTACAACAGACAGTTGATGGGGATTGGGCTCTTTATGGCATAAGGCTGTGTTTTATTTACCTGCCTTGGCAATAAAATCTGGAGGTTGTTCAGCAGCAACAGTTCAGCAGCAGTTTCTCGTTAAAACTGCTGCACTCACCTTTAATTTTACTTTTTTGTGTGTGCGTGCTTTTCTCCCTGCACTCCTGTAAAGCCACCAGGTTGGATGCAATAAATCAGTGTGTCCCAGGTGACATCAATGGTGCAAGGCTGATTCATCAGCTACGGATCTGTCCTGCCCCATGCATTTGGCTTCCTGGCACAAAACAGTAAGACTTGTAACTTCTGAAGGAAGCAGTTATCAAATGAGGGCAGAATTTTTTAGGAAACAAGGGTATTTTTGTGATGCACACGAAGAATGACCTCTCTAACTTCCTCAGTGCAAGGACACGGCCAAGGTCACCAAATCAAAGCCACATCAGGGACCTTTCCTCTTTACATTTGGTTTGGTTTTACAGCCATATGCAGCAAGAGAGTGTACATCTAACAGGAACATTTCAGTTCATCGCTTTCCATTAAGAAAAACCACAAACACAGAGCGTCGCAGTACCTCTTCAGTAACAAATATGCTGATGCAATCACATCCTCCTAAGCAATGTTGTGATCATAAACCTTCATCCAGATTTCACTGCTCCTGCACCACCAGGCAACAATTAGGACGAGTGGCCAAACACCCACCAGCGCAAAGAGCACAAAGAACCATTGTCTGCAGCTTGATGCTCTCAAACATCTGATGCTAACGCTCAGCACCTGCAAACCAGTGTGTGTCAGAAATGCTGCAGCGAAAAGGAAAAGTTTGACACGACCCTGTGCAGCCATGGAGAGGGGTAAAGGGAGAGAGAGATGGAGAATTGCCCCCAGCCACTGGGTCCACTCCCCAAGGAGGGATCAGAAACACAAAAACCACCACAACTGGAGAATCTCCATATCTGTGTAGGCACAAGGATGGGTCACTCATATATGGTTTATGGGCTCTCTGCGTCCTCCAGTCCTCAGTTTCTCTCCTTCAGTGTTTGTGGGTATATTTTTCTCTCACTGATGGTTTGTTGAACCATTTCCAGCTGTGGAACAGGTCTGAGCATACAGCACCTGACACACAGGGCACACCCTGGTACCCCCAGATAGTTCCTGCTGGCCATCACCCTGTGCTGTGCAAGGCTAAATGCTGCAGTGGCTCTTTGCGTACTGCCCAGGAGCTTATTTAAAAGGGGACTGAGCTCCAACAAACTCATTTTGTGCAGGTTAGAAGGCATTTGCAGGTGGCAATATCTTCCTGTCACTGTCGGCCTAGATGGGGTTGAATATGGACTCCCACCTCATTCCTCATGCCACAGCTTGGATTTGAAGACAGAAATTGCCACCAGTAAGAATGCCAAAGACCCCATTTCCCCATTCGAGGTGGCTCAGAGGCTTGCAATGAGCAGATGCTGGTCCCAGCCATCAACCTTGTAATTCCCCATGTCCTCGTCTTTCACGCACCTCCAAAAGAGGTTTTAAGGCAGACCCTGCTCCTGTTATAAATGTTACAGAATTGGTGTTCTCATGGATTCGGTGCTTTATGCAACAGCAGAGTGTGAATGCACGTCTTCTCCCCACCACCGCTAATATCACCCAGGATGTAGTCAGGTGTCCTGGTTTCGGCTGGGATAGAGTTAATTTTCTTCCTAACAGCAGGCATAGTGCTGTGTTTTGGATTTAGTAGGAGAAGAATGTTGATAACAGGCTGATGTTTTTAGTTGTTGCTGAGTACTGCTTATGCTAGTCAAGGACTTTCTCAGCTTCCCATGCTCTGCCAGGCGCACAAGAAACTGGGAGGGGGCACAGCCAGAATAGTTGATCCAAACTGACCAAAGGGCTATTCCATACCATATGACGTCATGCTCAGTATATAAACTGGGGGGGGTTGGCCGGGGAGCAGCGATCGCTGCTCGGGAGCTGTCTGGGTATCGGTCGGCGGGTGGTGAGCAATTGCATTGTGCATCACTTGCTTCGTGTATCATTATTATTATTATCATTATTATACTGTTACTATTAGCATTACTATTTTACTTTATTTCAATTATTAAACTGTTCTTATCTCAGCCCAGGAGTGTTTCTCACTCTTACTCCTCCAATTCTCTCCCCCATCCCATCGGGGTAGGGGGAGTGAGCGAGCGGCTGCGTGGTGCTTAGTTGCTGGCTGGGGCTAAACCACGACATCAGGTTTTCAACAGTACAAGCAGGTTGCCTGAGGATAGCCTTTCCCTACCTCTCGAACTGAGGATGATTCAATTATTTACAGGAAGAGGTTACAAAAATGTACTGAAAATGACTTGAGATTAGGTGAGGCTTTCTTCAATAACAGAGGCTCTCTTTCTCTGCCTCTATTGATTCTGCAGTAAAAAAGTAAACACAAAGTTTACAAAAAGTTTTCAGCTGTTTTTTTTTCTCAAGTTTCTGAAAACTTCAGCTCCAGGGAGGCAAGAGATGTAAGCCACAGTTTGAAAAGCAAATGGGGCTGATATGTGTGAGCATGGGTCTCAGCAAAGCTGCATAACGATGCCCCACGGTCCCACACAGCAAGTCTTTGCCCTTCCAGCAGCGGCTCAACCACAACCTCCCAGTGATGCGGGAGGTGTTACACTGCCCTGACCACCCTGGGCAAGCAAAACCTGCTTTGCTGGGCTAAACGAGGACAGCGGCTGAACCAGCCCTTATGGAGGTGGTGGTGTTGCTCTGTAGCTCCTCTCACCGACAACAGACATGAGAAGGAAGATCTTAGTGGGGTTGGTTTTTATACTGGCTCCTGGCATTGGAGGCTAGCTGGTTATCGGAGCAGGAGCCCAGCAGAGAACCCAGGAGTCCTGCTGTTCCACCACCAGCGATTGCAGCTTGGGGATGCACTTTTCAGTGCAAATTTTCAGCTGAAGGTTATTTAAACTTTTTTTTAGCAAACAAATCCTTCAAGGAGGGGATGACTTTTCTGCCACTGTTCTCCAGGGAGAAAATATTCCTCAGGGAGTTTGCCTCTCCATCCCACTGGAAGCTGGCTCAGCTGCCAGTTTTGCCATCCTCAGGGTGTCTACAAGATAAAAATACCCTGTGTACAACCAACCTGCCACCAATTAGCCCCCGGCGATGGGACTGACAGGTGCTCAGAGCTGCAAAAATGTAAATGAGAGCTCCACAAACAAAAATGAGTGAGATTTCAGATGTCTGGCTGTGCTGTACTGCGAAACTCCCCTGCAGTGGGCAGGGAAGGGTTTTCAAAGTTAACGCCAAGCAAACAAATGTCACACAGAGCAGGGTGCGCTAGTAGATGGCTGGTGCTGGGCTCTTCTCCAGTGTAGAACTTGGATTTATTTGTGCTTCTCGACCCTGAGGGCTGACTCTGCTCTGTGCACAGGAGCCCATGGATGATCACGGTGAGCACAGCTTTTTGCATATAACATTTCTTGTAGCAAAATGAGGGTGATTCAGGGAGATACTATGTCCCTGACCCTCAAAGTTATCAGCACCGAGGGCAATTGCAGGGTCCCCACATCCTGAGGATCCCTTTACAACAGGTCCATAGCACTTCTGTGCTCCTCTGACCTATTTTAGGTGGCTATTTGGGGTGGAGGTAAGATCTCAGGGAAATGAGAGTGCTCCATTAACTGGATCTGCTCTGACAGCAGAGGGGTCTGGGGACACCAGGTTGTCTGTAGCTGCCAGCATGGGTCAGATGAATCCTATTCCACCCAGAGTACCAGCAGTCACCCACTGGGATTTTTTTCTTTTCCAGGGGTAAAAAAAAGGAGTCTTTTAAATCCATGCTGCTGGACAGAGGAGCTGACTGCAGCAGCCAGCAAAAGCAGTACTGCTCACTGCGTACTGATGGCCTGGCACCAGTTTCATGTCACAGTCACTCCTGTTGTCACTGACTTAAAACAGTAACAACTACTGACAACAAGAGATGCTCAAAGTTCACCAAATACTGTATTTTGCCTGGCTTTTACTTTGTTAGCAGACAAGTGTCTACAAACTGCCCAGAATATCTGCAAACACCCAAGGGTCCATCTGCCCCAACTCTTGCCAGCTCTGCCTGGGCTGACAAACCTCCCAGACCCCAGTGAGGAGGCAGCCACGGAAGATCAACAAATCAGCACTGTGGAATAAGCTACAGATGAAACCCAGCGCATCATGAATCTGTTGTCGCACAATTGTCCCTGTGAGAGCTCATCTGTACAGGAGAGCAATAGGTCTGTGAGTGTTGTTGTGAACAGAAGTGCTTTGGTTCCAGGCATTGTGATTTAGACAATTTAGTTGTCACGGAAGATAAAGAGGTGATTTGCATACAGTGGATGAGCATCTTCAAAGGTAAAAATACCAGCTTCTGAAAAGCTTTTTCATCCAGTAGAGAAAAAGCATAGCAAGACGTCAAATGGCTGGAAGGTAGGCAGACACACTGACGTTAGAAACCAGGCATGAGTTTGAAGAGGTTACCATCAGGGGCTTTGTCAGGCCTGGCAGTGACCGGTAAAGAGACCTGCTGCCCTCCAGAGAGCCCGAGGGGCCTGCAGGGCCCCAAACAGGGCCCTGCTGCCCTCCAGGGACTCGTTAACTGGAGCAGTGTGGGACTCATCCCTTTTTGCTGTCATCACATGGAAGCCAGCAGTGGTCCTGGCAGCGATGGTTTCATGCAATACACCACAGGCTTGTATCAGGGGACAAGCTGACATTACCTGCCTTGTGTTCATCACAAAGTCAATTAAAAGAACCGATGCTCCCTTGTAAGGTGTAACATGTAGGAGTACCTCTGTGGGTTGAACAGCTTTGGACTTGGTCATCTGAAAACTCTTGCCAAAAATTACAAAATAACCTCTGCCAGAGAGAAGCTGCAACAGAAGCAATATGCCTGGCATCTGCTGTGAGCTTATCTGGTTCCAAACGTCACAGCTGAGCATGTAAGCAAAGCCCCAAGGTCCAGACTGCCACCATCACCTGCTTGTCCAGTTGTCAGCCAACCCCTTGAGATGGAAATCATAGTCACTGAGATGAGCAGGGAGAGGCTGGAAACCAAAACACGATGGACTGGGTATAATGGCTTGTTTTTCTTCTCTGCTTTGGCTTGACTCACTGAACAATCGCATCTGGCTTTTCTGAACAGCAGTGTTACTCACCTTGCACTTTATGCTTTCCTGGGGATCAGTAATAAGCATCCCTTCAGTCGATAATGAAATAGCAAGGAAAATTAGCAACACTTCTGCCACGAGCTCAGAGCCAGTAAATCCCAGATCAATGCCATGGCACTCACATAGGGTTCAGACACCTGCTGGGACTGATCCCCACATCTCCTTTCTTCATCTTCATCTCTTTACCTGCAGCTATTCTTCTTCCTGTGATGCTGAAGGCTGTCCCCATTGTAATACCAGAGCCCGAGCAAAATCCTTCTCAAGTGGCCCAGCGGCAGTGGTTTGTGTCCTCACCCCCCCCTGCCAGGATGGACGTGATTCATTTCAGACCAGTGGCTCCACAGGAAATCTATTATTTCCTGTTCTTCCAGTGAGTGATGTTTCTCCCTCTAAATTGGAGCTTTTCACAGGAGCGGATGGCCTCTCCATGTATTTCTCACCTCAAGGAGACATTTGGCAAAGCTTTAAAAATCATCCAAGTATTTGGTTTCAGCTGCTTTGGAGTGAAAAGCTGGTTTTCTGGTTCAAAAGATGTTTCGGCACTAATGGCTAATGGTGGTAAAATAAAATAAATATTTAGATGCAAATGGTCCAAGGCAAGATGAGATGTCATGAATCACTGAACTGTTTGGCCTGATTTAATTTTCTTTCTTTTTTCTTCCCAATTTAAGAAAAGTTCTGCCTTCTCATCCCACTTTGGAGCATTAACACACTTTGAACATCCAAACTGGTCGACTATTTTTCATCCAGCCTTGGAATTAGTCCCTTGCTGTAATGCGCCATGGTTTCTACTATGGCTACAGTGTCTTACTCAACTGTTATGTAGAGGAGGAATGAGTGTTAGGTAACTCCTCCATCCCAGGGGCAATGAATGGACACCAGCAGTGCTGCTGCAGGACTGCGAGAGTTTTAGTCTCACTTACTGACACAGTGGAAGGACCTTAAAGCTCAAAATTGAGAGCAGGGAAAATCTCTAGGATGGAGCCATGTCGAGCCACAGCGAGGCAGATCCAGCTGGCTTTGTGATGACTCAGCTTCAGGGAGATAATTGCAATCTCCAAATATCAAGGGATGTTGCTGCCAAGGAAGGAAAGGAAATATTTATGGTGGAAGAGAGTTCAAAGGCAGCATGGCTGAGCTGCTTGTGTGGAAACAGAGGTGGGATGATCCAGGCTGAGCACTAAGGAAGAGCATTAGCCTGTGAAATTAGCCTCCTGAGTGTGGAAGAGTTAGAAACTCCATCATGTGGGTTGCTCAAAATTACACCGAACAAGATCTGAGTGAGTTCCCTCCAGGGAGCAATCATGCACCAGCTGAGACAGATCTCTCCTGCCTCCCCACCTCTGCATTTCGCTACATTTTCTTGTATAACTGCAGGTGTCAGTAAGGAAATTATTAGATCTATGTTCCCAGTGGTTCCATGATGCCTTCCCTCAATCAGAGTTACAAATTCCTACACCCTCCTGCCAACAGGCTGTGAGATGGCCCTGCCAGACAGGTGGGATTTGTTTCCCCAGGGCTATTTGACCTCTGCAAGAAGGGAAATTGGATGTGCAGCCTCTGCATCCCTCACCAGGCTCACAGCACACAGGCTGCCCCACATCATGTCCCCGGGGCACAGTTATCACAACACTGCCACTGACTGCAGCTGGTTCCAACACCAACCGTTTTAGGAGAAGTGAAGCAGTTTGGCACTGCCCTTGCCCTGGCACCACCAGCCTCTGCACTGTGTTATCAGGGGAAAGGATAAAAAAGAGCAGAAAATGAAAGAGAGAACCAGAGGTTCCCAGAGGAGCTTGGCAAGATGCCTGTCAGGAGCCAGAAAATAAATCCAAAGACTTTCCGTGAATTAAATCATCTGTCCTGGGGTGGGCGGCATGAAGGCTGGCAAAGGTTGGGCATTGCCAGATGTGAAAAATCTTTGTAGAGGAAAAGTGTCACCATCCAGAGAGAGGGAAATAAGAGCCTCAGCTCTTGACTGATGTGTCTTCAGTGGGCAGTGGAGAAGAAGGTGCCCTTTGCTTTCTCTGCCAGCTTTCCTCCAGAAAAAGCAACAGAAGGAAGAAAGCTTCACTGCAACACTGCTGAGATGGACAGAGGTCAGACTTCTCCCAGATCTACCCAGCAGCTCCCTCCTATGAAAAGCAGAGACTGTTGGCCATCTCAGCGCTATAAAATCCTGCTGCCACTTTGGTGCAACTCCTGCCCACATCTAACTTGATGTCCCTGTACTGCACCACATTCTCTGCACCTTCCAGGTGCTCTCCTGCAGCTGGGATGGCTGCATCACCTTCTTGCCATAGCTGGACCCAGTGTTTTGGGTGCTGCCTGGTGGGTGGTAATGTGGGAAGACACTTGACACTTTCTGTTGAGAGAACTGATGGCATCAATGCCACAGCCATCTGTACCTGTCTGGTCCCCTGGGGCCAAAGTCTTCCTCTCTCCATGCTCCCTAGGGATTGCTATGTGCTGTACCGGCGCTGAGGCCGGTATTTGGTACATGACTGGCGGAAGGTAGGATCCTTATCCCCATCTTATAGAGGGAGGAACTGAGGTGCAAGAGAAGTGACTTGGCTGGACTCATCCAGATCATCTCAAACAGAGCAGGGATGGAAAACCATGCTTTCCAGCTCTGAGCAAATAACCCGGGTCACAGATCCAACATCCCAGCCTGTTTGCCAACCACTATATTTTTGTTTGCTTTCACTTTCAGAGAGAGGCTAAATTACCCCTAATTACAATTCACATTGGAGGAACTATGGCTTCTTCAGCCATTAGCATGGGGAAAATCAGATGGAAAGGAAAAGGTGCTATCAGCTGTGTCCAGGGATTCAGATATTTTCTCCCCATGTTCCAGAATATTTTGACATCAGAGTGAGAGCAAATGAGGAGAAATTTTCATCCCAGAAGAGCAATTGTTTGCTTTAAAAAGGTATAAAGCTGCTGGAAAAGAGACTTAAATTTGAAGTGACCATTTAGCCATAACTGCAGCTTTGCCAGCAATTTGCTATAATGTGGAATGACTTAGAAATACAAAACCAAGGGGAAAATCTCATCCTTTGTTCACGGGGAAAAAGAGATGTATCCTTCTTTAAAACAGAACTGAAAGCTCTACAATATTAGGTTGAATTCAGAGCAAAAAATGCAGAGAAAATACTCCTGAGTACCTGGTCCCAATCCTATCACTGTCTCGCTGGTCCTGTTATTCACAGCAGAGGGGTGTAAAATGTGGTGTGTAAACCAGTAAAGAGCCAGATGAATCAACTCTGAAAATCACCTGCACACTGTTATTTTCCTGCATCAAGTGATGTTCCAAGCTCACACTTTTCCAGTCGGGCAGAAAGCGCTGTATCCCATGGCCAAGGGAGTGTGTTTGGCTTGTGGGTTCCTGTGCAAGAAGGGCAGGTGGTAAGTCTCAAGCCTAAATGGAGAATATGGGCCCTATAAGCCCAAAAATGCATCTCCCAATTGCTCTCTGGTTTGCAACTTCTCTCCTGCTCCATGTGCCTGACATGCCAGACTCCATGGCCATGGGACAAAATTTCAGCAGAGCCTTGTAGTCATGCAAGCAGCATGTAAGAGGTTTCCTCCCAAATGCTCCTCTACCATCTGTAACCCACTTACTTTCTTAAAGACTCATCATGGCAATAAGCAATGGGGATCTCATTAAATGCCACCTATAAACACTGAAGATAGTGCTCTTGTGTCTCTGCAAGAGCCTCTTTGGCAGATGACACGAGCCTGAAAACTGGTTTCACCAAACTCAATATCCCTCAATGAGAAAATTCCACTCCTTCATACTTGGCAGAGTCATCTACAGTGATCAGAAAAATAACTCAGTGAGGATTTAAAAGATTTTCTGTGAAAAGCAGGGAACAGCCTTAACTCTGCCCTGGGATACCCCAGGTGCCACCACACCAGGACCGGCCGCTGCAGCTGTTCCACCCCAGTACCCAGGGCTCTGTGCTCTTCCCCAGCACCTAAAAACCATAACTGCACCCCAGCCAGAGCCTGGAAATGGCCTGGCACCCACAGCCCAGCTCAGCCAGCTCTCTCATGAAGATGGATGATCCTACTTGATGTGATGACATGAGCCAGTAGCTGGGGCCATGTCCCAGCCACTTGAAGGGCAAAGCAAAGCATTGAGTCTGACGTGGATCGTCTGCATTGAGTCTGACATGGATCGTCTGCATCTGCAGGGAAGGAGGGAGACAGATTGCCCAATAATTAGCCCTGGGGTGCTAATGACACGGCATTTACAATCCTACTGCCAAGTCCCCTGCATTAAATGGGGAAGCCGCGGCATGCAAAGGGCAGCAGGAGACCTTGACATGCCAGAGGTGAAGTCTCAGCAGGACCAGCTGTGCTGCTCTGCAGTGGCAAGATTGTGAGCAGGGTTTAGGCACAGGGGATGGTTTCAGGTCTTCCAATATGAGTGCAAAGTACTGCTGCACTTTTGATTTGTATTTGGCTGGCTGTGTCTCTAAGCATGAAGGAAACCTGCTTTCCCCCTGAACCAGTGAGATCAGATGTGGCCTTTGGAGGATACCCAGGGAAGGGAATGGGGGATCTCCATCCCTGCAATCCACAGGCATGACACCACAGCAGAGCTGGGCAAAGCTCAGACCTTAAAAGTTAGGAAGAATCTACCCAAATAGCAACCAAGATGCAACATTTCTACCATTCCTGGGAAATGAAATCCCCACACAGAGAAATTTCTTTTCATTTGGTCAAAACTTCCACTCTGATTATAATCAAAGCATCACATTCTGCCTCGCCTTCTCCCTGGCAGTGATGGGGTCACTGGGGATATCTCAGCAGGAAATTTCTAAAGGAAATGTCTTTCAAAGCAATCCTTTGCAGTAAGAACATACCCATCTTATCAAAACGCCTTGTTCCATGTTTTATTTTTAAACAAAATCTGCCCAGATGTGCGCTGTAAATCTGTACCAGGCTGCATCACCCAGCCGTGCCTGTGGCTCACACCAGCCCTGGAAGGCCAGGAGAGGAATTCAGGCATTTGCTACCCTCTGCTGTCCTCCTCCTGCTATTTCACCTCCCTCTAGCAGAGGCCACTGCTATTTTCCTCTCTCCTTTATGTCTCTATGTAACCTGCCGTAGAGGCATCATCATCCTTCACATCAGAAGACACTGAGCCTTTCCAGGTGCCTTTGGGCTAAGCCTGCTGCCCCCCTCAATCACCTGCTCCCCCAGACCGCTCAGACCCATCTCCCAAATATTATCATCCTCATACGCAGGGTAGCTGTGCTTCCCTCCATCCCCAGCCTGCTTTTTCATGCTGTCCTTTCTGCTTCACAGATGGTCCCCCTGTCCCTAACCTTACCCTTGTGCCACTCCTCCCTCTGCAGCACTCACAAATATGAAATGGCTCACAGGAGAGCCAGACCCCGACCTGCTGAGCACTGAAAGCCCTTCTGCAGGTCTCAGAGAACGGCCTGGCATCACCAGGGTTAATTCTGAGGTGCTATCAGTGCAGCTCCTGCCTTTATTAACAACCCTTGACCCTTCACAGAAGAAAACAAGCCAAGAGATAAATGCCAGCCTTGTTGCTTTGGTGTCTATGTTGAATATTTATCACCACAAACATTATTTATCACAGGAAGAGAGATCAGGGCATAATTCCTTCCTAATGAGCCATGTTCAACTGACTCCTGATAGGATCTGAAGTGTGGAGTCCCTTTCTCTGAAATCAGTTTTTTACTGCAGCTGCCAAGCTGTGCTGTTCTCCCCTGGGAAGCCGCACGCCACTGCCTCTCCCAAGGGCTGGGGCTTTCACAGGGAGATAAATGTGACCCTGAGCTGCTAACACAACTTGTTGATTGCTTATGATAACCAGTGTTGCTGTCTTTAGCAGAGAGTGCTCCTGGAGCAGAATATAGTCACCAAATCACCAATCCCGGTCTGAAACCAAGACACCCAGCAGCTGTGGTGACATTTCTAGGTGGTGCTCCTTGAGTCCGGTCTACATGTTGTTCCAGAAGAGTGGGATCCCAAAGGATCTCTTTAAGAGGTATCATGATCTCAAGGGATCCAGCTCTGGCTTCCATGGGCCCTCAAGGACTGCCGAAAGGGGCATGTTCCCTTTGTGCTAAACAGCATAGAGGGATCAGGACCTCATGGCTAGGAGTCAGCCATGGTCATAAAGCACTTGTTCCTCTTGTAGCCCTGCAGTATTTTCTTGGATGCCCCTGGGGAGTCCCCAAGGGACCGGGGCACCTTCTCATTCAGTGCTGAAGCTGGTGACTGTTTTGTTTGACAAGTTTAATCTCCACCAGAGATCAAACTTGGGCACTTCTCTCTCCTTGTGAATCTGAACTTAGATGTACCCCAGCCTTAGCCAGATTTAACTTAATTTCTGGCAACCCAGGTCTCCCCAGTCAAAGCCAATTTCAGGGGACTGATGTGGGGACACAGAGACTGTGAGATCCTGTGAGATCTGCCAGCAGGGGACAAGGAGGGACAGCAGGAACTGTGCCAGCGGCAGCAAGTGCGTCTGTGTTTGTACAGCACAATAGGATGCTCCTCCATCCCCGGGCACTGCTGCAGTTCAGATAAGCCAAAGGAAAAAGAAACCTCCTTGATGCAAAACTCCCACAAATCCAGTGTCCCTCCCTTCCGGCCACGTAGGGATGCATAAACTACTGAGACGCCCCTGTATCAATTCTTATTTATAAATGGAGTTTGCATCTGAGTGTAACTCGCATTGCTCTTTTGGAGAGAGGGAGGAAGGTTAATTCCTAGTCAGAACAATACAGGGAATGATCTTTCTATGCACTTACTGAAGCAGTGGCTGTGCTCTCTCCAAGGTAAGCAAATGAATAACAAATGCTATAAGATGGTAAGAAAGCAAATCTGTATTCTTGGCATTTTACTATGGACAACCCAAGTTCAGTTTCATACGTGAGCTTGAATTTTGCATTTCAAGCAGGGATCCAGGCTCTTTGCTGTGTAAGAAGGGTATCCCTTCTCCTCATGCCGCAGCACACATTCAGTGACTGCTAAACACATTTTCTGAGAACTCACAAACAAATCCCTTAATGAGCTGATGAGTTAAAATGAATGCAAAAATAGGAAATTTCAGAAATACCACACCTGCCTCAGACCATATATATTTTTAGCCTGGTTCCCTCAAGAAATGAGATCCATGGAGTCATTCAGAGTCTGGCCTGGCTGGCTGCCCTCTTCGTAATAACTTTAGAACATGAGTTTCACTCAAATTTGACAGAGTGGAGATCTCAAAGATACTATCAAGCTCCAACACATTTAGTAAAAAGAGGTGATCAGGGAGAAAAGCCACAGCTGTGCCATGACTCAGCCTGCACCAGGCAGGAGGCAACGCACAGCCCCATACCATAAACTGAAAGGAAACCTTCCTTCGTTCTGCTGCTCGCACAAATCTGTGTTTTTATCCCAAGTGATTTCAGGCCAGACGTGGTTTATTTATGCTAAAACTGTCAGAGAAACTTGAGAGCTGGGGTGTAGGATTTTTTTTTTTTCCCCCTTTTTAAAGAAACACTAAGGATTCATTCATCCCTTTATTCACCCGGGCGAAGCTTTTTCCATAGGCACAGTCTGAAAACAAACAGCCTCCGGAGGCGCTTGCTCAGCCCTGCCCTTTCCTCTGGCTCTCGCCAGGATGGAGGGGAGAGGCTGCCCTCACTGGGTCTGGCCCCCACGCCTCCTGGCCACGGGGCTGGAAGTGTAAGGTTTTTCACTGATTTTCTCATAATTTTGTCATTCTGGAAGGACAGGGAGGGAGGGCCGCCTTTGCTTGTCATGCTTTTCCCCAAGAATAATTGCTGGTGCTTTCTACTGTCTCTAAGTTGTTGCGTGGTCTGTATTTCTGTTGTATCTTAAATGAAGTGGTGGGTGTTTTCTGCTCTCTCTTGGGTTTTTTTAATTTGTGCTGTTTTCTCATGTATACATTTTTTTCACAAGCCAGTAGGATGATTTGAACATTATTTACCCTAAGAGCACTTCTCCCTCCCCTTACACCTCACCTCCAGAAACCCTGGTACAAGTGAGAAGGAGTTTTTAGCTTTACTCTTCCCAAGTTTCTGGCTGTCCATATATTTTAACTGCTCACTTTTAGTTCTCAATGGACAATCACAGGAACCTAAATCTCATTTCCAGGACAAACAGGAAAATTAAGAAAATGCACCCTTTTTAAGAGATTCCCATCTGAAGCAAGAGATTGCCTGAACTGTCCCAGGCTTGAATCCAAACTTCATTCTGGAAGCTGTGGGCTGAGCTCCTGCTTAGAATGCACCCAAGCTGGCAGAAAGAAAGTCCCCCCCAAGTACATGGCCACATCTTGCTCTCCTTTGCTCAGCAACTTCTGTCATTTCTCCCTCTGAGACTTTTGTTGTGTGTAATTTCCCCTCAAATGCACTATTTCCTGTTTTCTTCAACATGCTCTTATTTTTTCAGATAACCTCCACAGCCATTTCAAGGTATTCTCCATAGCTGGAGACCCTGGAGTCTCCCTCTTGAGTTATGGGGCAAACTCACCCTCAGTCTAGGCTTTCTGTTTTTTCCTGCCTCTTGGTCTGCTAGGATTTCCACCAAAAAAGCCTTGCATAGCACTCTCATCATCTATCTCCTCCTTCCCTCCGATCACCTCTCCTACCATGTCTCTTCTACTAGGATGTCCGCAGCTATACTTCCTCTAGTGCCTGCCCAGATGGTCCCCAGAAGAAGGGCCATGTTTCTCACAAAGCCCAGACCTGGTGAGTGCGAGCAAGGTGGGCAGGAGACATGATGCTGCCCAGCCTGTGAGCCATCACTAAGGTGACAGGGAGAAGCAGCACATTCCTCATTGCCATGGTAACAAGATGTTCCACACTGCGCAGCGGGGCAGGATGTTCTGTGCTCCACATGTCTGGCCAGACCTTGGGGGACCCGGGGTGTTGGGGACTGTTGGGATCTTGACTTTGGTGTTTTGTAGCTGCTCAGGTAAAAGACCAGTGTGGAGGTGGATATATTCTGCTCTGACTCCTTGGAGGGCCGGCAGGAGCCTTGGAGAGGAGAGTGAGGTAAGGATCCTCCAAGCTGAGCCTGAGTGCTGCCCCTCTGCTTTCCTCCTAGGACAGCCAGCATCCCTGCCTTGGGACCTGCCAGCCGTCTCCAGCTGGGAACACCAAGGGGGTGAGATCTGCAGAGCTCTCCTGCTGGACCTCCCTAACCCATGCGCTCTTCCTTCCTACGTGAAGTAGTCTCCCCATCCAGCCTGTGTCCAGGTGTTGGTGAGAGGACCCTCTCCTCGCTGCCCACTCTGCCAACAACCTGGGCAGAGGATGTGGCTTCCCAGTCACAGCCAACATGAGCAGAGATGGCCCAGATTGACTCTGTGGTCTCCACCAGCTCTGCTCACCACAGCCTCACTTCTTGCCACTTATTCCTACAGCTCCTGGCATTTTCTCTCCTCTAAGCACATAACAACCTCAGGTCTCCCTGTAGGATGGTCCGCAGTGGGGCTGGGTCTATCCACATGCTACAGAACTTCCCAGCCTGCTCCAACATCTTCCCAACCCTCCTCTCTCCTCAGCTCCAGGCCTGTTTTTTTCAATGCCCTGAAATTCCTCAAATGTGTCCCCAGCTTTTGTCTCTCTTTCTCTGGCCTAGGCCTTGTCTTCATCCACATGGAGAGCAGCCTGTATTCACTGCCCTGCAGCCCTGTTGAAATGGAGGTGGCTGATCCCACCTACCGCTGGGTACAGGACAGGGCAGGTAAGGTCCAGGCTCCTCTCAGCTGCACAGTCAGGAGCAAGCAGCTGTGATCACTCTGCTGCCATGAGGCAAGAGAGGAGTAGGAGGGGAAACAGCCACCCAAGCAAGGAGCAGGTCTGTGGAGCGGGTGAGGGGCACAGGAAGACTGACATCGCCTGAGATTGCGTGTATTGGGGGGTCCTGAACTGCAAAAAGGACATGAGGTTATGGGGTAATTCTGTATGGGAATACTTACCCCTTTTTCTGTCCTAATAAGTTCTGAGAGGTTTTGTAAGAAAGTTTTCAGGCATTCAGATGGTTCTTTGGCAGATAGAGACACTTCTGGCAGAGGATAGGGCACCGGGTTTCTTAATTTCTTCTTCCCTCTCCCTCAATAACTTATCAGAAAAGGAAGGGGAAGAGCAGCTTTGGGAGCCTTTGCAGAGTCTTAGCAGTGGTTTAAGGAGACCAAATCTGGGGCAGTCCAGGAGAGCATGACACAGCCACCCAGGAACTGGGCCAGCTCAGCACAGGACAGCCAGCTCCTGGTGATCACCATCAACCCCTCTGTCTCCTGCACTAGCCCCCACGGTGTTCTCAGTTACCAAAGAGGGACATCTCCTCTTCCAACGTTTCCAAGCAGGCGACAGCGGGAAGTACTCCTGCACCATCTCCTACATGAAGCACAGGGTCCCTGTGTCCCATACATTTCACTACAGCATCTTTGGTGAGTCCAGCGCCATCCTAACAAGCAGGGGGGGCAAACCAACAAGGGCAGGAAGGGTGGAGAGGCCATTGGGTGAGAGGAGGGGTGGGACCGTACTCAGCTCTCTGGATGAGAAAGCTCTCTCTTGGCAAGGAGGAAGAACCACGTACCTTTCAGGGTTTTCTTCCACAGGCTACCATGTGCTAGGAGGCCTGGACACTGTGCTGCTCTTCCACAGCAAGCTCTGTGAGGATGAGTGGACCAAAAGATTCCTGTGGGGTCTACAGGATAAGCTGAGGCAGCTGGAGACCGAGCAGCACTGCAAACTCCAGCTCACTGCCACCTTCTGCTTCCCCTCGCTCAACAACCCTTCAGATGAGTTCATCATGCAAGTACAGCTAGAAGGTAGAGCTCCAGGCAGAAGCACCACAGCAGAGTCCCCAGGGGACAACGGAGGCAGCGGGGTGGAGTGAGAGGAGTTAAGGAGTTCATTGCAGTTTGTGCTTGCAGGGGGAAGAGGGAGGGATCACAGGGCTGAAGGGGGTGTAGTGAAATTAGGGGGGGGCTCTTGGAAGACAGTGGTGTCTAATGGCTAGATTTGTTTAGGGCATTGCCCATCTCCTGCTGGAGCTGGGGTTGCCTGAGCTGCACCGGTGATTCTCCGTACTCTAGTGTCCCTCTTTGGGCCCCACTGGGACGAATACTGCAACTCCCAGGACACGGAGATGGTCACAAACTGCTACCGCAAAACAGTCCAGCATAACCTTGGGCAGGTAAGCCCTGGGGCCAGCATACCAGCGAAGGAGGGAGCATGGCACAGGGGGTGTGTGGAACTGGGATACTCCCTCCAGGCCCAAGTACCTTCAGCAGTGCTGGAATGAAGAGGAGCACCCCTGAGGGTTTGCTCAGTCTCCCTGGGGCCCAGCTAGAGCTCCCACTCAGGCTGGTTTGCAGTGCCTGTCCCTCTTGGTTCACATGCCGCAGCTCCCGCACTATGGTGCTGGGAGGACATTTTCTGTGCAATAAGGTCTCGGCTTCCCTCTTGGACCCCAACATTGCCGAGCTGAGCTCTGCCTCCTCTGCCTTCCCCAGGTCCAGCTCGCCCTTACCAGGTTTTTCAAGGAGCACAAGTCTTTCCATGTCACTGGGGCTGATATCCCCAGCATCAACTTCACCAACGAGTTTGTCGGCTTCTTAAAGACCAAGCAGTGCAGTGGGGGCTATGGGCAGACCAAGCAGCTGCAAAGATGTCTCGACTGTTGCAGTGAGCCAAGAGTCCACAACCCTTTGGTCCCCTCTCTTCTTTCCCCCACTTGTCTCTTTCCCTCCCCATGCACAGTCCCATGTTTCTGGGTCCTGTGCTCTCCCCATGCACACCCAGCCCAGGGAATGTAGTGAACAGGGGAATTCTGAGCCCTTAGGCATCAGGGCTCAGTTTTCCTGACTCCTTGTTCAATACAACTTTATCAAGCAGCCAGTGCCACTGCTCAGAAAGGCCTTTCTACGTGTCCTCTCCTCAGTTGTATGCCCACCAGGGATGTTCAGCCCTCCTAAGAACAGCCAGTGCTCCCCGTGCCCTGTTGGGACCTACAGCCTGACCTACGGGGTAGCATTTTGCACTTCCTGCAAGGACGGCATGATCACCAGGGTGCCGGGGGCCAGCTCCATGATGGACTGTGTCAAGAAGGAAAGGACCAAGCAGGGTACACAGGTCATCTGCTATTGACGCAGGGCAGGGAGGGGACTGAGGGACTCTGAACTCTCTGAACTGAGGGCAGGCACTGCAGTGGGACCCCATAGCAGCTGCCCCAAATATGTTGGCCATGGCAACTTCTACAGCCCTTGGAGGTCCCTTTGGAGACAGGTAGCTCTTGTTTCTTCCATCACTATCCCTGAAGAGATCACAGCTCCCCCGCTGCTCCTCACACCAGGCCAACGCTAAACAATCTGATTTCTCTCTCTCCACCTTGGTGTCCCCAGCTTGCCTTGAGCTCTAACAACCTCACTGCTAGGAGTAATGTAGGTCACAACATCCCTACCTGTCTCTGGGGCTGGGGAGAATTAGCATCAGGATTATCTCCAGGGCCTTTAACAGTGGGACGTTTCCCTTTGAGTCAGTCCCACCCATTTCTCTTCCCTCAGCTGCCTTCATCGTGCACAGGATTCCAGTCCTGCTTCTTATCATCTTGCCAGTGTTACTAGCCATCAATTTTCTCTTCATCCTGTAAGTCTGAGCTCCTTATTCTAACATGGGGCATTTTTGGGGCAGATTATTGGTGTTGAGTCCCCCAGCTCTACATTCCTCCTTGGAACAGGAGATGAAGGAAAACTTGAGCCCATCATTGTGACACCAGCATGAGGTGGCACACCAGAATAAGGGTGCAGGACACCAACAGCTGGGATGATGCTTGGCAATAGCTTACACAGCCATATAGGGAGTGGTGGGGTATGGCCCTGGGGAATCCTGGCCCTGAGGGCTGGTGCTGGGTGACTGCAGGTCTCTGGTACTAGTCCCTGGCACTAAGTTCCCATTTTTCACTATGGGCTTCTGTCTTTCTGTAGCAGCTCTTGTTACTGGTTCTATCAAGAGTACCAGAAGTCATCTGCGAACGTTTCCAAGATGACAGGAAGCACCATGAGGATGGAGACAGTGACCAGTTTCTTCAGGTTCCCTAGGCAGGGCCCCCAGGCTGGCCCTGATGCTGGACCTGCCAGTGACGTCAGTCATCTGGACACCAGCGCATCTCAGGGGGGTGAGGACCACACCCATGGAGCACCATCCCCTGCCGTGACCTCGAACCTTGCTACTGTGACTGATGAGACAACTCCTGTGCTGTCCCTGGAGGACAGAAAGGACACTTTTTGAGATTCCCTCCATGTGCACAACAACAATCAGGGACAGCATCCCTCCAGTCACCGCTGTCCATTTTGTGTCCCCAACCACCTCATACTGTCTGAAATACCCAGCAACGGAGAAGAGGGATACCCTTCTTCTCCTCTCTGAATTTTTATTCCAAAATGGCTCTGACTACAACCGCTCCTTTTCCTAATAAAGATTGGCTTCTATTTGCCTCTCTCTGCAACACTGGATGCTCCAGACACAGTGGGACTTGGGAGTTACAAGGAGGGGGCCTATCATACAGGTTGAATGAAGTGTTTGTCTTTAGTTGTGGAAGGCATCCTTCCCAGTCAGCCTTGCACTAAGGAATGACTCAGTTTCCTTCCCATACCACTTTTTTATACACCCCTGAAAAAGCAGCCCTTGGAAAGAGCTTAAGCCAGAGCATTTGCTGGGGTCAAGGTTATATAGGACAGGGCAGGAGAAAGCTCAGCGTCAAATCTTTTCATTTTCAGAGCCAGGCCTTGCCACACAGGGCTTCAGGAAGGATGCCCACCTTCGTGGCCTCAAAGAAGAGATGAGCATCTGTAGCTGAAACTTTCCTGAGCCCAGCGGCTGTTGGAGAGTCCAGGAGAGGGCAGCAATGCAGTGCGGGAGGCACTGCTCCAGCACAGAGCAGTCTGGGCAGGCAGTGGGTGGTTTTTAGCAGAAAGAGGTTCTGGATCCAAAACACAAGCAAGAGAAGGGGCTGGCTCTGCTTCTTGACTTAGAAGATGCAAACTCAGAGCAGGGGCATTGGTCCAGCTCCAGGTCTTGTGTTCAGTATGGTAGTTTCAGAGGCACTAAGCTGTCCCAAGAAACTTAGCAGGAAGTGTGGGCTGGCAACTGTTTGCTGAGGCCCAGTGAAGGAAGAAATGGTGCAATTCATCCGTTGCATGCAGACCAGTCAACCCAACAATGGCCAGTCCCCAGGCAGGAATGCCAGAAACTGCCTTGGAGATGGGAGGAGGGAGAAGCGTGAAGTGGAGAAGAGGCAGAGTAGGGGAGAGGTGTATGTGAGGTCTGAGGGGTCTGTGAGTCTTCAGGTGGGAGGTGCAGGTGGGAGATGATAGGAGGGCCACTGATTAGTATAAAGTTCCATGGTTCTTCTGCTCCTCATAGCTCTTCTCTGGCTCACAAGGCTCCTCTGTAGGGCTGCAGCAGGTGATTAAACACAGCTTTGGCATCAGCAAGCTGAAGGTAGGAAAAAGATGGTGATGGGAGTGCTGGCTTCCAGGGTCTCTGAAGCAGGGAGAGTGGAGATGTGGAGTAAAGCCGGAGGAAAGGAGATGGTGGGAACAGGTAGGTCAGTTCTGGGTCCATCACGCTAAAGTTGCTCTGCCAGGCTGGAGGTGAAGTCCCTGGGGAAAGACTGTGCATAGCTTCCTGAGACACAGGGACTGAGTATGGGGAGTGAGGAGCACTGGGGCTGTCCCCCTCTGCTGTGGAGTCTGGATGTGTGCAACCTCCTCAGTCACTCTCAGTTTCTCCCCTCTGCAAAATCCTAAAGAGGGCTGCAAACCCCACTTTTGAATGAACCTGCATGCCAGCAGGGCTGCAGCCCAAACCACAGTCATGCTAATGAGGCAAAGCTAATGCCCACCCGCTGCCTCGAGGAAGTTGTGTACATGCCAGAGAGACCCAGCAAATGCGACTGCTTGCTTGGCAGAGGCTGGAATGAGGAGGCAGTGGCAGCTGCTGCCCAACTTAGCTCTGCAGCCCAGCTTGGAGGGAACAGATTCCTTCTGACTAATCTTGAGACAACTGTAATTATCAGGTCTGTGACGGGGGCTGTGAGCAGGAGTCATGGTTGTGCCCTGTCCCTGGCTGTGTGCGCTGTACTGTGAGTTGGTGGGGAAGGGGTGGGGGGAGCTGGCTCTCAATACAGGCTGGTTTGCCCCTGCAATCAAGGGCTGACCAAAAAGCCTGGCAGTGAAATTCCCCATACCCAAGTCAGTCTCCTCCAGGAGGGTTCAAAGAACTGGGCCACGGAATGGGTTTGGGCAGAGCAGGGCTGGTAGCCTGGAGATAGGCAGATGATGTCCAGCTGATGGCATGGCTGCAAAGAAGCATGGGTCTAGTGCATATGTCTCAGAATGTTCTGTCACAGGGTTGGTCAAAAGCCTCCTTCAGTTTATTATGTTTTGTGGGTTCCTGGTTCTTTCCTACAACATGTCAGAGTTTAACACCCCGCTGCCTTCCTGGTGCTGCTGTTGTTCCACATGAACATGGAAAAAAAAAAAAATGCTGCCTCCGTTCCGGGTTTAATTCAAAAGTCTGTTAAGCACCCACATTATTTTCAGCATCTGGGGGTGTTTGTGTCAGTATGTTTTTAGGTGCTTCCCTGGTCTGTGATCTAAGAGAAAAACCAAGGTCATTGGGTTTCTGGAAAACCAAAGGGATTTTTGGTGTGGGGTTATAAGGCAGTAAGTGGCAGCAACACAATCATTTGTAATCATCTGCCCACGCTACTATTTAACCAGTCTGAGATAACTAATTGATGCTTATGTTTGCGAGCAATCATCTTGAGAATATTCTTATTTATGTCAGATTTCAGTCTTGCTGGATCTGAAAAGGTCTTCTGTTAAATCAGGGCAATTCTGTGCATGTGTGTGCATGTAATAAAACCTTTTCAGAAGTAACTCAGGAACCAAAGTTTCATCTTCCCAAGGTCCCTCAGCAATTGCAATTTTTAAAAAAATATTCTGGTCCAGAATTTGGTTTATACCTCAAATACAACTAGAACACTGTGATCAACTCTATGGGGAAAAAACAATGAGAAAGTTTGATTGGCCAGAATGAAAAACAAAAAAAAGTATTGGATAAATAGAAACACTAATTTCAAATGGGAAATCCAAATCATTTCAGCATGAAATAATCAGACCTCTCAGTTTTATATTTGGGGAGATGTTTTCCTCTGAAAATGAAAACATGGTGAAACTTGCCTGCATTTGTAGAACTTACAGAGGTCACAAAGTCAGTCCTACACAGCCCAGGGGGGAAACACAGAGTAAAGCTGCTGCCCCGTTCTCTTTAGGGGCCTGAAGCCAGCCCAGAAGAGGTTTAATCTCCCCAGTACATTCAGGGTTAGGGCCTTCTCACCAAGCTGCCAAACGCCTTTCCTTGCACGTACCTTTTCCCACATCTTCCTTTCCACCATCAGTGACTGGGTAGCCCAAAATACATGCTGGTTTTGTGCATCTGGGCATATCCATGCTGGTTTGAGAGACTGGGGGGGTCTGTACTCAAACCCTTGTCTCAGTTTTGCCCTCATGAGGACTTGTCTGAATCCAGGCTCACCCCAATGAAATGGGAGCTGGGAGGTACAGCTAGGTCAAAAAGAGTTAGGAACCAAAGCCACATTCATAGCAGATTTTAATTTTCCATTGCCTTTATCTCCATGATATGAAATGGGGCCTCCACAGATCCCACATGACAGGGCAAGGGAGGACAGGAGGAGCAGAGCAGCGCAGAATTGGGCCCTCAATTGCATATTGGTATCCATGACAACCTCTCATTTCTACTGGCTGACAGTGATTGCTGAAACTCTCCTCCTGCACCAGAGCACCCCTTGCTGGGGGTCTAAAGGAGCCAAGGGACCGCCGAGTGTCCGTAGCGAATACACGTGCAATGAGTCAGCCATGGCACCGAGGTGCAATGCTCACAAGGACAAGAAACTTTCCATGTAGTGCCACAGTTGTGAGCATCACTGCCCTCAGGGCTCTGGCATCACTGGTCATGGACAGACCCTCCAGAGGGTGAGTGACTCCATCCCTGCATCTGCCTTGGGCTCCGGAGGCACCCCCAGTGCCCCTGAACCCAAAGTGCAGAGCAGCTAGCAGGCATGGACATGACAGCTTGCCCTCAGCAAGCAGCCGTGTCCCCCGCACATTGTAAAATCATCAGCTCATAGCTGCCCTTGCAAGCACAGCACAACTCCGCAGCGCAGCAGGAGCCACCCTGGTGTTGAACAGCATCAGTCCCTGCAGTGAATCCCTCTCGGGAGGGCCACCTGCACTGCAGTGCTAATGCTGCGCTGTTTTCCAACGCTGAGGTCTGACAGGACTCACCGGCCCACTGGTTTTAATGACATGGGGAAATGTCCTCCGCACAAAGGAAGCTAGTGGGATCCTTTGAAGCCCCTTCTCCAGTCAGCACCAGCAGGACCACTGGGCTCATGTGATGTCTCATTAGGTAGCCCTCCTGTGCACAGGATGTGTCCTGGGGGGGCTGCACGTCAGCTCCAATAATGAGGCAAATTGCAATCCAAACCCCTTTGAGGCAGCGGCTCATGCCGGTAGGACCAAGCTTGCTGAGAAACATTAAAGACCCCCCACCTGGCTCACAGCCCTCCTTCCCCAGGACAGGGTCAATTTGAAGGCAGAAAATGAGGGTCTGGCTTTTGATTAGCATGTGGCGCTGCCTGGAAAAGCAAAGGCCCGGTGGGTGGGTGTAGGAGTGAAGGGCAGTGTGTTTGATGTGTCTGTAGCCGTCAGTGACAAGCTCACTGTTCTCCAGTTGCACAGAGGACCCCGAGTGAGGAAAGGGGGTTTTGCAGGACTGCAAGCAGAGCTTTTCTCAGCCTTTCTGAGAGGCTGCCAGGCTTGAGCAAGGGGTTGTCACCAAACAGTAGAACTAGGCCAGGGAAAGGCCTGGAGCCAGCTGAGGGCTTCTCAGTGCCACAAGCAACACCAGATTTTGCCACCCTATGAAGGATGACTGTGTCCAGATTCATGTGATCTTCAGTGTGAAGAGTTTACTGTTCTTGCTGCTGGGGGTAGAAGAGACGGTAGTGCAGGGCTTGCCGTTCCCAGCCCCTTGCCACCCACATCCACAGACCAGTGCTTCTGGCAGCAATCAGCTGAGCTATCCTGAGCCTGGCACAGGCAGGGCAAGGGGCACCAACACTTCTGAGTGGGTGAACTCCATCCAGACATCTTCCTCCTGGCCCCCTAGTTCTCCCTGTGCTGGAGGACAGCTTCCTGCATGGCCTGCAGCACCAATTCGGGAGAGCAGCCTCCAAGTGTGCCCTCACTGAAGCATCTGAGAAAGCCCACAGATCTCCAGTGGGTTGTGGTCCACCTGTCCTCCTCCAGACGCGTCTCAGGGAAAACGGGAGCCCCTCCAGGCTCCAAGGGTGGAAGGCTTGTGCCATGAGGCTGTCCCCTTCTCCTGCAAGGCTCTCTGTGCAGCAGGAGTCCATCTTAAAAAAAGATGCCCAACCTAAACGATTCCATGATTCTATGATCTTCCTTTGCAAGCCAGGACAGGTGCGGCAGAGGGCGCCGAGGGCTGGCCACAGCTTTCGGGGCTGGCCCCTTTGGCGTGGGAGAAATCCCCGGACGTTCGCAAGCCCCGTGCCAGCTTCGGGCAAAAAACGCCGCCGAGCGGGCCTCATATGTCGCAGCATAGGCAGCACAGGTGAGCCTGCAGCCCCAGGCTCTGTGGTGCCGTGGAAGCGGCGGCAGTGGGCGCCGAGGGCTGGCCACAGCTTTCGGGGCTGGCCCCTTTGGCGTGGGAGAAATCCCCGGACGTTCGCAAGCCCCGTGCCAGCTTCGGGCAAAAAACGCCGCCGAGCGGGCCTCATACGTCGCAGCATAGGCAGCACAGGTGAGCCTGCAGCCCCAGGCTCTGTGGTGCCGTGGAAGCGGCGGCAGTGGGTGCCGAGGGCTGGCCACAGCTTTCGGGGCTGGCCCCTTTGGCGTGGGAGAAATCCCCGGACGTTCGCAAGCCCCGTGCCAGCTTCGGGCAAAAAACGCCGCCGAGCGGGCCTCATACGTCGCAGCATAGGCAGCACAGGTGAGACCGCAGCCCCAGGCTCTGTGGTGCCGTGGAAGCGGCGGCAGTGGGCGCCGAGGGCTGGCCACAGCTTTCGGGGCTGGCCCCTTTGGCGTGGGAGAAATCCCCGGACGTTCGCAAGCCCCGTGCCGGCTTCGGGCAAAAAACGCCGCCGAGCGGGCCTCATACGTCGCGGCATAGGCAGCACAGGTGAGCCTGCAGCCCCAGGCTCTGTGGTGCCGTGGAAGCAGCGGCAGTGGGCGCCGAGGGCTGGCCACAGCTTTCGGGGCTGGCCCCTTTGGCGTGGGAGAAATCCCCGGACGTTCGCAAGCCCCGTGCCGGCTTCGGGCAAAAAACGCCGCCGAGCGGGCCTCATAGGTCGCGGCATAGGCAGCACAGGTGAGCCCGCAGCCCCAGGCTCTGTGGTGCCGTGGAAGCGGCGGCAGTGGGCGCCGAGGGCTGGCCACAGCTTTCGGGGCTGGCCCCTTTGGCGTGGGAGAAATCCCCGGACGTTCGCAAGCCCCGTGCCAGCTTCGGGCAAAAAACGCCGCCGAGCGGGCCTCATACGTCACGGCATAGGCAGCACAGGTGAGACCGCAGCCCCAGGCTCTGTGCTGCCGTGGAAGCGGCGGCAGTGGGCGCCGAGGGCTGGCCACAGCTTTCGGGGCTGGCCCCTTTGGCGTGGGAGAAATCCCCGGACGTTTGCAAGCCCCGTGCCGGCTTCGGGCAAAAAACGCCGCCGAGCGGGCCTCATAGGTCGCGGCATAGGCAGCACAGGTGAGCCTGCAGCCCCAGGCTCTGTGGTGCCGTGGAAGCGGCGGCAGTGGGCGCCGAGGGCTGGCCACAGCTTTCGGGGCTGGCCCCTTTGGCGTGGGAGAAATCCCCGGACGTTCGCAAGCCCCGTGCCGGCTTCGGGCAAAAAACGCCGCCGAGCGGGCCTCATAGGTCGCGGCATAGGCAGCACAGGTGAGCCTGCAGCCCCAGGCTCTGTGGTGCCGTGGAAGCGGCGGCAGTGGGCGCCGAGGGCTGGCCACAGCTTTCGGGGCTGGCCCCTTTGGCGTGGGAGAAATCCCCGGACGTTCGCAAGCCCCGTGCCAGCTTCGGGCAAAAAACGCCGCCGAGCGGGCCTCATACGTCACGGCATAGGCAGCACAGGTGAGACCGCAGCCCCAGGCTCTGTGCTGCCGTGGAAGCGGCGGCAGTGGGCGCCGAGGGCTGGCCACAGCTTTCGGGGCTGGCCCCTTTGGCGTGGGAGAAATCCCCGGACGTTCGCAAGCCCCGTGCCAGCTTCGGGCAAAAAACGCCGCCGAGCGGGCCTCATACGTCACGGCATAGGCAGCACAGGTGAGACCGCAGCCCCAGGCTCTGTGCTGCCGTGGAAGCGGCGGCAGTGGGCGCCGAGGGCTGGCCACAGCTTTCGGGGCTGGCCCCTTTGGCGTGGGAGAAATCCCCGGACGTTTGCAAGCCCCGTGCCGGCTTCGGGCAAAAAACGCCGCCGAGCGGGCCTCATAGGTCGCGGCATAGGCAGCACAGGTGAGCCTGCAGCCCCAGGCTCTGTGGTGCCGTGGAAGCGGCGGCAGTGGGCGCCGAGGGCTGGCCACAGCTTTCGGGGCTGGCCCCTTTGGCGTGGGAGAAATCCGCGGACGTTCGCAAGCCCCGTGCCGGCTTCGGGCAAAAAACGCCCCCGAGCGGGCCTCATACGTCGCGGCATAGGCAGCACAGGTGAGCCCGCAGCCCCAGGCTCTGTGGTGCCGTGGAAGCGGCGGCAGTGGGCGCCGAGGGCTGGCCACAGCTTTCGGGGCTGGCCCCTTTGGCGTGGGAGAAATCCCCGGACGTTCGCAAGCCCCGTGCCGGCTTCGGGCAAAAAACGCCGCCGAGCGGGCCTCATAGGTCGCGGCATAGGCAGCACAGGTGAGCCCGCAGCCGCAGGCTCTGTGGTGCCGTGGAAGCGGCGGCAGTGGGCGCCGAGGGCTGGCCACAGCTTTCGGGGCTGGCCCCTTTGGCGTGGGAGAAATCCCCGGACGTTCGCAAGCCCCGTGCCGGCTTCGGGCAAAAAACGCCCCCGAGCGGGCCTCATACGTCGCGGCATAGGCAGCACAGGTGAGCCCGCAGCCCCAGGCTCTGTGGTGCCGTGGAAGCGGCGGCAGTGGGCGCCGAGGGCTGGCCACAGCTTTCGGGGCTGGCCCCTTTGGCGTGGGAGAAATCCCCGGACGTTCGCAAGCCCCGTGCCAGCTTCGGGCAAAAAACGCCGCCGAGCGGGCCTCATACGTCGCGGCATAGGCAGCACAGGTGAGACCGCAGCCCCAGGCTCTGTGGTGCCGTGGAAGCGGCGGCAGTGGGCGCCAAGGGCTGGCCACAGCTTTCGGGGCTGGCCCCTTTGGCGTGGGAGAAATCCCCGGACGTTCGCAAGCCCCGTGCCGGCTTCGGGCAAAAAACGCCGCCGAGCGGGCCTCATACGTCGCGGCATAGGCAGCACAGGTGAGCCCGCAGCCCCAGGCTCTGTGGTGCCGTGGAAGCGGCGGCAGTGGGCGCCGAGGGCTGGCCACAGCTTTCGGGGCTGGCCCCTTTGGCGTGGGAGAAATCCCCGGACGTTCGCAAGCCCCGTGCTGGCTTCGGGCAAAAAAAGCCCCCGAGCGGGCCTCATACGTCGCGGCATAGGCAGCACAGGTGAGCCCGCAGCCCCAGGCTCTGTGGTGCCGTGGAAGCGGCGGCAGTGGGCGCCGAGGGCTGGCCACAGCTTTCGGGGCTGGCCCCTTTGGCGTGGGAGAAATCCCCGGACGTTCGCAAGCCCCGTGCCAGCTTCGGGCAAAAAACGCCGCCGAGCGGGCCTCATACGTCGCGGCATAGGCAGCACAGGTGAGCCCGCAGCCCCAGGCTCTGTGGTGCCGTGGAAGCGGCGGCAGTGGGCGCCGAGGGCTGGCCACAGCTTTCGGGGCTGGCCCCTTTGGCGTGGGAGAAATCCCCGGACGTTCGCAAGCCCCGTGCCAGCTTCGGGCAAAAAACGCCGCCGAGCGGGCCTCATACGTCGCGGCATAAGCAGCACAGGTGAGCCCGCAGCCCCAGGCTCTGTGTTGCCGTGGAAGCGGCGGCAGTGGGCGCCGAGGGCTGGCCACAGCTTTCGGGGCTGGCCCCTTTGGCGTGGGAGAAATCCCCGGACGTTCGCAAGCCCCGTGCCAGCTTCGGGCAAAAAACGCCGCCGAGCGGGCCTCATACGTCGCGGCATAGGCAGCACAGGTGAGCCCGCAGCCCCAGGCTCTGTGGTGCCGTGGAAGCGGCGGCAGTGGGCGCCGAGGGCTGGCCACAGCTTTCGGGGCTGGCCCCTTTGGCGTGGGAGAAATCCCCGGACGTTCGCAAGCCCCGTGCCGGCTTCGGGCAAAAAACGCCGCCGAGCGGGCCTCATAGGTCGCGGCATAGGCAGCACAGGTGAGACCGCAGCCCCAGGCTCTGTGGTGCCGTGGAAGCGGCGGCAGTGGGCGCCGAGGGCTGGCCACAGCTTTCGGGGCTGGCCCCTTTGGCGTGGGAGAAATCCGCGGACGTTCGCAAGCCCCGTGCCGGCTTCGGGCAAAAAACGCCCCCGAGCGGGCCTCATACGTCGCGGCATAGGCAGCACAGGTGAGACCGCAGCCCCAGGCTCTGTGGTGCCGTGGAAGCGGCGGCAGTGGGCGCCGAGGGCTGGCCACAGCTTTCGGGGCTGGCCCCTTTGGCGTGGGAGAAATCCCCGGACGTTCGCAAGCCCCGTGCCAGCTTCGGGCAAAAAACGCCGCCGATCGGGCCTCATACGTCGCAGCATAGGCAGCACAGGTGAGCCCGCAGCCCCAGGCTCTGTGGTGCCGTGGAAGCGGCGGCAGTGGGCGCCGAGGGCTGGCCACAGCTTTCGGGGCTGGCCCCTTTGGCGTGGGAGAAATCCCCGGACGTTCGCAAGCCCCGTGCCGGCTTCGGGCAAAAAACGCCCCCGAGCGGGCCTCATACGTCGCGGCATAGGCAGCACAGGTGAGCCCGCAGCCCCAGGCTCTGTGGTGCCGTGGAAGCGGCGGCAGTGGGCGCCGAGGGCTGGCCACAGCTTTCGGGGCTGGCCCCTTTGGCGTGGGAGAAATCCCCGGACGTTCGCAAGCCCCGTGCCGGCTTCGGGCAAAAAAACGCCGCCGAGCGGGCCTCATACGTCGCGGCATAGGCAGCACAGGTGAGCCCGCAGCCCCAGGCTCTGTGGTGCCGTGGAAGCGGCGGCAGTGGGCGCCGAGGGCTGGCCACAGCTTTCGGGGCTGGCCCCTTTGGCGTGGGAGAAATCCCCGGACGTTCGCAAGCCCCGTGCCGGCTTCGGGCAAAAAACGCCGCCGAGCGGGCCTCATACGTCGCGGCATAGGCAGCACAGGTGAGCCCGCAGCCCCAGGCTCTGTGGTGCCGTGGAAGCGGCGGCAGTGGGCGCCGAGGGCTGGCCACAGCTTTCGGGGCTGGCCCCTTTGGCGTGGGAGAAATCCCCGGACGTTCGCAAGCCCCGTGCCGGCTTCGGGCAAAAAACGCCGCCGAGCGGGCCTCATAGGTCGCGGCATAGGCAGCACAGGTGAGCCCGCAGCCCCAGGCTCTGTGGTGCCGTGGAAGCGGCGGCAGTGGGCGCCGAGGGCTGGCCACAGCTTTCGGGGCTGGCCCCTTTGGCGTGGGAGAAATCCCCGGACGTTCGCAAGCCCCGTGCCGGCTTCGGGCAAAAAACGCCGCCGAGCGGGCCTCATACGTCGCGGCATAGGCAGCACAGGTGAGCCCGCAGCCCCAGGCTCTGTGGTGCCGTGGAAGCGGCGGCAGTGGGCGCCGAGGGCTGGCCACAGCTTTCGGGGCTGGCCCCTTTGGCGTGGGAGAAATCCCCGGACGTTCGCAAGCCCCGTGCCGGCTTCGGGCAAAAAACGCCCCCGAGCGGGCCTCATACGTCGCGGCATAGGCAGCACAGGTGAGCCCGCAGCCCCAGGCTCTGTGGTGCCGTGGAAGCGGCGGCAGTGGGCGCCGAGGGCTGGCCACAGCTTTCGGGGCTGGCCCCTTTGGCGTGGGAGAAATCCCCGGACGTTCGCAAGCCCCGTGCCGGCTTCGGGCAAAAAACGCCGCCGAGCGGGCCTCATATGTCGCGGCATAGGCAGCACAGGTGAGCCCGCAGCCCCAGGCTCTGTGGTGCCGTGGAAGCGGCGGCAGTGGGCGCCGAGGGCTGGCCACAGCTTTCGGGGCTGGCCCCTTTGGCGTGGGAGAAATCCCCGGACGTTCGCAAGCCCCGTGCCGGCTTCGGGCAAAAAACGCCGCCGAGCGGGCCTCATAGGTCGCGGCATAGGCAGCACAGGTGAGCCCGCAGCCGCAGGCTCTGTGGTGCCGTGGAAGCGGTGGCAGTGGGTGCCGAGGGCTGGCCACAGCTTTCGGGGCTGGCCCCTTTGGCGTGGGAGAAATCCCCGGACGTTCGCAAGCCCCGTGCCGGCTTCGGGCAAAAACCGCCGCCGAGCGGGCCTCATAGGTCGCGGCATAGGCAGCACAGGTGAGCCCGCAGCCCCAGGCTCTGTGGTGCCGTGGAAGCGGCGGCAGTGGGCGCCGAGGGCTGGCCACAGCTTTCGGGGCTGGCCCCTTTGGCGTGGGAGAAATCCCCGGACGTTCGCAAGCCCCGTGCCGGCTTCGGGCAAAAAACGCCGCCGAGCGGGCCTCATACGTCGCGGCATAGGCAGCACAGGTGAGCCCGCAGCCACAGGCTCTGTGGTGCCGTGGAAGCGGCGGCAGTGGGCGCCGAGGGCTGGCCACAGCTTTCGGGGCTGGCCCCTTTGGCGTGGGAGAAATCCCCGGACGTTCGCAAGCCCCGTGCCGGCTTCGGGCAAAAAACGCCGCCGAGCGGGCCTCATAGGTCGCGGCATAGGCAGCACAGGTGAGCCCGCAGCCCCAGGCTCTGTGGTGCCGTGGAAGCGGCGGCAGTGGGCGCCGAGGGCTGGCCACAGCTTTCGGGGCTGGCCCCTTTGGCGTGGGAGAAATCCGCGGACGTTCGCAAGCCCCGTGCTGGCTTCGGGCAAAAAAAGCCCCCGAGCGGGCCTCATACGTCGCGGCATAGGCAGCACAGGTGAGCCCGCAGCCCCAGGCTCTGTGGTGCCGTGGAAGCGGCGGCAGTGGGCGCCGAGGGCTGGCCACAGCTTTCGGGGCTGGCCCCTTTGGCGTGGGAGAAATCCCCGGACGTTCGCAAGCCCCGTGCCGGCTTCGGGCAAAAAACGCCGCCGAGCGGGCCTCATACGTCGCGGCATAGGCAGCACAGGTGAGCCCGCAGCCCCAGGCTCTGTGGTGCCGTGGAAGCGGCGGCAGTGGGCGCCGAGGGCTGGCCACAGCTTTCGGGGCTGGCCCCTTTGGCGTGGGAGAAATCCCCGGACGTTCGCAAGCCCCGTGCCAGCTTCGGGCAAAAAACGCCGCCGAGCGGGCCTCATACGTCGCGGCATAAGCAGCACAGGTGAGCCCGCAGCCCCAGGCTCTGTGTTGCCGTGGAAGCGGCGGCAGTGGGCGCCGAGGGCTGGCCACAGCTTTCGGGGCTGGCCCCTTTGGCGTGGGAGAAATCCCCGGACGTTCGCAAGCCCCGTGCCGGCTTCGGGCAAAAAACGCCCCCGAGCGGGCCTCATAGGTCGCGGCATAGGCAGCACAGGTGAGACCGCAGCCCCAGGCTCTGTGGTGCCGTGGAAGCGGCGGCAGTGGGCGCCGAGGGCTGGCCACAGCTTTCGGGGCTGGCCCCTTTGGCGTGGGAGAAATCCCCGGACGTTCGCAAGCCCCGTGCCGGCTTCGGGCAAAAAACGCCCCCGAGCGGGCCTCATACGTCGCGGCATAGGCAGCACAGGTGAGCCCGCAGCCCCAGGCTCTGTGGTGCCGTGGAAGCGGCGGCAGTGGGCGCCGAGGGCTGGCCACAGCTTTCGGGGCTGGCCCCTTTGGCGTGGGAGAAATCCCCGGACGTTCGCAAGCCCCGTGCCAGCTTCGGGCAAAAAACACCGCCGAGCGGGCCTCATAGGTCGCGGCATAGGCAGCACAGGTGAGCCCGCAGCCGCAGGCTCTGTGGTGCCGTGGAAGCGGCGGCAGTGGGCGCCGAGGGCTGGCCACAGCTTTCGGGGCTGGCCCCTTTGGCGTGGGAGAAATCCCCGGACGTTCGCAAGCCCCGTGCCGGCTTCGGGCAAAAAACGCCGCCGAGCGGGCCTCATACGTCGCGGCATAGGCAGCACAGGTGAGCCCGCAGCCCCAGGCTCTGTGGTGCCGTGGAAGCGGCGGCAGTGGGCGCCGAGGGCTGGCCACAGCTTTCGGGGCTGGCCCCTTTGGCGTGGGAGAAATCCCCGGACGTTCGCAAGCCCCGTGCCAGCTTCGGGCAAAAAAACGCCGCCGAGCGGGCCTCATACGTCGCGGCATAGGCAGCACAGGTGAGCCCGCAGCCCCAGGCTCTGTGGTGCCGTGGAAGCGGCGGCAGTGGGCGCCGAGGGCTGGCCACAGCTTTCGGGGCTGGCCCCTTTGGCGTGGGAGAAATCCCCGGACGTTCGCAAGCCCCGTGCCGGCTTCGGGCAAAAAACGCCGCCGAGCGGGCCTCATACGTCGCGGCATAGGCAGCACAGGTGAGCCCGCAGCCCCAGGCTCTGTGGTGCCGTGGAAGCGGCGGCAGTGGGCGCCGAGGGCTGGCCACAGCTTTCGGGGCTGGCCCCTTTGGCGTGGGAGAAATCCCCGGACGTTCGCAAGCCCCGTGCCAGCTTCGGGCAAAAAACGCCGCCGAGCGGGCCTCATACGTCGCGGCATAAGCAGCACAGGTGAGCCCGCAGCCCCAGGCTCTGTGTTGCCGTGGAAGCGGCGGCAGTGGGCGCCGAGGGCTGGCCACAGCTTTCGGGGCTGGCCCCTTTGGCGTGGGAGAAATCCTCGGATGTTCGCAAGCCCCGTGCTGGCATCGGGCAAAAAACGCCGCCGAGCGGGCCTCATAGGTCGCGGCATAGGCAGCACAGGTGAGCCTGCAGCCCCAGGCTCTGTGGTGCCGTGGAAGCGGCGGCAGTGGGCGCCGAGGGCTGGCCACAGCTTTCGGGGCTGGCCCCTTTGGCGTGGGAGAAATCCCCGGACGTTCGCAAGCCCCGTGCCGGCTTCGGGCAAAAAACGCCCCCGAGCGGGCCTCATACGTCGCGGCATAGGCAGCACAGGTGAGCCCGCAGCCCCAGGCTCTGTGGTGCCGTGGAAGCGGCGGCAGTGGGCGCCGAGGGCTGGCCACAGCTTTCGGGGCTGGCCCCTTTGGCGTGGGAGAAATCCCCGGACGTTCGCAAGCCCCGTGCCGGCTTCGGGCAAAAAACGCCGCCGAGCGGGCCTCATACGTCGCGGCATAGGCAGCACAGGTGAGCCCGCAGCCCCAGGCTCTGTGGTGCCGTGGAAGCGGCGGCAGTGGGCGCCGAGGGCTGGCCACAGCTTTCGGGGCTGGCCCCTTTGGCATGGGAGAAATCCCCGGACGTTCGCAAGCCCCGTGCCGGCTTCGGGCAAAAAACGCCCCCGAGCGGGCCTCATAGGTCGCGGCATAGGCAGCACAGGTGAGCCCGCAGCCCCAGGCTCTGTGGTGCCGTGGAAGCGGCGGCAGTGGGCGCCGAGGGCTGGCCACAGCTTTCGGGGCTGGCCCCTTTGGCGTGGGAGAAATCCCCGGACGTTCGCAAGCCCCGTGCTAGCTTCGGGCAAAAAACGCCGCCGAGCGGGCCTCATACGTCGCGGCATAGGCAGCACAGGTGAGCCCGCAGCCCCAGGCTCTGTGGTGCCGTGGAAGCGGCGGCAGTGGGCGCCGAGGGCTGGCCACAGCTTTCGGGGCTGGCCCCTTTGGCGTGGGAGAAATCCCCGGACGTTCGCAAGCCCCGTGCCGGCTTCGGGCAAAAAACGCCGCCGAGCGGGCCTCATAGGTCGCGGCATAGGCAGCACAGGTGAGCCCGCAGCCCCAGGCTCTGTGGTGCCGTGGAAGCGGCGGCAGTGGGCGCCGAGGGCTGGCCACAGCTTTCGGGGCTGGCCCCTTTGGCGTGGGAGAAATCCCCGGACGTTCGCAAGCCCCGTGCTGGCTTCGGGCAAAAAAAGCCCCCGAGCGGGCCTCATACGTCGCGGCATAGGCAGCACAGGTGAGCCCGCAGCCCCAGGCTCTGTGGTGCCGTGGAAGCGGCGGCAGTGGGCGCCGAGGGCTGGCCACAGCTTTCGGGGCTGGCCCCTTTGGCGTGGGAGAAATCCCCGGACGTTCGCAAGCCCCGTGCCGGCTTCGGGCAAAAAACGCCCCCGAGCGGGCCTCATACGTCGCGGCATAGGCAGCACAGGTGAGCCCGCAGCCCCAGGCTCTGTGGTGCCGTGGAAGCGGCGGCAGTGGGCGCCGAGGGCTGGCCACAGCTTTCGGGGCTGGCCCCTTTGGCGTGGGAGAAATCCCCGGACGTTCACAAGCCCCGTGCCAGCTTCGGGCAAAAAACGCCGCCGAGCGGGCCTCATACGTCGCGGCATAAGCAGCACAGGTGAGCCCGCAGCCCCAGGCTCTGTGGTGCCGTGGAAGCGGCGGCAGTGGGCGCCGAGGGCTGGCCACAGCTTTCGGGGCTGGCCCCTTTGGCGTGGGAGAAATCCCCGGACGTTCGCAAGCCCCGTGCCGGCTTCGGGCAAAAAACGCCGCCGAGCGGGCCTCATAGGTCGCGGCATAGGCAGCACAGGTGAGACCGCAGCCCCAGGCTCTGTGGTGCCGTGGAAGCGGCGGCAGTGGGCGCCGAGGGCTGGCCACAGCTTTCGGGGCTGGCCCCTTTGGCGTGGGAGAAATCCCCGGACGTTCGCAAGCCCCGTGCCGGGCTTCGGGCAAAAAACGCCCCCGAGCGGGCCTCATACGTCGCGGCATAGGCAGCACAGGTGAGACCGCAGCCCCAGGCTCTGTGGTGCCGTGGAAGCGGCGGCAGTGGGCGCCGAGGGCTGGCCACAGCTTTCGGGGCTGGCCCCTTTGGGCGTGGGAGAAATCCCCGGACGTTCGCAAGCCCCGTGCCGGCTTCGGGCAAAAAACGCCGCCGAGCGGGCCTCATAGGTCGCGGCATAGGCAGCACAGGTGAGCCCGCAGCCGCAGGCTCTGTGGTGCCGTGGAAGCGGCAGCAGTGGGCGCCGAGGGCTGGCCACAGCTTTCGGGGCTGGCCCCTTTGGCGTGGGAGAAATCCCCGGACGTTCGCAAGCCCCGTGCCGGCTTCGGGCAAAAAACGCCCCCGAGCGGGCCTCATACGTCGCGGCATAGGCAGCACAGGTGAGCCCGCAGCCCCAGGCTCTGTGGTGCCGTGGAAGCGGCGGCAGTGGGCGCCGAGGGCTGGCCACAGCTTTCGGGGCTGGCCCCTTTGGCGTGGGAGAAATCCCCGGACGTTCGCAAGCCCCGTGCCAGCTTCGGGCAAAAAACGCCGCCGAGCGGGCCTCATACGTCGCGGCATAGGCAGCACAGGTGAGCCCGCAGCCCCAGGCTCTGTGGTGCCGTGGAAGCGGCGGCAGTGGGCGCCGAGGGCTGGCCACAGCTTTCGGGGCTGGCCCCTTTGGCGTGGGAGAAATCCCCGGACGTTCACAAGCCCCGTGCCGGCTTCGGGCAAAAAACGCCGCCGAGCGGGCCTCATAGGTCGCGGCATAGGCAGCACAGGTGAGCCCGCAGCCCCAGGCTCTGTGGTGCCGTGGAAGCGGCGGCAGTGGGCGCCGAGGGCTGGCCACAGCTTTCGGGCTGGCCCCTTTGGCGTGGGAGAAATCCCCGGACGTTCGCAAGCCCCGTGCCGGCTTCGGGCAAAAAACGCCGCCGAGCGGGCCTCATAGGTCGCGGCATAGGCAGCACAGGTGAGACCGCAGCCCCAGGCTCTGTGGTGCCGTGGAAGCGGCGGCAGTGGGCGCCGAGGGCTGGCCACAGCTTTCGGGGCTGGCCCCTTTGGCGTGGGAGAAATCCCCGGACGTTCGCAAGCCCCGTGCCGGCTTCGGGCAAAAAACGCCCCCGAGCGGGCCTCATACGTCGCGGCATAGGCAGCACAGGTGAGCCCGCAGCCCCAGGCTCTGTGGTGCCGTGGAAGCGGCGGCAGTGGGCGCCGAGGGCTGGCCACAGCTTTCGGGGCCCCTTTGGCGTGGGGAGAAATCCCCGGACGTTCGCAAGCCCCGTGCCAGCTTCGGGCAAAAAACGCCGCCGAGCGGGCCTCATACGGTCGCAGCATAGGCAGCACAGGTGAGCCCGCAGCCCCAGGCTCTGTGGTGCCGTGGAAGCGGCGGCAGTGGGCGCCGAGGGGCTGGCCACAGCTTTCGGGGCTGGCCCCTTTGGCGTGGGAGAAATCCCCGGACGTTCGCAAGCCCCGTGCCGGCTTCGGGCAAAAAACGCCGCCGAGCGGGCCTCATACGTCGCGGCATAGGCAGCACAGGTGAGCCCGCAGCCCCAGGCTCTGTGGTGCCGTGGAAGCGGCGGCAGTGGGCGCCGAGGGCTGGCCACAGCTTTCGGGGCTGGCCCCTTTGGCGTGGGAGAAATCCCCGGACGTTCGCAAGCCCCGTGCCGGCTTCGGGCAAAAAAAACGCCGCCGAGCGGGCCTCATACGTCGCGGCATAGGCAGCACAGGGTGAGCCCGCAGCCCCAGGCTCTGTGGTGCCGTGGAAGCGGCGGCAGTGGGCGCCGAGGGCTGGCCACAGCTTTCGGGGCTGGCCCCTTTGGCGTGGGAGAAATCCCCGGACGTTCGCAAGCCCCGTGCCGGCTTCGGGCAAAAAACGCCGCCGAGCAGGCCTCATACGTCGCGGCATAGGCAGCACAGGGTGAGCCCGCAGCCCCCAGGCTCTGTGGTGCCGTGGAAGCGGCGGCAGTGGGCGCCGAGGGCTGGCCACAGCTTTCGGGGCTGGCCCCTTTGGCGTGGGAGAAATCCCCGGACGTTCGCAAGCCCCCGTGCCGGCTTCGGGCAAAAAACGCCCCCGAGCGGGCCTCATACGTCGCGGCATAGGCAGCACAGGTGAGCCCGCAGCCCCAGGCTCTGTGGTGCCGTGGAAGCGGCGGCAGTGGGCGCCGAGGGCTGGCCACAGCTTTCGGGCTGGCCCCTTTGGCGTGGGAGAAATCCCCGGACGTTCGCAAGCCCCGTGCCAGCTTCGGGCAAAAAACGCCGCCGAGCGGGCCTCATACGTCGCGGCATAAGCAGCACAGGTGAGCCCGCAGCCCCAGGCTCTGTGTTGCCGTGGAAGCGGCGGCAGTGGGCGCCGAGGGCTGGCCACAGCTTTCGGGGCTGGCCCCTTTGGCGTGGGAGAAATCCCCGGACGTTCGCAAGCCCTGTGCCGGCTTCGGGCAAAAAACGCCGCCGAGCGGGCCTCATAGGTCGCGGCATAGGCAGCACAGGTGAGACCGCAGCCCCAGGCTCTGTGGTGCCGTGGGAAGCGGCGGCAGTGGGCGCCGAGGGCTGGCCACAGCTTTCGGGGCTGGCCCCTTTGGCGTGGGAGAAATCCCCGGACGTTCGCAAGCCCCGTGCCGGCTTCGGGCAAAAAACGCCGCCGAGCGGGCCTCATAGGTCGCGGCATAGGCAGCACAGGTGAGCCCGCAGCCCCAGGCTCTGTGGTGCCGTGGAAGCGGCGGCAGTGGGCGCCGAGGGCTGGCCACAGCTTTCGGGGCTGGCCCCTTTGGCGTGGAGAAATCCCCGGACGTTCGCAAGCCCCGTGCCGGCTTCGGGCAAAAAACGCCGCCGAGCGGGCCTCATACGTCGCGGCATAGGCAGCACAGGTGAGACCCGCAGCCGCAGGCTCTGTGGTGCCGTGGAAGCGGCAGCAGTGGGCGCCGAGGGCTGGCCACAGCTTTCGGGGCTGGCCCCTTTGGCGTGGGAGAAATCCCCGGACGTTCGCAAGCCCCGTGCCGGCTTCGGGCAAAAAACGCCGCCGAGCGGGCCTCATACGTCGCGGCATAGGCAGCACAGGTGAGCCCGCAGCCCCAGGCTCTGTGGTGCCGTGGAAGCGGCGGCAGTGGGCGCCGAGGGCTGGCCACAGCTTTCGGGGCTGGCCCCCTTTGGCGTGGGAGAAATCCCCGGACGTTCGCAAGCCCCGTGCCAGCTTCGGGGCAAAAAACGCCGCCGAGCGGGCCTCATACGTCGCGGCATAGGCAGCACAGGTGAGCCCGCAGCCCCAGGCTCTGTGGTGCCGTGGAAGCGGCGGCAGTGGGCGCCGAGGGCTGGCCACAGCTTTCGGGGCTGGCCCCTTTGGCGTGGGAGAAATCCCCGGACGTTCGCAAGCCCCGTGCCGGCTTCGGGCAAAAAACGCCGCCGAGCGGGCCTCATAGGTCGCGGCATAGGCAGCACAGGTGAGCCCGCAGCCCCAGGCTCTGTGGTGCCGTGGAAGCGGCGGCAGTGGGCGCCGAGGGCTGGCCACAGCTTTCGGGGGCTGGCCCCTTTGGCGTGGGAGAAATCCCCGGACGTTCGCAAGCCCCGTGCCAGCTTCGGGCAAAAAACGCCGCCGAGCGGGCCTCATACGTCGCGGCATAAGCAGCACAGGTGAGCCCGCAGCCCCAGGCTCTGTGTTGCCGTGGGAAGCGGCGGCAGTGGGCGCCGAGGGCTGGCCACAGCTTTCGGGGCTGGCCCCTTTGGCGTGGGAGAAATCCCCGGACCGTTCGCAAGCCCTGTGCCGGCTTCGGGCAAAAAAACGCCGCCGAGCGGGCCTCATAGGTCGCGGCATAGGCAGCACAGGTGGAGACCGCAGCCCCAGGCTCTGTGGTGCCGTGGAAGCGGCGGCAGTGGGCGCCGAGGGCTGGCCACAGCTTTCGGGGCTGGCCCCTTTGGCGTGGGAGAAATCCCCGGACGTTCGCAAGCCCCGTGCCGGCTTCGGGCAAAAAACGCCGCCGAGCGGGCCTCATAGGTCGCGGCATAGGCAGCACAGGTGAGCCCGCAGCCCCAGGCTCTGTGGTGCCGTGGAAGCGGCGGCAGTGGGCGCCGAGGGCTGGCCACAGCTTTCGGGGCTGGCCCCTTTGGCGTGGGAGAAATCCCCGGACGTTCGCAAGCCCCGTGCCGGCTTCGGGCAAAAAACGCCGCCGAGCGGGCCTCATACGTCGCGGCATAGGCAGCACAGGTGAGCCCGCAGCCGCAGGCTCTGTGGTGCCGTGGAAGCGGCAGCAGTGGGCGCCGAGGGCTGGCCACAGCTTTCGGGGCTGGCCCCTTTGGCGTGGGAGAAATCCCCGGACGTTCGCAAGCCCCGTGCCGGCTTCGGGCAAAAAACGCCGCCGAGCGGGCCTCATAGGTCGCGGCATAGGCAGCACAGGTGAGCCCGCAGCCCCAGGCTCTGTGGTGCCGTGGAAGCGGCGGCAGTGGGCGCCGAGGGCTGGCCACAGCTTTCGGGCTGGCCCCTTTGGCGTGGGAGAAATCCCCGGACGTTCGCAAGCCCCGTGCCGGCTTCGGGCAAAAAACGCCGCCGAGCGGGCCTCATAGGTCGCGGCATAGGCAGCACAGGTGAGCCCGCAGCCGCAGGCTCTGTGGTGCCGTGGAAGCGGCAGCAGTGGGCGCCGAGGGCTGGCCACAGCTTTCGGGGCTGGCCCCTTTGGCGTGGGAGAAATCCCCGGACGTTCGCAAGCCCCGTGCCGGCTTCGGGCAAAAAACGCCCCCGAGCGGGCCTCATACGTCGCGGCATAGGCAGCACAGGTGAGCCCGCAGCCCCAGGCTCTGTGGTGCCGTGGAAGCGGCGGCAGTGGGGCGCCGAGGGCTGGCCACAGCTTTCGGGGCTGGCCCCTTTGGCGTGGGAGAAATCCCCGGACGTTCGCAAGCCCCGTGCCAGCTTCGGGCAAAAAACGCCGCCGAGCGGGCCTCATACGTCGCGGCATAGGCAGCACAGGTGAGCCCGCAGCCCCAGGCTCTGTGGTGCCGTGGAAGCGGCGGCAGTGGGCGCCGAGGGCTGGCCACAGCTTTCGGGGCTGGCCCCTTTGGCGTGGGAGAAATCCCCGGACGTTCACAAGCCCCGTGCCGGCTTCGGGCAAAAAACGCCGCCGAGCGGGCCTCATAGGTCGCGGCATAGGCAGCACAGGTGAGCCCGCAGCCCAGGCTTCTGTGGTGCCGTGGAAGCGGCGGCAGTGGGCGCCGAGGGCTGGCCACAGCTTTCGGGGCTGGCCCCTTTGGCGTGGGGAGAAATCCCCGGACGTTCGCAAGCCCCGTGCCGGCTTCGGGCAAAAAACGCCGCCGAGCGGGCCTCATAGGTCGCGGCATAGGCAGCACAGGTGAGACCGCAGCCCCAGGCTCTGTGGTGCCGTGGAAGCGGCGGCAGTGGGCGCCGAGGGCTGGCCACAGCTTTCGGGGCTGGCCCCTTTGGCGTGGGAGAAATCCGCGGACGTTCGCAAGCCCCCGTGCCGGCTTCGGGCAAAAAACGCCCCCGAGCGGGCCTCATACGTCGCGGCATAGGCAGCACAGGTGAGCCCGCAGCCCCAGGCTCTGTGGTGCCGTGGAAGCGGCGGCAGTGGGCGCCGAGGGCTGGCCACAGCTTTCGGGGCTGGCCCCTTTGGCGTGGGAGAAATCCCCGGACGTTCGCAAGCCCCGTGCCAGCTTCGGGCAAAAAACGCCGCCGAGCGGGCCTCATACGTCGCAGCATAGGCAGCACAGGTGAGCCCGCAGCCCCAGGCTCTGTGGTGCCGTGGAAGCGGCGGCAGTGGGCGCCGAGGGCTGGCCACAGCTTTCGGGGCTGGCCCCTTTGGCGTGGGAGAAATCCCCGGACGTTCGCAAGCCCCGTGCCGGCTTCGGGCAAAAAAACGCCCCCGAGCGGGCCTCATACGTCGCGGCATAGGCAGCACAGGTGAGCCCGCAGCCCCAGGCTCTGTGGTGCCGTGGAAGCGGCGGCAGTGGGCGCCGAGGGCTGGCCACAGCTTTCGGGGCTGGCCCCTTTGGCGTGGGAGAAATCCCCGGACGTTCGCAAGCCCCGTGCCGGCTTCGGGCAAAAAAACGCCGCCGAGCGGGCCTCATACGTCGCGGCATAGGCAGCACAGGTGAGCCCGCAGCCCCAGGCTCTGTGGTGCCGTGGAAGCGGCGGCAGTGGGCGCCGAGGGCTGGCCACAGCTTTCGGGGCTGGCCCCTTTGGCGTGGGAGAAATCCCCGGACGTTCGCAAGCCCCGTGCCGGCTTCGGGCAAAAAACGCCGCCGAGCGGGCCTCATACGTCGCGGCATAGGCAGCACAGGTGAGCCCGCAGCCCCAGGCTCTGTGGTGCCGTGGGAAGCGGCGGCAGTGGGCGCCGAGGGCTGGCCACAGCTTTCGGGGCTGGCCCCTTTGGCGTGGGAGAAATCCCCGGACGTTCGCAAGCCCCGTGCCAGCTTCGGGCAAAAACGCCGCCGAGCGGGCCTCATACGTCGCGGCATAAGCAGCACAGGTGAGCCCGCTGCCCCAGGCTCTGTGTTGCCGTGGAAGCGGCGGCAGTGGGCGCCGAGGGCTGGCCACAGCTTTCGGGGCTGGCCCCTTTGGCGTGGGAGAAATCCCCGGACGTTCGCAAGCCCTGTGCCGGCTTCGGGCAAAAACGCCGCCGAGCGGGCCTCATAGGTCGCGGCATAGGCAGCACAGGTGAGACCGCAGCCCCAGGCTCTGTGGTGCCGTGGAAGCGGCGGGCAGTGGGCGCCGAGGGCTGGCCACAGCTTTCGGGGCTGGCCCCTTTGGCGTGGGAGAAATCCCCGGACGTTCGCAAGCCCCCGTGCCGGCTTCGGGCAAAAAACGCCGCCGAGCGGGCCTCATAGGTCGCGGCATAGGCAGCACAGGTGAGCCCGCAGCCCCAGGCTCTGTGGTGCCGTGGAAGCGGCGGCAGTGGGCGCCGAGGGCTGGCCACAGCTTTCGGGGCTGGCCCCTTTGGCGTGGGAGAAATCCCCGGACGTTCGCAAGCCCCGTGCCGGCTTCGGGCAAAAAACGCCGCCGAGCGGGCCCTCATACGTCGCGGCATAGGCAGCACAGGTGAGCCCGCAGCCGCAGGCTCTGTGGTGCCGTGGAAGCGGCAGCAGTGGGCGCCGAGGGCTGGCCACAGCTTTCGGGGGCTGGCCCCTTTGGCGTGGGAGAAATCCCCGGACGTTCGCAAGCCCCGTGCCGGCTTCGGGCAAAAAACGCCCCCGAGCGGGCCTCATACGTCGCGGCATAGGCAGCACAGGTGAGCCCGCAGCCCCAGGCTCTGTGGTGCCGTGGAAGCGGCGGCAGTGGGCGCCGAGGGCTGGCCACAGCTTTCGGGGCTGGCCCCTTTGGCGTGGGAGAAATCCCCGGACGTTCGCAAGCCCCGTGCCAGCTTCGGGCAAAAAACGCCGCCGAGCGGGCCTCATACGTCGCGGCATAGGCAGCACAGGTGAGCCCGCAGCCCCAGGCTCTGTGGTGCCGTGGAAGCGGCGGCAGTGGGCGCCGAGGGCTGGCCACAGCTTTCGGGGCTGGCCCCTTTGGCGTGGGAGAAATCCCCGGACGTTCACAAGCCCCGTGCCGGCTTCGGGCAAAAAACGCCGCCGAGCGGGCCTCATACGTCGCGGCATAGGCAGCACAGGAGAGCCCGCAGCCCCAGGCTCTGTGGTGCCGTGGAAGCGGCGGCAGTGGGCGCCGAGGGCTGGCCACAGCTTTCGGGGCTGGCCCCTTTGGCGTGGGAGAAATCCCCGGACGTTCGCAAGCCCCGTGCCGGCTTCGGGCAAAAAACGCCGCCGAGCGGGCCTCATAGGTCGCGGCATAGGCAGCACAGGTGAGCCCGCAGCCCCAGGCTCTGTGGTGCCGTGGAAGCGGCGGCAGTGGGCGCCGAGGGCTGGCCACAGCTTTCGGGGCTGGCCCCTTTGGCGTGGGAGAAATCCCCGGACGTTCGCAAGCCCCGTGCCGGCTTCGGGCAAAAAACGCCCCCGAGCGGGCCTCATACGTCGCGGCATAGGCAGCACAGGTGAGCCCGCAGCCCCAGGCTCTGTGGTGCCGTGGAAGCGGCGGCAGTGGGCGCCGAGGGCTGGCCACAGCTTTCGGGGCTGGCCCCTTTGGCGTGGGAGAAATCCCCGGACGTTCGCAAGCCCCGTGCCAAGCTTCGGGCAAAAAACGCCGCCGAGCGGGCCTCATACGTCGCGGCATAGGCAGCACAGGTGAGCCCGCAGCCCCAGGCTCTGTGGTGCCGTGGAAGCGGCGGCAGTGGGCGCCGAGGGCTGGCCACAGCTTTCGGGGCTGGCCCCTTTGGCGTGGGAGAAATCCCCGGACGTTCGCAAGCCCCGTGCCGGCTTCGGGCAAAAAACGCCGCCGAGCGGGCCTCATACGTCGCGGCATAGGCAGCACAGGTGAGCCCGCAGCCCCAGGCTCTGTGGTGCCGTGGAAGCGGCGGCAGTGGGCGCCGAGGGCTGGCCACAGCTTTCGGGGCTGGCCCCTTTGGCGTGGAGAAATCCCGGACGTTCGCAAGCCCCGTGCCGGCTTCGGGCAAAAAAACGCCGCCGAGCGGGCCTCATACGTCGCGGCATAGGCAGCACAGGTGAGCCCGCAGCCCCAGGCTCTGTGGTGCCGTGGAAGCGGGCGGGCAGTGGGCGCCGAGGGCTGGCCACAGCTTTCGGGGCTGGCCCCTTTGGCGTGGGAGAAATCCCCGGACGTTCGCAAGCCCCGTGCCGGCTTCGGGCAAAAAAACGCCGCCGAGCGGGCCTCATACGTCGCGGCATAGGCAGCACAGGTGAGCCCGCAGCCCCAGGCTCTGTGGTGCCGTGGGAAGCGGCGGCAGTGGGCGCCGAGGGCTGGCCACAGCTTTCGGGGCTGGCCCCTTTGGCGTGGGAGAAATCCCCGGACGTTCGCAAGCCCCGTGCCAGCTTCGGGCAAAAAACGCCGCCGAGGCGGGCCCTCATACGTCGCAGCATAGGCAGCACAGGTGAGCCCGCAGCCCCAGGCTCTGTGGGTGCCGTGGAAGCGGCGGCAGTGGGCGCCGAGGGCTGGCCACAGCTTTCGGGGCTGGCCCCTTTGGCGTGGGAGAAATCCCCGGACGTTCGCAGAAATCCCCGGACGTTCGCAAGCCCCGTGCCGCTACGGGCAAAAAACGCCGCCCCGAGCGGGCCTCATACGTCGCGGCATAGGCAGCACAGGTGAGCCCGCAGCCCCAGGCTCTGTGGTGCCGTGGAAGCGGCGGCCGTGGGCGCCGAGGGCTGGCCACAGTTTCGGGGCTGGCCCCTTTGGCGTGGGAGAAATCCCCGGACGTTCGCAAGCCCCGTGCCGGCTTCGGGCAAAAAAACGCCGCCGAGCGGGCCTCATACGTCGCGGCATAGGCAGCACAGGTGAGCCCGCAGCCCCAGGCTCTGTGGTGCCGTGGAAGCGGCGGCAGTGGGCGCCGAGGGCTGGCCCACAGCTTTCGGGGCTGGCCCCTTTGGCGTGGGAGAAATCCCCGGACGTTCGCAAGCCCCGTGCCGGCTTCGGGCAAAAAAACGCCGCCGAGCGGCGCCTCATACGTCGCGGCATAGGCAGCACAGGTGAGCCCGCAGCCCCAGGCTCTGTGGTGCCGTGGAAGCGGCGGCAGTGGGCGCCGAGGGCTGGCCCACAGCTTTCGGGGCTGGCCCCTTTGGCGTGGGAGAAATCCCCGGACGTTCGCAAGCCCCGTGCCGGCTTCGGGCAAAAAACGCCGCCGAGCGGGGCCTCATCACGGTCGCGGCATAGGCAGCACAGGTGAGCCCGCAGCCCAGGCTCTGTGGTGCCGTGGAAGCGGCGGCAGTGGGCGCCGAGGGCTGGGCCACAGCTTTCGGGCTGGCCCCTTTGGCGTGGGAGAAATCCCCGGACGTTCGCAAGCCCCGTGCCGGCTTCGGGCAAAAAAACGCCCCCGAGCGGGGCCTCATACGTCGCGGCATAGGCAGCACAGGTGAGCCCGCAGCCCCAGGCTCTGTGGTGCCGTGGAAGCGGCGGCAGTGGGCGCCGAGGGCTGGCCACAGCTTTCGGGGCTGGCCCCTTTGGCGTGGGAGAAATCCCCGGACGTTCGCAAGCCCCGTGCCAGCTTCGGGCAAAAAAACGCCGCCGAGCGGGCCTCATACGTCGCGGCATAGGCAGCACAGGTGAGCCCGCAGCCCCAGGCTCTGTGGTGCCGTGGAAGCGGCGGCAGTGGGCGCCGAGGGCTGGCCACAGCTTTCGGGGCTGGCCCCTTTGGCGTGGGAGAAATCCCCGGACGTTCGCAAGCCCCGTGCCGGCTTCGGGCAAAAAACGCCGCCGAGCGGGCCTCATACGTCGCGGCATAGGCAGCACAGGTGAGCCCGCAGCCCCAGGCTCTGTGGTGCCGTGGAAGCGGCGGCAGTGGGCGCCGAGGGCTGGCCACAGCTTTCGGGGCTGGCCCCTTTGGCGTGGGAGAAATCCCCGGACGTTCGCAAGCCCCGTGCCGGCTTCGGGCAAAAAACGCCGCCGAGCGGGCCTCATACGTCGCGGCATAGGCAGCACAGGTGAGCCCGCAGCCCCAGGCTCTGTGGTGCCGTGGAAGCGGCGGCAGTGGGCGCCGAGGGCTGGCCACAGCTTTCGGGGCTGGCCCCTTTGGCGTGGGAGAAATCCCCGGACGTTCGCAAGCCCCGTGCCGGCTTCGGGCAAAAAAACGCCGCCGAGCGGGCCTCATACGTCGCGGCATAGGCAGCACAGGTGAGCCCGCAGCCCCAGGCTCTGTGGTGCCGTGGAAGCGGCGGCAGTGGGCGCCGAGGGCTGGCCACAGCTTTCGGGGCTGGCCCCTTTGGCGTGGGAGAAATCCCCGGACGTTCGCAAGCCCCGTGCCAGCTTCGGGCAAAAAACGCCGCCGAGCGGGCCTCATACGTCGCAGGCATAGGCAGCACAGGTGAGCCCGCAGCCCCAGGCTCTGTGGTGCCGTGGAAGCGGCGGCAGTGGGCGCCGAGGGCTGGCCACAGCTTTCGGGGCTGGCCCCTTTGGCGTGGGAGAAATCCCCGGACGTTCGCAAGCCCCGTGCCGGCTTCGGGCAAAAAACGCCGCCGAGCGGGCCTCATACGTCGCGGCATAGGCAGCACAGGTGAGCCCGCAGCCCCAGGCTCTGTGGTGCCGTGGAAGCGGCGGCAGTGGGCGCCGAGGGCTGGCCACAGCTTTCGGGGCTGGCCCCTTTGGCGTGGGAGAAATCCCCGGACGTTCGCAAGCCCCGTGCCGGCTTCGGGCAAAAAAACGCCGCGAGCGGGCCTCATACGTCGCGGCATAGGCAGCACAGGTGAGCCCGCAGCCCCAGGCTCTGTGGTGCCGTGGAAGCGGCGGCAGTGGGCGCCGAGGGCTGGCCACAGCTTTCGGGGCTGGCCCCTTTGGCGTGGGAGAAATCCCCGGACGTTCGCAAGCCCCGTGCCGGCTTCGGGCAAAAAACGCCGGCGAGCGGGGCCTCATACGTCGCGGCATAGGCAGCACAGGTGAGCCCGCAGCCCCAGGCTCTGTGGTGCCGTGGAAGCGGCGGCAGTGGGCGCCGAGGGCTGGCCACAGCTTTCGGGGCTGGCCCCTTTGGCGTGGGAGAAATCCCCCGGACGTTCGCAAGCCCCGTGCCGGCTTCGGGCAAAAAAACGCCGCCGAGCGGGCCTCATACGTCGCGGCATAGGCAGCACAGGTGAGCCCGCAGCCCCAGGCTCTGTGGTGCCGTGGAAGCGGCGGCAGTGGGCGCCGAGGGCTGGCCACAGCTTTCGGGGCTGGCCCCTTTGGCGTGGGAGAAATCCCCGGACGTTCGCAAGCCCCGTGCCAGCTTCGGGCAAAAAAACGCCGCCGAGCGGGCCTCATACGTCGCGGCATAAGCAGCACAGGTGAGCCCGCAGCCCCAGGCTCTGTGTTGCCGTGGAAGCGGCGGCAGTGGGCGCCGAGGGCTGGCCACAGCTTTCGGGGGCTGGCCCCTTTGGCGTGGGAGAAATCCCCGGACGTTCGCAAGCCCCGTGCCGGCTTCGGGCAAAAAACGCCGCCGAGCGGGCCTCATAGGTCGCGGCATAGGCAGCACAGGTGAGACCGCAGCCCCAGGCTCTGTGGTGCCGTGGAAGCGGCGGCAGTGGGCGCCGAGGGCTGGCCACAGCTTTCGGGGCTGGCCCCTTTGGCGTGGGAGAAATCCCCGGACGTTCGCAAGCCCCGTGCCGGCTCGGGCAAAAAACGCCCCCGAGCGGGCCTCATACGTCGCGGCATAGGCAGCACAGGTGAGCCCGCAGCCCCAGGCTCTGTGGTGCCGTGGAAGCGGCGGCAGTGGGGCGCCGAGGGCTGGCCACAGCTTTCGGGGCTGGCCCCCTTTGGCGTGGGAGAAATCCCCGGACGTTCGCAAGCCCCGTGCCGGCTTCGGGCAAAAAACGCCCCCGAGCGGGCCTCATACGTCGCGGCATAGGCAGCACAGGTGAGCCCGCAGCCGCAGGCTCTGTGGTGCCGTGGAAGCGGCAGCAGTGGGCGCCGAGGGCTGGCCACAGCTTTCGGGGCTGGCCCCTTTGGCGTGGGAGAAATCCCCGGACGTTCGCAAGCCCCGTGCCGGCTTCGGGCAAAAAAACGCCCCCGAGCGGGCCTCATACCGTCGCGGCATAGGCAGCACAGGTGAGCCCGCAGCCCCAGGCTCTGTGGTGCCGTGGAAGCGGCGGCAGTGGCGCCGAGGGCTGGCCACAGCTTTCGGGGCTGGCCCTTTGGCGTGGGAGAAATCCCCGGACGTTCGCAAGCCCCGTGCCAGCTTCGGGGCAAAAAACGCCGCCGAGCGGGCCTCATACGTCGCGGCATAGGCAGCACAGGTGAGCCCGCAGCCCCAGGCTCTGTGGTGCCGTGGAAGCGGCGGCAGTGGGCGCCGAGGGCTGGCCACAGCTTTCGGGGCTGGCCCCTTTGGCGTGGGAGAAATCCCCGGACGTTCACAAGCCCCGTGCCGGCTTCGGGCAAAAAAACGCCGCCGAGCGGGCCTCATACGTCGCGGCATAGGCAGCACAGGAGAGCCCGCAGCCCCAGGCTCTGTGGTGCCGTGGAAGCGGCGGCAGTGGGCGCCGAGGGCTGGCCACAGCTTTCGGGGCTGGCCCCTTTGGCGTGGGAGAAATCCCCGGACGTTCGCAAGCCCCGTGCCGGCTTCGGGCAAAAAAACGCCGCCGAGCGGGCCTCATAGGTCGCGGCATAGGCAGCACAGGTGAGCCCGCAGCCCCAGGCTCTGTGGTGCCGTGGAAGCGGCGGCAGTGGGCGCCGAGGGCTGGCCACAGCTTTCGGGGCTGGCCCCTTTGGCGTGGGAGAAATCCCCGGACGTTCGCAAGCCCCGTGCCGGCTTCGGGCAAAAAAACGCCCCCGAGCGGGCCTCATACGTCGCGGCATAGGCAGCACAGGTGAGCCCGCAGCCCCAGGCTCTGTGGTGCCGTGGAAGCGGCGGCAGTGGGCGCCGAGGGCTGGCCACAGCTTTCGGGGCTGGCCCCTTTGGCGTGGGAGAAATCCCCGGACGTTCGCAAGCCCCGTGCCAGCTTCGGGCAAAAAAACGCCGCCGAGCGGGCCTCATACGTCGCGGCATAGGCAGCACAGGTGAGCCCGCAGCCCCAGGCTCTGTGGTGCCGTGGAAGCGGCGGCAGTGGGCGCCGAGGGCTGGCCACAGCTTTCGGGGCTGGCCCCTTTGGCGTGGGAGAAATCCCCGGACGTTCGCAAGCCCCGTGCCGGCTTCGGGCAAAAAACGCCGCCGAGCGGGCCTCATACGTCGCGGCATAGGCAGCACAGGTGAGCCCGCAGCCCCAGGCTCTGTGGTGCCGTGGAAGCGGCGGCAGTGGGCGCCGAGGGCTGGCCACAGCTTTCGGGGCTGGCCCCTTTGGCGTGGGAGAAATCCCCGGACGTTCGCAAGCCCCGTGCCGGCTTCGGGCAAAAAAAACGCCGCCGAGCGGGCCTCATACGTCGCGGCATAGGCAGCACAGGTGAGCCCGCAGCCCCAGGCTCTGTGGTGCCGTGGAAGCGGCGGCAGTGGGCGCCGAGGGCTGGCCACAGCTTTCGGGGCTGGCCCCTTTGGCGTGGGAGAAATCCCCGGACGTTCGCAAGCCCCGTGCCGGCTTCGGGCAAAAAACGCCGCCGAGCGGGCCTCATACGTCGCGGCATAGGCAGCACAGGTGAGCCCGCAGCCCCAGGCTCTGTGGTGCCGTGGAAGCGGCGGCAGTGGGCGCCGAGGGCTGGCCACAGCTTTCGGGGCTGGCCCCTTTGGCGTGGGAGAAATCCCCGGACGTTCGCAAGCCCCGTGCCGCTTCGGGCAAAAAATGCCGCCGAGCGGGCCTCATAGGTCGCGGCATAGGCAGCACAGGTGAGCCCGCAGCCCCAGGCTCTGTGGTGCCGTGGAAGCGGCGGCAGTGGGCGCCGAGGGCTGGCCACAGCTTTCGGGGCTGGCCCCTTTGGCGTGGGAGAAATCCCCGGACGTTCGCAAGCCCCGTGCCGGCTTCGGGGCAAAAAACGCCGCCGAGCGGGCCTCATACGTCGCGGCATAGGCAGCACAGGTGAGCCCGCAGCCCCAGGCTCTGTGGTGCCGTGGAAGCGGCGGCAGTGGGCGCCGAGGGCTGGCCACAGCTTTCGGGGCTGGCCCCTTTGGCGTGGGAGAAATCCGCGGACGTTCGCAAGCCCCGTGCCGGCTTCGGGCAAAAAACGCCCCCGAGCGGGCCTCATACGTCGCGGCATAGGCAGCACAGGTGAGCCCGCAGCCCCAGGCTCTGTGGTGCCGTGGAAGCGGCGGCAGTGGGCGCCGAGGGCTGGCCACAGCTTTCGGGGCTGGCCCCTTTGGCGTGGGAGAAATCCCCGGACGTTCGCAAGCCCCGTGCCGGCTTCGGGCAAAAAACGCCGCCGAGCGGGCCTCATAGGTCGCGGCATAGGCAGCACAGGTGAGCCCGCAGCCCCAGGCTCTGTGGTGCCGTGGAAGCGGCGGCAGTGGGCGCCGAGGGCTGGCCACAGCTTTCGGGGCTGGCCCCTTTGGCGTGGGAGAAATCCCCGGACGTTCGCAAGCCCCGTGCCGGCTTCGGGCAAAAAAACGCCGCCGAGGGCCTCATAGGTCGCGGCATAGGCAGCACAGGTGAGCCCGCAGCCGCAGGCTCTGTGGTGCCGTGGAAGCGGTGGCAGTGGGTGCCGAGGGCTGGCCACAGCTTTCGGGGCTGGCCCCTTTGGCGTGGGAGAAATCCCCGGACGTTCGCAAGCCCCGTGCCGGCTTCGGGCAAAAACCGCCGCCGAGCGGGCCTCATAGGTCGTGGCATAGGCAGCACAGGTGAGCCCGCAGCCCCAGGCTCTGTGGTGCCGTGGAAGCGGCGGCAGTGGGCGCCGAGGGCTGGCCACAGCTTTCGGGGCTGGCCCCTTTGGCGTGGGAGAAATCCCCGGACGTTCGCAAGCCCCGTGCCGGCTTCGGGCAAAAAACGCCGCCGAGCGGGCCTCATACGTCGCGGCATAGGCAGCACAGGTGAGCCCGCAGCCGCAGGCTCTGTGGTGCCGTGGAAGCGGCGGCAGTGGGCGCCGAGGGCTGGCCACAGCTTTCGGGGCTGGCCCCTTTGGCGTGGGAGAAATCCCCGGACGTTCGCAAGCCCCGTGCCAGCTTCGGGCAAAAAACGCCGCCGAGCGGGCCTCATACGTCGCGGCATAGGCAGCACAGGTGAGCCCGCAGCCCCAGGCTCTGTGGTGCCGTGGAAGCGGCGGCAGTGGGCGCCGAGGGCTGGCCACAGCTTTCGGGGCTGGCCCCTTTGGCGTGGGAGAAATCCCCGGACGTTCGCAAGCCCCGTGCTGGCTTCGGGCAAAAAAAGCCCCCGAGCGGGCCTCATACGTCGCGGCATAGGCAGCACAGGTGAGCCCGCAGCCCCAGGCTCTGTGGTGCCGTGGAAGCGGCGGCAGTGGGCGCCGAGGGCTGGCCACAGCTTTCGGGGCTGGCCCCTTTGGCGTGGGAGAAATCCCCGGACGTTCGCAAGCCCCGTGCCGGTTTCGGGCAAAAAACGCCGCCGAGCGGGCCTCATACGTCGCGGCATAAGCAGCACAGGTGAGCCCGCAGCCCCAGGCTCTGTGGTGCCGTGGAAGCGGCGGCAGTGGGCGCCGAGGGCTGGCCACAGCTTTCGGGGCTGGCCCCTTTGGCGTGGGAGAAATCCCCGGACGTTCGCAAGCCCCGTGCCAGCTTCGGGCAAAAAACGCCGCCGAGCGGGCCTCATACGTCGCGGCATAAGCAGCACAGGTGAGCCCGCAGCCCCAGGCTCTGTGGTGCCGTGGAAGCGGCGGCAGTGGGCGCCGAGGGCTGGCCACAGCTTTCGGGGCTGGCCCCTTTGGCGTGGGAGAAATCCCCGGACGTTCGCAAGCCCCGTGCCGGCTTCGGGCAAAAAACGCCGCCGAGCGGGCCTCATAGGTCGCGGCATAGGCAGCACAGGTGAGACCGCAGCCCCAGGCTCTGTGGTGCCGTGGAAGCGGCGGCAGTGGGCGCCGAGGGCTGGCCCCAGCTTTCGGGGCTGGCCCCTTTGGCGTGGGAGAAATCCCCGGACGTTCGCAAGCCCCGTGTCGGCTTCGGGCAAAAAACGCCGCCGAGCGGGCCTCATAGGTCGCGGCATAGGCAGCACAGGTGAGCCCGCAGCCGCAGGCTCTGTGGTGCCGTGGAAGCGGCGGCAGTGGGCGCCGAGGGCTGGCCACAGCTTTCGGGGCTGGCCCCTTTGGCGTGGGAGAAATCCCCGGACGTTCGCAAGCCCCGTGCCGGCTTCGGGCAAAAAACGCCCCCGAGCGGGCCTCATACGTCGCGGCATAGGCAGCACAGGTGAGACCGCAGCCCCAGGCTCTGTGGTGCCGTGGAAGCGGCGGCAGTGGGCGCCGAGGGCTGGCCACAGCTTTCGGGGCTGGCCCCTTTGGCGTGGGAGAAATCCCCGGACGTTCGCAAGCCCCGTGCCAGCTTCGGGCAAAAAACGCCGCCGAGCGGGCCTCATACGTCGCGGCATAGGCAGCACAGGTGAGCCCGCAGCCCCAGGCTCTGTGGTGCCGTGGAAGCGGCGGCAGTGGGCGCCGAGGGCTGGCCACAGCTTTCGGGGCTGGCCCCTTTGGCGTGGGAGAAATCCCCGGACGTTCGCAAGCCCCGTGCCGGCTTCGGGCAAAAAACGCCGCCGAGCGGGCCTCATACGTCGCGGCATAGGCAGCACAGGTGAGCCCGCAGCCCCAGGCTCTGTGTTGCCGTGGAAGCGGCGGCAGTGGGCGCCGAGGGCTGGCCACAGCTTTCGGGGCTGGCCCCTTTGGCGTGGGAGAAATCCCCGGACGTTCGCAAGCCCCGTGCCAGCTTCGGGCAAAAAACGCCGCCGAGCGGGCCTCATACGTCGCGGCATAAGCAGCACAGGTGAGCCCGCAGCCCCAGGCTCTGTGTTGCCGTGGAAGCGGCGGCAGTGGGCGCCGAGGGCTGGCCACAGCTTTCGGGGCTGGCCCCTTTGGCGTGGGAGAAATCCCCGGACGTTCGCAAGCCCCGTGCCGGCTTCGGGCAAAAAAACGCCCCCGAGCGGGCCTCATAGGTTGCGGCATAGGCAGCACAGGTGAGACCGCAGCCCCAGGCTCTGTGGTGCCGTGGAAGCGGCGGCAGTGGGCGCCGAGGGCTGGCCACAGCTTTCGGGGCTGGCCCCTTTGGCGTGGGAGAAATCCCCGGACGTTCGCAAGCCCCGTGCCGGCTTCGGGCAAAAAACGCCCCCGAGCGGGCCTCATACGTCGCGGCATAGGCAGCACAGGTGAGCCCGCAGCCCCAGGCTCTGTGGTGCCGTGGAAGCGGCGGCAGTGGGCGCCGAGGGCTGGCCACAGCTTTCGGGGCTGGCCCCTTTGGCGTGGGAGAAATCCCCGGACGTTCGCAAGCCCCGTGCCGGCTTCGGGCAAAAAACGCCGCCGAGCGGGCCTCATAGGTCGCGGCATAGGCAGCACAGGTGAGCCCGCAGCCGCAGGCTCTGTGGTGCCGTGGAAGCGGCGGCAGTGGGCGCCGAGGGCTGGCCACAGCTTTCGGGGCTGGCCCCTTTGGCGTGGGAGAAATCCCCGGACGTTCGCAAGCCCCGTGCCGGCTTCGGGCAAAAAACGCCGCCGAGCGGGCCTCATAGGTCGCGGCATAGGCAGCACAGGTGAGCCCGCAGCCCCAGGCTCTGTGGTGCCGTGGAAGCGGCGGCAGTGGGCGCCGAGGGCTGGCCACAGCTTTCGGGGCTGGCCCCTTTGGCGTGGGAGAAATCCCCGGACGTTCGCAAGCCCCGTGCCAGCTTCGGGCAAAAAACGCCGCCGAGCGGGCCTCATACGTCGCGGCATAGGCAGCACAGGTGAGCCCGCAGCCCCAGGCTCTGTGGTGCCGTGGAAGCGGCGGCAGTGGGCGCCGAGGGCTGGCCACAGCTTTCGGGGCTGGCCCCTTTGGCGTGGGAGAAATCCCCGGACGTTCACAAGCCCCGTGCCGGCTTCGGGCAAAAAACGCCGCCGAGCGGGCCTCATAGGTCGCGGCATAGGCAGCACAGGTGAGCCCGCAGCCCCAGGCTCTGTGGTGCCGTGGAAGCGGCGGCAGTGGGCGCCGAGGGCTGGCCACAGCTTTCGGGGCTGGCCCCTTTGGCGTGGGAGAAATCCCAGGACGTTCGCAAGCCCCGTGCCGGCTTCGGGCAAAAAACGCCCCCGAGCGGGCCTCATACGTCGCGGCATAGGCAGCACAGGTGAGCCCGCAGCCCCAGGCTCTGTGGTGCCGTGGAAGCGGCGGCAGTGGGCGCCGAGGGCTGGCCACAGCTTTCGGGGCTGGCCCCTTTGGCGTGGGAGAAATCCCCGGACGTTCGCAAGCCCCGTGCCAGCTTCGGGCAAAAAACGCCGCCGAGCGGGCCTCATACGTCGCAGCATAGGCAGCACAGGTGAGCCCGCAGCCCCAGGCTCTGTGGTGCCGTGGAAGCGGCGGCAGTGGGCGCCGAGGGCTGGCCACAGCTTTCGGGGCTGGCCCCTTTGGCATGGGAGAAATCCCCGGACGTTCGCAAGCCCCGTGCCGGCTTCGGGCAAAAAACGCCGCCGAGCGGGCCTCATACGTCGCGGCATAGGCAGCACAGGTGAGCCCGCAGCCCCAGGCTCTGTGGTGCCGTGGAAGCGGCGGCAGTGGGCGCCGAGGGCTGGCCACAGCTTTCGGGGCTGGCCCCTTTGGCGTGGGAGAAATCCCCGGACGTTCGCAAGCCCCGTGCCGGCTTCGGGCAAAAAACGCCCCCGAGCGGGCCTCATACGTCGCGGCATAGGCAGCACAGGTGAGCCCGCAGCCCCAGGCTCTGTGGTGCCGTGGAAGCGGCGGCAGTGGGCGCCGAGGGCTGGCCACAGCTTTCGGGGCTGGCCCCTTTGGCGTGGGAGAAATCCCCGGACGTTCGCAAGCCCCGTGCCGGCTTCGGGCAAAAAACGCCGCCGAGCGGGCCTCATACGTCGCGGCATAGGCAGCACAGGTGAGCCCGCAGCCCCAGGCTCTGTGGTGCCGTGGAAGCGGCGGCAGTGGGCGCCGAGGGCTGGCCACAGCTTTCGGGGCTGGCCCCTTTGGCGTGGGAGAAATCCCCGGACGTTCGCAAGCCCCGTGCCGGCTTCGGGCAAAAAACGCCGCCGAGCGGGCCTCATAGGTCGCGGCATAGGCAGCACAGGTGAGCCCGCAGCCGCAGGCTCTGTGGTGCCGTGGAAGCGGTGGCAGTGGGTGCCGAGGGCTGGCCACAGCTTTCGGGGCTGGCCCCTTTGGCGTGGGAGAAATCCCCGGACGTTCGCAAGCCCCGTGCCGGCTTCGGGCAAAAACCGCCGCCGAGCGGGCCTCATAGGTCGCGGCATAGGCAGCACAGGTGAGCACGCAGCCCCAGGCTCTGTGGTGCCGTGGAAGCGGCGGCAGTGGGCGCCGAGGGCTGGCCACAGCTTTCGGGGCTGGCCCCTTTGGCGTGGGAGAAATCCCCGGACGTTCGCAAGCCCCGTGCCGGCTTCGGGCAAAAAACGCCGCCGAGCGGGCCTCATACGTCGCGGCATAGGCAGCACAGGTGAGCCCGCAGCCGCAGGCTCTGTGGTGCCGTGGAAGCGGCGGCAGTGGGCGCCGAGGGCTGGCCACAGCTTTCGGGGCTGGCCCCTTTGGCGTGGGAGAAATCCCCGGACGTTCGCAAGCCCCGTGCCGGCTTCGGGCAAAAAACGCCGCCGAGCGGGCCTCATACGTCGCGGCATAGGCAGCACAGGTGAGCCCGCAGCCCCAGGCTCTGTGGTGCCGTGGAAGCGGCGGCAGTGGGCGCCGAGGGCTGGCCACAGCTTTCGGGGCTGGCCCCTTTGGCGTGGGAGAAATCCCCGGACGTTCGCAAGCCCCGTGCTGGCTTCGGGCAAAAAAAGCCCCCGAGCGGGCCTCATACGTCGCGGCATAGGCAGCACAGGTGAGCCCGCAGCCCCAGGCTCTGTGGTGCCGTGGAAGCGGCGGCAGTGGGCGCCGAGGGCTGGCCACAGCTTTCGGGGCTGGCCCCTTTGGCGTGGGAGAAATCCCCGGACGTTCGCAAGCCCCGTGCCGGCTTCGGGCAAAAAACGCCGCCGAGCGGGCCTCATACGTCGCGGCATAAGCAGCACAGGTGAGCCCGCAGCCCCAGGCTCTGTGGTGCCGTGGAAGCGGCGGCAGTGGGCGCCGAGGGCTGGCCACAGCTTTCGGGGCTGGCCCCTTTGGCGTGGGAGAAATCCCCGGACGTTCGCAAGCCCCGTGCCGGCTTCGGGCAAAAAACGCCGCCGAGCGGGCCTCATAGCTCGCGGCATAGGCAGCACAGGTGAGCCCGCAGCCCCAGGCTCTGTGGTGCCGTGGAAGCGGCGGCAGTGGGCGCCGAGGGCTGGCCACAGCTTTCGGGGCTGGCCCCTTTGGCGTGGGAGAAATCCCCGGACGTTCGCAAGCCCCGTGCCGGCTTCGGGCAAAAAACGCCCCCGAGCGGGCCTCATACGTCGCGGCATAGGCAGCACAGGTGAGCCCGCAGCCCCAGGCTCTGTGGTGCCGTGGAAGCGGCGGCAGTGGGCGCCGAGGGCTGGCCACAGCTTTCGGGGCTGGCCCCTTTGGCGTGGGAGAAATCCCCGGACGTTCGCAAGCCCCGTGCCGGCTTCGGGCAAAAAACGCCCCCGAGCGGGCCTCATACGTCGCGGCATAGGCAGCACAGGTGAGCCCGCAGCCCCAGGCTCTGTGTTGCCGTGGAAGCGGCGGCAGTGGGCGCCGAGGGCTGGCCACAGCTTTCGGGGCTGGCCCCTTTGGCGTGGGAGAAATCCCCGGACGTTCGCAAGCCCCGTGCCAGCTTCGGGCAAAAAACGCCGCCGAGCGGGCCTCATACGTCGCGGCATAAGCAGCACAGGTGAGCCCGCAGCCCCAGGCTCTGTGTTGCCGTGGAAGCGGCGGCAGTGGGCGCCGAGGGCTGGCCACAGCTTTCGGGGCTGGCCCCTTTGGCGTGGGAGAAATCCCCGGACGTTCGCAAGCCCCGTGCCGGCTTCGGGCAAAAAACGCCGCCGAGCGGGCCTCATAGGTTGCGGCATAGGCAGCACAGGTGAGACCGCAGCCCCAGGCTCTGTGGTGCCGTGGAAGCGGCGGCAGTGGGCGCCGAGGGCTGGCCACAGCTTTCGGGGCTGGCCCCTTTGGCGTGGGAGAAATCCCCGGACGTTCGCAAGCCCCGTGCCGGCTTCGGGCAAAAAAACGCCCCCGAGCGGGCCTCATACGTCGCGGCATAGGCAGCACAGGTGAGCCCGCAGCCCCAGGCTCTGTGGTGCCGTGGAAGCGGCGGCAGTGGGCGCCGAGGGCTGGCCACAGCTTTCGGGGCTGGCCCCTTTGGCGTGGGAGAAATCCCCGGACGTTCGCAAGCCCCGTGCCGGCTTCGGGCAAAAAACGCCCCCGAGCGGGCCTCATAGGTCGCGGCATAGGCAGCACAGGTGAGACCGCAGCCCCAGGCTCTGTGGTGCCGTGGAAGCGGCGGCAGTGGGCGCCGAGGGCTGGCCACAGCTTTCGGGGCTGGCCCCTTTGGCGTGGGAGAAATCCCCGGACGTTCGCAAGCCCCGTGCCGGCTTCGGGCAAAAAACGCCGCCGAGCGGGCCTCATAGGTCGCGGCATAGGCAGCACAGGTGAGCCCGCAGCCCCAGGCTCTGTGGTGCCGTGGAAGCGGCGGCAGTGGGCGCCGAGGGCTGGCCACAGCTTTCGGGGCTGGCCCCTTTGGCGTGGGAGAAATCCCCGGACGTTCGCAAGCCCCGTGCCAGCTTCGGGCAAAAAACGCCGCCGAGCGGGCCTCATACGTCGCGGCATAGGCAGCACAGGTGAGCCCGCAGCCCCAGGCTCTGTGTTGCCGTGGAAGCGGCGGCAGTGGGCGCCGAGGGCTGGCCACAGCTTTCGGGGCTGGCCCCTTTGGCGTGGGAGAAATCCCCGGACGTTCGCAAGCCCCGTGCCGGCTTCGGGCAAAAAACGCCGCCGAGCGGGCCTCATACGTCGCGGCATAGGCAGCACAGGTGAGCCCGCAGCCCCAGGCTCTGTGGTGCCGTGGAAGCGGCGGCAGTGGGCGCCGAGGGCTGGCCACAGCTTTCGGGGCTGGCCCCTTTGGCGTGGGAGAAATCCGCGGACGTTCGCAAGCCCCGTGCCGGCTTCGGGCAAAAAACGCCCCCGAGCGGGCCTCATACGTCGCGGCATAGGCAGCACAGGTGAGCCCGCAGCCCCAGGCTCTGTGGTGCCGTGGAAGCGGCGGCAGTGGGCGCCGAGGGCTGGCCACAGCTTTCGGGGCTGGCCCCTTTGGCGTGGGAGAAATCCCCGGACGTTCGCAAGCCCCGTGCCAGCTTCGGGCAAAAAACGCCGCCGAGCGGGCCTCATACGTCGCAGCATAGGCAGCACAGGTGAGCCCGCAGCCCCAGGCTCTGTGGTGCCGTGGAAGCGGCGGCAGTGGGCGCCGAGGGCTGGCCACAGCTTTCGGGGCTGGCCCCTTTGGCATGGGAGAAATCCCCGGACGTTCGCAAGCCCCGTGCCGGCTTCGGGCAAAAAAACGCCGCCGAGCGGGCCTCATACGTCGCGGCATAGGCAGCACAGGTGAGCCCGCAGCCCCAGGCTCTGTGGTGCCGTGGAAGCGGCGGCAGTGGGCGCCGAGGGCTGGCCACAGCTTTCGGGGCTGGCCCCTTTGGCGTGGGAGAAATCCCCGGACGTTCGCAAGCCCCGTGCCGGCTTCGGGCAAAAAACGCCCCCGAGCGGGCCTCATACGTCGCGGCATAGGCAGCACAGGTGAGCCCGCAGCCCCAGGCTCTGTGGTGCCGTGGAAGCGGCGGCAGTGGGCGCCGAGGGCTGGCCACAGCTTTCGGGGCTGGCCCCTTTGGCGTGGGAGAAATCCCCGGACGTTCGCAAGCCCCGTGCCGGCTTCGGGCAAAAAACGCCGCCGAGCGGGCCTCATACGTCGCGGCATAGGCAGCACAGGTGAGCCCGCAGCCCCAGGCTCTGTGGTGCCGTGGAAGCGGCGGCAGTGGGCGCCGAGGGCTGGCCACAGCTTTCGGGGCTGGCCCCTTTGGCGTGGGAGAAATCCCCGGACGTTCGCAAGCCCCGTGCCGGCTTCGGGCAAAAAACGCCGCCGAGCGGGCCTCATAGGTCGCGGCATAGGCAGCACAGGTGAGCCCGCAGCCGCAGGCTCTGTGGTGCCGTGGAAGCGGTGGCAGTGGGTGCCGAGGGCTGGCCACAGCTTTCGGGGCTGGCCCCTTTGGCGTGGGAGAAATCCCCGGACGTTCGCAAGCCCCGTGCCGGCTTCGGGCAAAAACCGCCGCCGAGCGGGCCTCATAGGTCGCGGCATAGGCAGCACAGGTGAGCACGCAGCCCCAGGCTCTGTGGTGCCGTGGAAGCGGCGGCAGTGGGCGCCGAGGGCTGGCCACAGCTTTCGGGGCTGGCCCCTTTGGCGTGGGAGAAATCCCCGGACGTTCGCAAGCCCCGTGCCGGCTTCGGGCAAAAAACGCCGCCGAGCGGGCCTCATACGTCGCGGCATAGGCAGCACAGGTGAGCCCGCAGCCGCAGGCTCTGTGGTGCCGTGGAAGCGGCGGCAGTGGGCGCCGAGGGCTGGCCACAGCTTTCGGGGCTGGCCCCTTTGGCGTGGGAGAAATCCCTGGACGTTCGCAAGCCCCGTGCCGGCTTCGGGCAAAAAACGCCGCCGAGCGGGCCTCATAGGTCGCGGCATAGGCAGCACAGGTGAGCCCGCAGCCCCAGGCTCTGTGGTGCCGTGGAAGCGGCGGCAGTGGGCGCCGAGGGCTGGCCACAGCTTTCGGGGCTGGCCCCTTTGGCGTGGGAGAAATCCCCGGACGTTCGCAAGCCCCGTGCTGGCTTCGGGCAAAAAAAGCCCCCGAGCGGGCCTCATACGTCGCGGCATAGGCAGCACAGGTGAGCCCGCAGCCCCAGGCTCTGTGGTGCCGTGGAAGCGGCGGCAGTGGGCGCCGAGGGCTGGCCACAGCTTTCGGGGCTGGCCCCTTTGGCGTGGGAGAAATCCCCGGACGTTCGCAAGCCCCGTGCCGGCTTCGGGCAAAAAACGCCGCCGAGCGGGCCTCATACGTCGCGGCATAAGCAGCACAGGTGAGCCCGCAGCCCCAGGCTCTGTGGTGCCGTGGAAGCGGCGGCAGTGGGCGCCGAGGGCTGGCCACAGCTTTCGGGGCTGGCCCCTTTGGCGTGGGAGAAATCCCCGGACGTTCGCAAGCCCCGTGCCGGCTTCGGGCAAAAAACGCCGCCGAGCGGGCCTCATAGGTCGCGGCATAGGCAGCACAGGTGAGACCGCAGCCGCAGGCTCTGTGGTGCCGTGGAAGCGGCGGCAGTGGGCGCCGAGGGCTGGCCACAGCTTTCGGGGCTGGCCCCTTTGGCGTGGGAGAAATCCCCGGACGTTCGCAAGCCCCGTGCCGGCTTCGGGCAAAAAACGCCGCCGAGCGGGCCTCATAGCTCGCGGCATAGGCAGCACAGGTGAGCCCGCAGCCCCAGGCTCTGTGGTGCCGTGGAAGCGGCGGCAGTGGGCGCCGAGGGCTGGCCACAGCTTTCGGGGCTGGCCCCTTTGGCGTGGGAGAAATCCCCGGACGTTCGCAAGCCCCGTGCCGGCTTCGGGCAAAAAACGCCCCCGAGCGGGCCTCATACGTCGCGGCATAGGCAGCACAGGTGAGCCCGCAGCCCCAGGCTCTGTGGTGCCGTGGAAGCGGCGGCAGTGGGCGCCGAGGGCTGGCCACAGCTTTCGGGGCTGGCCCCTTTGGCGTGGGAGAAATCCCCGGACGTTCGCAAGCCCCGTGCCGGCTTCGGGCAAAAAACGCCGCCGAGCGGGCCTCATACGTCGCGGCATAGGCAGCACAGGTGAGCCCGCAGCCCCAGGCTCTGTGGTGCCGTGGAAGCGGCGGCAGTGGGCGCCGAGGGCTGGCCACAGCTTTCGGGGCTGGCCCCTTTGGCGTGGGAGAAATCCCCGGACGTTCGCAAGCCCCGTGCCGGCTTCGGGCAAAAAACGCCGCCGAGCGGGCCTCATACGTCGCGGCATAGGCAGCACAGGTGAGCCCGCAGCCCCAGGCTCTGTGTTGCCGTGGAAGCGGCGGCAGTGGGCGCCGAGGGCTGGCCACAGCTTTCGGGGCTGGCCCCTTTGGCGTGGGAGAAATCCCCGGACGTTCGCAAGCCCCGTGCCAGCTTCGGGCAAAAAACGCCGCCGAGCGGGCCTCATACGTCGCGGCATAGGCAGCACAGGTGAGCCCGCAGCCCCAGGCTCTGTGGTGCCGTGGAAGCGGCGGCAGTGGGCGCCGAGGGCTGGCCACAGCTTTCGGGGCTGGCCCCTTTGGCGTGGGAGAAATCCCCGGACGTTCGCAAGCCCCGTGCCGGCTTCGGGCAAAAAACGCCCCCGAGCGGGCCTCATAGGTCGCGGCATAGGCAGCACAGGTGAGCCCGCAGCCCCAGGCTCTGTGGTGCCGTGGAAGCGGCGGCAGTGGGCGCCGAGGGCTGGCCACAGCTTTCGGGGCTGGCCCCTTTGGCGTGGGAGAAATCCCCGGACGTTCGCAAGCCCCGTGCCGGCTTCGGGCAAAAAACGCCGCCGAGCGGGCCTCATAGGTCGCGGCATAGGCAGCACAGGTGAGCCCGCAGCCGCAGGCTCTGTGGTGCCGTGGAAGCGGCGGCAGTGGGCGCCGAGGGCTGGCCACAGCTTTCGGGGCTGGCCCCTTTGGCGTGGGAGAAATCCCCGGACGTTCGCAAGCCCCGTGCCGGCTTCGGGCAAAAAACGCCCCCGAGCGGGCCTCATACGTCGCGGCATAGGCAGCACAGGTGAGCCCGCAGCCCCAGGCTCTGTGGTGCCGTGGAAGCGGCGGCAGTGGGCGCCGAGGGCTGGCCACAGCTTTCGGGGCTGGCCCCTTTGGCGTGGGAGAAATCCCCGGACGTTCGCAAGCCCCGTGCCAGCTTCGGGCAAAAAACGCCGCCGAGCGGGCCTCATACGTCGCGGCATAGGCAGCACAGGTGAGCCCGCAGCCCCAGGCTCTGTGGTGCCGTGGAAGCGGCGGCAGTGGGCGCCGAGGGCTGGCCACAGCTTTCGGGGCTGGCCCCTTTGGCGTGGGAGAAATCCCCGGACGTTCACAAGCCCCGTGCCGGCTTCGGGCAAAAAACGCCGCCGAGCGGGCCTCATAGGTCGCGGCATAGGCAGCACAGGTGAGCCCGCAGCCCCAGGCTCTGTGGTGCCGTGGAAGCGGCGGCAGTGGGCGCCGAGGGCTGGCCACAGCTTTCGGGGCTGGCCCCTTTGGCGTGGGAGAAATCCCCGGACGTTCGCAAGCCCCGTGCCGGCTTCGGGCAAAAAACGCCGCCGAGCGGGCCTCATACGTCGCGGCATAGGCAGCACAGGTGAGCCCGCAGCCCCAGGCTCTGTGGTGCCGTGGAAGCGGCGGCAGTGGGCGCCGAGGGCTGGCCACAGCTTTCGGGGCTGGCCCCTTTGGCGTGGGAGAAATCCCCGGACGTTCGCAAGCCCCGTGCCAGCTTCGGGCAAAAAACGCCGCCGAGCGGGCCTCATACGTCGCAGCATAGGCAGCACAGGTGAGCCCGCAGCCCCAGGCTCTGTGGTGCCGTGGAAGCGGCGGCAGTGGGCGCCGAGGGCTGGCCACAGCTTTCGGGGCTGGCCCCTTTGGCGTGGGAGAAATCCCCGGACGTTCGCAAGCCCCGTGCCGGCTTCGGGCAAAAAACGCCGCCGAGCGGGCCTCATACGTCGCGGCATAGGCAGCACAGGTGAGCCCGCAGCCCCAGGCTCTGTGTTGCCGTGGAAGCGGCGGCAGTGGGCGCCGAGGGCTGGCCACAGCTTTCGGGGCTGGCCCCTTTGGCGTGGGAGAAATCCCCGGACGTTCGCAAGCCCCGTGCCAGCTTCGGGCAAAAAACGCCGCCGAGCGGGCCTCATACGTCGCGGCATAAGCAGCACAGGTGAGCCCGCAGCCCCAGGCTCTGTGTTGCCGTGGAAGCGGCGGCAGTGGGCGCCGAGGGCTGGCCACAGCTTTCGGGGCTGGCCCCTTTGGCGTGGGAGAAATCCCCGGACGTTCGCAAGCCCCGTGCCGGCTTCGGGCAAAAAACGCCGCCGAGCGGGCCTCATACGTCGCGGCATAAGCAGCACAGGTGAGCCCGCAGCCCCAGGCTCTGTGTTGCCGTGGAAGCGGCGGCAGTGGGCGCCGAGGGCTGGCCACAGCTTTCGGGGCTGGCCCCTTTGGCGTGGGAGAAATCCCCGGACGTTCGCAAGCCCCGTGCCGGCTTCGGGCAAAAAACGCCGCCGAGCGGGCCTCATAGGTTGCGGCATAGGCAGCACAGGTGAGACCGCAGCCCCAGGCTCTGTGGTGCCGTGGAAGCGGCGGCAGTGGGCGCCGAGGGCTGGCCACAGCTTTCGGGGCTGGCCCCTTTGGCGTGGGAGAAATCCCCGGACGTTCGCAAGCCCCGTGCCGGCTTCGGGCAAAAAACGCCCCCGAGCGGGCCTCATACGTCGCGGCATAGGCAGCACAGGTGAGCCCGCAGCCCCAGGCTCTGTGGTGCCGTGGAAGCGGCGGCAGTGGGCGCCGAGGGCTGGCCACAGCTTTCGGGGCTGGCCCCTTTGGCGTGGGAGAAATCCCCGGACGTTCGCAAGCCCCGTGCCGGCTTCGGGCAAAAAACGCCGCCGAGCGGGCCTCATAGGTCGCGGCATAGGCAGCACAGGTGAGCCCGCAGCCCCAGGCTCTGTGGTGCCGTGGAAGCGGCGGCAGTGGGCGCCGAGGGCTGGCCACAGCTTTCGGGGCTGGCCCCTTTGGCGTGGGAGAAATCCCCGGACGTTCGCAAGCCCCGTGCCGGCTTCGGGCAAAAAACGCCGCCGAGCGGGCCTCATACGTCGCGGCATAGGCAGCACAGGTGAGCCCGCAGCCCCAGGCTCTGTGGTGCCGTGGAAGCGGCGGCAGTGGGCGCCGAGGGCTGGCCACAGCTTTCGGGGCTGGCCCCTTTGGCGTGGGAGAAATCCCCGGACGTTCGCAAGCCCCGTGCCAGCTTCGGGCAAAAAACGCCGCCGAGCGGGCCTCATAGGTCGCGGCATAGGCAGCACAGGTGAGCCCGCAGCCCCAGGCTCTGTGGTGCCGTGGAAGCGGCGGCAGTGGGCGCCGAGGGCTGGCCACAGCTTTCGGGGCTGGCCCCTTTGGCGTGGGAGAAATCCCCGGACGTTCACAAGCCCCGTGCCGGCTTCGGGCAAAAAACGCCGCCGAGCGGGCCTCATAGGTCGCGGCATAGGCAGCACAGGTGAGCCCGCAGCCCCAGGCTCTGTGGTGCCGTGGAAGCGGCGGCAGTGGGCGCCGAGGGCTGGCCACAGCTTTCGGGGCTGGCCCCTTTGGCGTGGGAGAAATCCGCGGACGTTCGCAAGCCCCGTGCCGGCTTCGGGCAAAAAACGCCCCCGAGCGGGCCTCATACGTCGCGGCATAGGCAGCACAGGTGAGCCCGCAGCCCCAGGCTCTGTGGTGCCGTGGAAGCGGCGGCAGTGGGCGCCGAGGGCTGGCCACAGCTTTCGGGGCTGGCCCCTTTGGCGTGGGAGAAATCCCCGGACGTTCGCAAGCCCCGTGCCAGCTTCGGGCAAAAAACGCCGCCGAGCGGGCCTCATACGTCGCAGCATAGGCAGCACAGGTGAGCCCGCAGCCCCAGGCTCTGTGGTGCCGTGGAAGCGGCGGCAGTGGGCGCCGAGGGCTGGCCACAGCTTTCGGGGCTGGCCCCTTTGGCATGGGAGAAATCCCCGGACGTTCGCAAGCCCCGTGCCGGCTTCGGGCAAAAAACGCCGCCGAGCGGGCCTCATACGTCGCGGCATAGGCAGCACAGGTGAGCCCGCAGCCCCAGGCTCTGTGGTGCCGTGGAAGCGGCGGCAGTGGACGCCGAGGGCTGGCCACAGCTTTCGGGGCTGGCCCCTTTGGCGTGGGAGAAATCCCCGGACGTTCGCAAGCCCCGTGCCGGCTTCGGGCAAAAAACGCCGCCGAGCGGGCCTCATAGGTCGCGGCATAGGCAGCACAGGTGAGCCCGCAGCCCCAGGCTCTGTGGTGCCGTGGAAGCGGCGGCAGTGGGCGCCGAGGGCTGGCCACAGCTTTCGGGGCTGGCCCCTTTGGCGTGGGAGAAATCCCCGGACGTTCGCAAGCCCCGTGCCGGCTTCGGGCAAAAAACGCCGCCGAGCGGGCCTCATAGGTCGCGGCATAGGCAGCACAGGTGAGCCCGCAGCCGCAGGCTCTGTGGTGCCGTGGAAGCGGTGGCAGTGGGTGCCGAGGGCTGGCCACAGCTTTCGGGGCTGGCCCCTTTGGCGTGGGAGAAATCCCCGGACGTTCGCAAGCCCCGTGCCGGCTTCGGGCAAAAACCGCCGCCGAGCGGGCCTCATAGGTCGCGGCATAGGCAGCACAGGTGAGCCCGCAGCCCCAGGCTCTGTGGTGCCGTGGAAGCGGCGGCAGTGGGCGCCGAGGGCTGGCCACAGCTTTCGGGGCTGGCCCCTTTGGCGTGGGAGAAATCCCCGGACGTTCGCAAGCCCCGTGCCGGCTTCGGGCAAAAAACGCCGCCGAGCGGGCCTCATACGTCGCGGCATAGGCAGCACAGGTGAGCCTGCAGCCGCAGGCTCTGTGGTGCCGTGGAAGCGGCGGCAGTGGGCGCCGAGGGCTGGCCACAGCTTTCGGGGCTGGCCCCTTTGGCGTGGGAGAAATCCCCGGACGTTCGCAAGCCCCGTGCCGGCTTCGGGCAAAAAACGCCGCCGAGCGGGCCTCATAGGTCGCGGCATAGGCAGCACAGGTGAGCCCGCAGCCCCAGGCTCTGTGGTGCCGTGGAAGCGGCGGCAGTGGGCGCCGAGGGCTGGCCACAGCTTTCGGGGCTGGCCCCTTTGGCGTGGGAGAAATCCCCGGACGTTCGCAAGCCCCGTGCTGGCTTCGGGCAAAAAAAGCCCCCGAGCGGGCCTCATACGTCGCGGCATAGGCAGCACAGGTGAGCCCGCAGCCCCAGGCTCTGTGGTGCCGTGGAAGCGGCGGCAGTGGGCGCCGAGGGCTGGCCACAGCTTTCGGGGCTGGCCCCTTTGGCGTGGGAGAAATCCCCGGACGTTCGCAAGCCCCGTGCCGGCTTCGGGCAAAAAACGCCGCCGAGCGGGCCTCATACGTCGCGGCATAAGCAGCACAGGTGAGCCCGCAGCCCCAGGCTCTGTGGTGCCGTGGAAGCGGCGGCAGTGGGCGCCGAGGGCTGGCCACAGCTTTCGGGGCTGGCCCCTTTGGCGTGGGAGAAATCCCCGGACGTTCGCAAGCCCCGTGCCGGCTTCGGGCAAAAAACGCCGCCGAGCGGGCCTCATAGGTCGCGGCATAGGCAGCACAGGTGAGACCGCAGCCGCAGGCTCTGTGGTGCCGTGGAAGCGGCGGCAGTGGGCGCCGAGGGCTGGCCACAGCTTTCGGGGCTGGCCCCTTTGGCGTGGGAGAAATCCCCGGACGTTCGCAAGCCCCGTGCCGGCTTCGGGCAAAAAACGCCGCCGAGCGGGCCTCATAGCTCGCGGCATAGGCAGCACAGGTGAGCCCGCAGCCCCAGGCTCTGTGGTGCCGTGGAAGCGGCGGCAGTGGGCGCCGAGGGCTGGCCACAGCTTTCGGGGCTGGCCCCTTTGGCGTGGGAGAAATCCCCGGACGTTCACAAGCCCCGTGCCGGCTTCGGGCAAAAAACGCCGCCGAGCGGGCCTCATAGGTCGCGGCATAGGCAGCACAGGTGAGCCCGCAGCCCCAGGCTCTGTGGTGCCGTGGAAGCGGCGGCAGTGGGCGCCGAGGGCTGGCCACAGCTTTCGGGGCTGGCCCCTTTGGCGTGGGAGAAATCCCCGGACGTTCGCAAGCCCCGTGCCGGCTTCGGGCAAAAAACGCCGCCGAGCGGGCCTCATAGGTCGCGGCATAGGCAGCACAGGTGAGCCCGCAGCCCCAGGCTCTGTGGTGCCGTGGAAGCGGCGGCAGTGGGCGCCGAGGGCTGGCCACAGCTTTCGGGGCTGGCCCCTTTGGCGTGGGAGAAATCCCCGGACGTTCGCAAGCCCCGTGCCAGCTTCGGGCAAAAAACGCCGCCGAGCGGGCCTCATACGTCGCAGCATAGGCAGCACAGGTGAGCCCGCAGCCCCAGGCTCTGTGGTGCCGTGGAAGCGGCGGCAGTGGGCGCCGAGGGCTGGCCACAGCTTTCGGGGCTGGCCCCTTTGGCGTGGGAGAAATCCCCGGACGTTCGCAAGCCCCGTGCCGGCTTCGGGCAAAAAACGCCGCCGAGCGGGCCTCATACGTCGCGGCATAGGCAGCACAGGTGAGCCCGCAGCCCCAGGCTCTGTGTTGCCGTGGAAGCGGCGGCAGTGGGCGCCGAGGGCTGGCCACAGCTTTCGGGGCTGGCCCCTTTGGCGTGGGAGAAATCCCCGGACGTTCGCAAGCCCCGTGCCAGCTTCGGGCAAAAAACGCCGCCGAGCGGGCCTCATACGTCGCGGCATAAGCAGCACAGGTGAGCCCGCAGCCCCAGGCTCTGTGTTGCCGTGGAAGCGGCGGCAGTGGGCGCCGAGGGCTGGCCACAGCTTTCGGGGCTGGCCCCTTTGGCGTGGGAGAAATCCCCGGACGTTCGCAAGCCCCGTGCCGGCTTCGGGCAAAAAACGCCGCCGAGCGGGCCTCATAGGTCGCGGCATAGGCAGCACAGGTGAGCCCGCAGCCCCAGGCTCTGTGGTGCCGTGGAAGCGGCGGCAGTGGGCGCCGAGGGCTGGCCACAGCTTTCGGGGCTGGCCCCTTTGGCGTGGGAGAAATCCCTGGACGTTCGCAAGCCCCGTGCCGGCTTCGGGCAAAAAACGCCGCCGAGCGGGCCTCATACGTCGCGGCATAGGCAGCACAGGTGAGCCCGCAGCCCCAGGCTCTGTGGTGCCGTGGAAGCGGCGGCAGTGGGCGCCGAGGGCTGGCCACAGCTTTCGGGGCTGGCCCCTTTGGCGTGGGAGAAATCCCCGGACGTTCGCAAGCCCCGTGCTGGCTTCGGGCAAAAAAAGCCCCCGAGCGGGCCTCATACGTCGCGGCATAGGCAGCACAGGTGAGCCCGCAGCCCCAGGCTCTGTGGTGCCGTGGAAGCGGCGGCAGTGGGCGCCGAGGGCTGGCCACAGCTTTCGGGGCTGGCCCCTTTGGCGTGGGAGAAATCCCCGGACGTTCGCAAGCCCCGTGCCGGCTTCGGGCAAAAAACGCCGCCGAGCGGGCCTCATACGTCGCGGCATAAGCAGCACAGGTGAGCCCGCAGCCCCAGGCTCTGTGTTGCCGTGGAAGCGGCGGCAGTGGGCGCCGAGGGCTGGCCACAGCTTTCGGGGCTGGCCCCTTTGGCGTGGGAGAAATCCCCGGACGTTCGCAAGCCCCGTGCCGGCTTCGGGCAAAAAACGCCGCCGAGCGGGCCTCATAGGTCGCGGCATAGGCAGCACAGGTGAGCCCGCAGCCGCAGGCTCTGTGGTGCCGTGGAAGCGGCGGCAGTGGGCGCCGAGGGCTGGCCACAGCTTTCGGGGCTGGCCCCTTTGGCGTGGGAGAAATCCCCGGACGTTCGCAAGCCCCGTGCCGGCTTCGGGCAAAAACCGCCGCCGAGCGGGCCTCATAGGTCGCGGCATAGGCAGCACAGGTGAGCACGCAGCCCCAGGCTCTGTGGTGCCGTGGAAGCGGCGGCAGTGGGCGCCGAGGGCTGGCCACAGCTTTCGGGGCTGGCCCCTTTGGCGTGGGAGAAATCCCCGGACGTTCGCAAGCCCCGTGCCGGCTTCGGGCAAAAAACGCCGCCGAGCGGGCCTCATACGTCGCGGCATAGGCAGCACAGGTGAGCCCGCAGCCGCAGGCTCTGTGGTGCCGTGGAAGCGGCGGCAGTGGGCGCCGAGGGCTGGCCACAGCTTTCGGGGCTGGCCCCTTTGGCGTGGGAGAAATCCCCGGACGTTCGCAAGCCCCGTGCCGGCTTCGGGCAAAAAACGCCGCCGAGCGGGCCTCATACGTCGCGGCATAGGCAGCACAGGTGAGCCCGCAGCCCCAGGCTCTGTGGTGCCGTGGAAGCGGCGGCAGTGGGCGCCGAGGGCTGGCCACAGCTTTCGGGGCTGGCCCCTTTGGCGTGGGAGAAATCCCCGGACGTTCGCAAGCCCCGTGCTGGCTTCGGGCAAAAAAAGCCCCCGAGCGGGCCTCATACGTCGCGGCATAGGCAGCACAGGTGAGCCCGCAGCCCCAGGCTCTGTGGTGCCGTGGAAGCGGCGGCAGTGGGCGCCGAGGGCTGGCCACAGCTTTCGGGGCTGGCCCCTTTGGCGTGGGAGAAATCCCCGGACGTTCGCAAGCCCCGTGCTGGCTTCGGGCAAAAAAAGCCCCCGAGCGGGCCTCATACGTCGCGGCATAGGCAGCACAGGTGAGCCCGCAGCCCCAGGCTCTGTGGTGCCGTGGAAGCGGCGGCAGTGGGCGCCGAGGGCTGGCCACAGCTTTCGGGGCTGGCCCCTTTGGCGTGGGAGAAATCCCCGGACGTTCGCAAGCCCCGTGCCGGCTTCGGGCAAAAAACGCCGCCGAGCGGGCCTCATACGTCGCGGCATAAGCAGCACAGGTGAGCCCGCAGCCCCAGGCTCTGTGGTGCCGTGGAAGCGGCGGCAGTGGGCGCCGAGGGCTGGCCACAGCTTTCGGGGCTGGCCCCTTTGGCGTGGGAGAAATCCCCGGACGTTCGCAAGCCCCGTGCCGGCTTCGGGCAAAAAACGCCGCCGAGCGGGCCTCATAGGTCGCGGCATAGGCAGCACAGGTGAGACCGCAGCCGCAGGCTCTGTGGTGCCGTGGAAGCGGCGGCAGTGGGCGCCGAGGGCTGGCCACAGCTTTCGGGGCTGGCCCCTTTGGCGTGGGAGAAATCCCCGGACGTTCGCAAGCCCCGTGCCGGCTTCGGGCAAAAAACGCCGCCGAGCGGGCCTCATAGCTCGCGGCATAGGCAGCACAGGTGAGCCCGCAGCCCCAGGCTCTGTGGTGCCGTGGAAGCGGCGGCAGTGGGCGCCGAGGGCTGGCCACAGCTTTCGGGGCTGGCCCCTTTGGCGTGGGAGAAATCCCCGGACGTTCGCAAGCCCCGTGCCGGCTTCGGGCAAAAAACGCCGCCGAGCGGGCCTCATACGTCGCGGCATAGGCAGCACAGGTGAGCCCGCAGCCCCAGGCTCTGTGGTGCCGTGGAAGCGGCGGCAGTGGGCGCCGAGGGCTGGCCACAGCTTTCGGGGCTGGCCCCTTTGGCGTGGGAGAAATCCCCGGACGTTCGCAAGCCCCGTGCCGGCTTCGGGCAAAAAACGCCGCCGAGCGGGCCTCATACGTCGCGGCATAGGCAGCACAGGTGAGCCCGCAGCCCCAGGCTCTGTGGTGCCGTGGAAGCGGCGGCAGTGGGCGCCGAGGGCTGGCCACAGCTTTCGGGGCTGGCCCCTTTGGCGTGGGAGAAATCCCCGGACGTTCGCAAGCCCCGTGCCGGCTTCGGGCAAAAAACGCCGCCGAGCGGGCCTCATACGTCGCGGCATAGGCAGCACAGGTGAGCCCGCAGCCCCAGGCTCTGTGTTGCCGTGGAAGCGGCGGCAGTGGGCGCCGAGGGCTGGCCACAGCTTTCGGGGCTGGCCCCTTTGGCGTGGGAGAAATCCCCGGACGTTCGCAAGCCCCGTGCCAGCTTCGGGCAAAAAACGCCGCCGAGCGGGCCTCATACGTCGCGGCATAGGCAGCACAGGTGAGACCGCAGCCCCAGGCTCTGTGGTGCCGTGGAAGCGGCGGCAGTGGGCGCCGAGGGCTGGCCACAGCTTTCGGGGCTGGCCCCTTTGGCGTGGGAGAAATCCCCGGACGTTCGCAAGCCCCGTGCCGGCTTCGGGCAAAAAACGCCCCCGAGCGGGCCTCATAGGTCGCGGCATAGGCAGCACAGGTGAGCCCGCAGCCCCAGGCTCTGTGGTGCCGTGGAAGCGGCGGCAGTGGGCGCCGAGGGCTGGCCACAGCTTTCGGGGCTGGCCCCTTTGGCGTGGGAGAAATCCCCGGACGTTCGCAAGCCCCGTGCCGGCTTCGGGCAAAAAACGCCGCCGAGCGGGCCTCATAGGTCGCGGCATAGGCAGCACAGGTGAGCCCGCAGCCCCAGGCTCTGTGGTGCCGTGGAAGCGGCGGCAGTGGGCGCCGAGGGCTGGCCACAGCTTTCGGGGCTGGCCCCTTTGGCGTGGGAGAAATCCCCGGACGTTCGCAAGCCCCGTGCCGGCTTCGGGCAAAAAACGCCCCCGAGCGGGCCTCATACGTCGCGGCATAGGCAGCACAGGTGAGCCCGCAGCCCCAGGCTCTGTGGTGCCGTGGAAGCGGCGGCAGTGGGCGCCGAGGGCTGGCCACAGCTTTCGGGGCTGGCCCCTTTGGCGTGGGAGAAATCCCCGGACGTTCGCAAGCCCCGTGCCGGCTTCGGGCAAAAAACGCCGCCGAGCGGGCCTCATACGTCGCGGCATAGGCAGCACAGGTGAGCCCGCAGCCCCAGGCTCTGTGGTGCCGTGGAAGCGGCGGCAGTGGGCGCCGAGGGCTGGCCACAGCTTTCGGGGCTGGCCCCTTTGGCGTGGGAGAAATCCCCGGACGTTCGCAAGCCCCGTGCCGGCTTCGGGCAAAAAACGCCGCCGAGCGGGCCTCATAGGTCGCGGCATAGGCAGCACAGGTGAGCCCGCAGCCGCAGGCTCTGTGGTGCCGTGGAAGCGGTGGCAGTGGGTGGCGAGGGCTGGCCACAGCTTTCGGGGCTGGCCCCTTTGGCGTGGGAGAAATCCCCGGACGTTCGCAAGCCCCGTGCCGGCTTCGGGCAAAAAACCGCCGCCGAGCGGGCCTCATAGGTCGCGGCATAGGCAGCACAGGTGAGCCCGCAGCCCCAGGCTCTGTGGTGCCGTGGAAGCGGCGGCAGTGGGCGCCGAGGGCTGGCCACAGCTTTCGGGGCTGGCCCCTTTGGCGTGGGAGAAATCCCCGGACGTTCGCAAGCCCCGTGCCGGCTTCGGGCAAAAAACGCCGCCGAGCGGGCCTCATACGTCGCGGCATAGGCAGCACAGGTGAGCCCGCAGCCGCAGGCTCTGTGGTGCCGTGGAAGCGGCGGCAGTGGGCGCCGAGGGCTGGCCACAGCTTTCGGGGCTGGCCCCTTTGGCGTGGGAGAAATCCCCGGACGTTCGCAAGCCCCGTGCCGGCTTCGGGCAAAAACCGCCGCCGAGCGGGCCTCATAGGTCGCGGCATAGGCAGCACAGGTGAGCCCGCAGCCCCAGGCTCTGTGGTGCCGTGGAAGCGGCGGCAGTGGGCGCCGAGGGCTGGCCACAGCTTTCGGGGCTGGCCCCTTTGGCGTGGGAGAAATCCCCGGACGTTCGCAAGCCCCGTGCTGGCTTCGGGCAAAAAAAGCCCCCGAGCGGGCCTCATACGTCGCGGCATAGGCAGCACAGGTGAGACCGCAGCCCCAGGCTCTGTGGTGCCGTGGAAGCGGCGGCAGTGGGCGCCGAGGGCTGGCCACAGCTTTCGGGGCTGGCCCCTTTGGCGTGGGAGAAATCCCCGGACGTTCGCAAGCCCCGTGCCGGCTTCGGGCAAAAAACGCCGCCGAGCGGGCCTCATACGTCGCGGCATAAGCAGCACAGGTGAGCCCGCAGCCCCAGGCTCTGTGGTGCCGTGGAAGCGGCGGCAGTGGGCGCCGAGGGCTGGCCACAGCTTTCGGGGCTGGCCCCTTTGGCGTGGGAGAAATCCCCGGACGTTCGCAAGCCCCGTGCCGGCTTCGGGCAAAAAACGCCGCCGAGCGGGCCTCATAGGTCGCGGCATAGGCAGCACAGGTGAGCCCGCAGCCCCAGGCTCTGTGGTGCCGTGGAAGCGGCGGCAGTGGGCGCCGAGGGCTGGCCACAGCTTTCGGGGCTGGCCCCTTTGGCGGGGGAGAAATCCCCGGACGTTCGCAAGCCCCGTGCCGGCTTCGGGCAAAAAACGCCCCCGAGCGGGCCTCATACGTCGCGGCATAGGCAGCACAGGTGAGCCCGCAGCCCCAGGCTCTGTGGTGCCGTGGAAGCGGCGGCAGTGGGCGCCGAGGGCTGGCCACAGCTTTCGGGGCTGGCCCCTTTGGCGTGGGAGAAATCCCCGGACGTTCGCAAGCCCCGTGCCAGCTTCGGGCAAAAAACGCCGCCGAGCGGGCCTCATACGTCGCGGCATAGGCAGCACAGGTGAGCCCGCAGCCCCAGGCTCTGTGGTGCCGTGGAAGCGGCGGCAGTGGGCGCCGAGGGCTGGCCACAGCTTTCGGGGCTGGCCCCTTTGGCGTGGGAGAAATCCCCGGACGTTCGCAAGCCCCGTGCCGGCTTCGGGCAAAAAACGCCGCCGAGCGGGCCTCATACGTCGCGGCATAGGCAGCACAGGTGAGCCCGCAGCCCCAGGCTCTGTGTTGCCGTGGAAGCGGCGGCAGTGGGCGCCGAGGGCTGGCCACAGCTTTCGGGGCTGGCCCCTTTGGCGTGGGAGAAATCCCCGGACGTTCGCAAGCCCCGTGCCAGCTTCGGGCAAAAAACGCCGCCGAGCGGGCCTCATACGTCGCGGCATAAGCAGCACAGGTGAGCCCGCAGCCCCAGGCTCTGTGTTGCCGTGGAAGCGGCGGCAGTGGGCGCCGAGGGCTGGCCACAGCTTTCGGGGCTGGCCCCTTTGGCGTGGGAGAAATCCCCGGACGTTCGCAAGCCCCGTGCCGGCTTCGGGCAAAAAACGCCGCCGAGCGGGCCTCATAGGTTGCGGCATAGGCAGCACAGGTGAGCCCGCAGCCCCAGGCTCTGTGGTGCCGTGGAAGCGGCGGCAGTGGGCGCCGAGGGCTGGCCACAGCTTTCGGGGCTGGCCCCTTTGGCGTGGGAGAAATCCCCGGACGTTCGCAAGCCCCGTGCCGGCTTCGGGCAAAAAACGCCGCCGAGCGGGCCTCATAGGTCGCGGCATAGGCAGCACAGGTGAGCCCGCAGCCCCAGGCTCTGTGGTGCCGTGGAAGCGGCGGCAGTGGGCGCCGAGGGCTGGCCACAGCTTTCGGGGCTGGCCCCTTTGGCGTGGGAGAAATCCCCGGACGTTCGCAAGCCCCGTGCCGGCTTCGGGCAAAAAACGCCGCCGAGCGGGCCTCATAGGTCGCGGCATAGGCAGCACAGGTGAGCCCGCAGCCGCAGGCTCTGTGGTGCCGTGGAAGCGGCGGCAGTGGGCGCCGAGGGCTGGCCACAGCTTTCGGGGCTGGCCCCTTTGGCGTGGGAGAAATCCCCGGACGTTCGCAAGCCCCGTGCCGGCTTCGGGCAAAAAACGCCGCCGAGCGGGCCTCATACGTCGCGGCATAGGCAGCACAGGTGAGCCCGCAGCCCCAGGCTCTGTGGTGCCGTGGAAGCGGCGGCAGTGGGCGCCGAGGGCTGGCCACAGCTTTCGGGGCTGGCCCCTTTGGCGTGGGAGAAATCCCCGGACGTTCGCAAGCCCCGTGCCGGCTTCGGGTAAAAACCGCCGCCGAGCGGGCCTCATAGGTCGCGGCATAGGCAGCACAGGTGAGCCCGCAGCCCCAGGCTCTGTGTTGCCGTGGAAGCGGCGGCAGTGGGCGCCGAGGGCTGGCCACAGCTTTCGGGGCTGGCCCCTTTGGCGTGGGAGAAATCCTCGGATGTTCGCAAGCCCCGTGCTGGCATCGGGCAAAAACCGCCGCCGAGCGGGCCTCATAGGTCGCGGCATAGGCAGCACAGGTGAGCCTGCAGCCCCAGGCTCTGTGGTGCCGTGGAAGCGGCGGCAGTGGGCGCCGAGGGCTGGCCACAGCTTTCGGGGCTGGCCCCTTTGGCGTGGGAGAAATCCCCGGACGTTCGCAAGCCCCGTGCCGGCTTCGGGCAAAAAACGCCCCCGAGCGGGCCTCATACGTCGCGGCATAGGCAGCACAGGTGAGCCCGCAGCCCCAGGCTCTGTGGTGCCGTGGAAGCGGCGGCAGTGGGCGCCGAGGGCTGGCCACAGCTTTCGGGGCTGGCCCCTTTGGCGTGGGAGAAATCCCCGGACGTTCGCAAGCCCCGTGCCGGCTTCGGGCAAAAAACGCCGCCGAGCGGGCCTCATAGGTCGCGGCATAGGCAGCACAGGTGAGCCCGCAGCCCCAGGCTCTGTGGTGCCGTGGAAGCGGCGGCAGTGGGCGCCGAGGGCTGGCCACAGCTTTCGGGGCTGGCCCCTTTGGCGTGGGAGAAATCCCCGGACGTTCGCAAGCCCCGTGCCGGCTTCGGGCAAAAAACGCCGCCGAGCGGGCCTCATACGTCGCGGCATAGGCAGCACAGGTGAGCCCGCAGCCCCAGGCTCTGTGGTGCCGTGGAAGCGGCGGCAGTGGGCGCCGAGGGCTGGCCACAGCTTTCGGGGCTGGCCCCTTTGGCGTGGGAGAAATCCCCGGACGTTCGCAAGCCCCGTGCCAGCTTCGGGCAAAAAACGCCGCCGAGCGGGCCTCATACGTCGCGGCATAGGCAGCACAGGTGAGCCCGCAGCCCCAGGCTCTGTGGTGCCGTGGAAGCGGCGGCAGTGGGCGCCGAGGGCTGGCCACAGCTTTCGGGGCTGGCCCCTTTGGCGTGGGAGAAATCCGCGGACGTTCGCAAGCCCCGTGCCGGCTTCGGGCAAAAAACGCCGCCGAGCGGGCCTCATAGGTCGCGGCATAGGCAGCACAGGTGAGCCCGCAGCCCCAGGCTCTGTGGTGCCGTGGAAGCGGCGGCAGTGGGCGCCGAGGGCTGGCCACAGCTTTCGGGGCTGGCCCCTTTGGCGTGGGAGAAATCCCCGGACGTTCGCAAGCCCCGTGCTGGCTTCGGGCAAAAAAAGCCCCCGAGCGGGCCTCATACGTCGCGGCATAGGCAGCACAGGTGAGCCCGCAGCCCCAGGCTCTGTGGTGCCGTGGAAGCGGCGGCAGTGGGCGCCGAGGGCTGGCCACAGCTTTCGGGGCTGGCCCCTTTGGCGTGGGAGAAATCCCCGGACGTTCGCAAGCCCCGTGCCGGCTTCGGGCAAAAAACGCCCCCGAGCGGGCCTCATACGTCGCGGCATAGGCAGCACAGGTGAGCCCGCAGCCCCAGGCTCTGTGGTGCCGTGGAAGCGGCGGCAGTGGGCGCCGAGGGCTGGCCACAGCTTTCGGGGCTGGCCCCTTTGGCGTGGGAGAAATCCCCGGACGTTCGCAAGCCCCGTGCCAGCTTCGGGCAAAAAACGCCGCCGAGCGGGCCTCATACGTCGCGGCATAAGCAGCACAGGTGAGCCCGCAGCCCCAGGCTCTGTGTTGCCGTGGAAGCGGCGGCAGTGGGCGCCGAGGGCTGGCCACAGCTTTCGGGGCTGGCCCCTTTGGCGTGGGAGAAATCCCCGGACGTTCGCAAGCCCCGTGCCGGCTTCGGGCAAAAAACGCCGCCGAGCGGGCCTCATAGGTCGCGGCATAGGCAGCACAGGTGAGACCGCAGCCCCAGGCTCTGTGGTGCCGTGGAAGCGGCGGCAGTGGGCGCCGAGGGCTGGCCACAGCTTTCGGGGCTGGCCCCTTTGGCGTGGGAGAAATCCCCGGACGTTCGCAAGCCCCGTGCCGGCTTCGGGCAAAAAACGCCGCCGAGCGGGCCTCATAGGTCGCGGCATAGGCAGCACAGGTGAGCCCGCAGCCCCAGGCTCTGTGGTGCCGTGGAAGCAGCGGCAGTGGGCGCCGAGGGCTGGCCACAGCTTTCGGGGCTGGCCCCTTTGGCGTGGGAGAAATCCCCGGACGTTCGCAAGCCCCGTGCCGGCTTCGGGCAAAAAACGCCGCCGAGCGGGCCTCATAGGTCGCGGCATAGGCAGCACAGGTGAGCCCGCAGCCGCAGGCTCTGTGGTGCCGTGGAAGCGGCGGCAGTGGGCGCCGAGGGCTGGCCACAGCTTTCGGGGCTGGCCCCTTTGGCGTGGGAGAAATCCCCGGACGTTCGCAAGCCCCGTGCCGGCTTCGGGCAAAAAACGCCCCCGAGCGGGCCTCATACGTCGCGGCATAGGCAGCACAGGTGAGCCCGCAGCCCCAGGCTCTGTGGTGCCGTGGAAGCGGCGGCAGTGGGCGCCGAGGGCTGGCCACAGCTTTCGGGGCTGGCCCCTTTGGCGTGGGAGAAATCCCCGGACGTTCGCAAGCCCCGTGCCGGCTTCGGGCAAAAAACGCCGCCGAGCGGGCCTCATACGTCGCGGCATAGGCAGCACAGGTGAGCCCGCAGCCCCAGGCTCTGTGGTGCCGTGGAAGCGGCGGCAGTGGGCGCCGAGGGCTGGCCACAGCTTTCGGGGCTGGCCCCTTTGGCGTGGGAGAAATCCCCGGACGTTCGCAAGCCCCGTGCTGGCTTCGGGCAAAAAAAGCCCCCGAGCGGGCCTCATACGTCGCGGCATAGGCAGCACAGGTGAGCCCGCAGCCCCAGGCTCTGTGGTGCCGTGGAAGCGGCGGCAGTGGGCGCCGAGGGCTGGCCACAGCTTTCGGGGCTGGCCCCTTTGGCGTGGGAGAAATCCCCGGACGTTCGCAAGCCCCGTGCCGGCTTCGGGCAAAAAACGCCGCCGAGCGGGCCTCATACGTCGCGGCATAAGCAGCACAGGTGAGCCCGCAGCCCCAGGCTCTGTGTTGCCGTGGAAGCGGCGGCAGTGGGCGCCGAGGGCTGGCCACAGCTTTCGGGGCTGGCCCCTTTGGCGTGGGAGAAATCCCCGGACGTTCGCAAGCCCCGTGCCGGCTTCGGGCAAAAAACGCCGCCGAGCGGGCCTCATAGGTCGCGGCATAGGCAGCACAGGTGAGCCCGCAGCCGCAGGCTCTGTGGTGCCGTGGAAGCGGCGGCAGTGGGCGCCGAGGGCTGGCCACAGCTTTCGGGGCTGGCCCCTTTGGCGTGGGAGAAATCCCCGGACGTTCGCAAGCCCCGTGCCGGCTTCGGGCAAAAACCGCCGCCGAGCGGGCCTCATAGGTCGCGGCATAGGCAGCACAGGTGAGCACGCAGCCCCAGGCTCTGTGGTGCCGTGGAAGCGGCGGCAGTGGGCGCCGAGGGCTGGCCACAGCTTTCGGGGCTGGCCCCTTTGGCGTGGGAGAAATCCCCGGACGTTCGCAAGCCCCGTGCCGGCTTCGGGCAAAAAACGCCGCCGAGCGGGCCTCATACGTCGCGGCATAGGCAGCACAGGTGAGCCCGCAGCCGCAGGCTCTGTGGTGCCGTGGAAGCGGCGGCAGTGGGCGCCGAGGGCTGGCCACAGCTTTCGGGGCTGGCCCCTTTGGCGTGGGAGAAATCCCCGGACGTTCGCAAGCCCCGTGCCGGCTTCGGGCAAAAAACGCCGCCGAGCGGGCCTCATACGTCGCGGCATAGGCAGCACAGGTGAGCCCGCAGCCCCAGGCTCTGTGGTGCCGTGGAAGCGGCGGCAGTGGGCGCCGAGGGCTGGCCACAGCTTTCGGGGCTGGCCCCTTTGGCGTGGGAGAAATCCCCGGACGTTCGCAAGCCCCGTGCTGGCTTCGGGCAAAAAAAGCCCCCGAGCGGGCCTCATACGTCGCGGCATAGGCAGCACAGGTGAGCCCGCAGCCCCAGGCTCTGTGGTGCCGTGGAAGCGGCGGCAGTGGGCGCCGAGGGCTGGCCACAGCTTTCGGGGCTGGCCCCTTTGGCGTGGGAGAAATCCCCGGACGTTCGCAAGCCCCGTGCTGGCTTCGGGCAAAAAAAGCCCCCGAGCGGGCCTCATACGTCGCGGCATAGGCAGCACAGGTGAGCCCGCAGCCCCAGGCTCTGTGGTGCCGTGGAAGCGGCGGCAGTGGGCGCCGAGGGCTGGCCACAGCTTTCGGGGCTGGCCCCTTTGGCGTGGGAGAAATCCCCGGACGTTCGCAAGCCCCGTGCCGGCTTCGGGCAAAAAACGCCGCCGAGCGGGCCTCATACGTCGCGGCATAAGCAGCACAGGTGAGCCCGCAGCCCCAGGCTCTGTGGTGCCGTGGAAGCGGCGGCAGTGGGCGCCGAGGGCTGGCCACAGCTTTCGGGGCTGGCCCCTTTGGCGTGGGAGAAATCCCCGGACGTTCGCAAGCCCCGTGCCGGCTTCGGGCAAAAAACGCCGCCGAGCGGGCCTCATAGGTCGCGGCATAGGCAGCACAGGTGAGACCGCAGCCGCAGGCTCTGTGGTGCCGTGGAAGCGGCGGCAGTGGGCGCCGAGGGCTGGCCACAGCTTTCGGGGCTGGCCCCTTTGGCGTGGGAGAAATCCCCGGACGTTCGCAAGCCCCGTGCCGGCTTCGGGCAAAAAACGCCGCCGAGCGGGCCTCATAGCTCGCGGCATAGGCAGCACAGGTGAGCCCGCAGCCCCAGGCTCTGTGGTGCCGTGGAAGCGGCGGCAGTGGGCGCCGAGGGCTGGCCACAGCTTTCGGGGCTGGCCCCTTTGGCGTGGGAGAAATCCCCGGACGTTCGCAAGCCCCGTGCCGGCTTCGGGCAAAAAACGCCGCCGAGCGGGCCTCATACGTCGCGGCATAGGCAGCACAGGTGAGCCCGCAGCCCCAGGCTCTGTGGTGCCGTGGAAGCGGCGGCAGTGGGCGCCGAGGGCTGGCCACAGCTTTCGGGGCTGGCCCCTTTGGCGTGGGAGAAATCCCCGGACGTTCGCAAGCCCCGTGCCGGCTTCGGGCAAAAAACGCCGCCGAGCGGGCCTCATACGTCGCGGCATAGGCAGCACAGGTGAGCCCGCAGCCCCAGGCTCTGTGGTGCCGTGGAAGCGGCGGCAGTGGGCGCCGAGGGCTGGCCACAGCTTTCGGGGCTGGCCCCTTTGGCGTGGGAGAAATCCCCGGACGTTCGCAAGCCCCGTGCCGGCTTCGGGCAAAAAACGCCGCCGAGCGGGCCTCATACGTCGCGGCATAGGCAGCACAGGTGAGCCCGCAGCCCCAGGCTCTGTGTTGCCGTGGAAGCGGCGGCAGTGGGCGCCGAGGGCTGGCCACAGCTTTCGGGGCTGGCCCCTTTGGCGTGGGAGAAATCCCCGGACGTTCGCAAGCCCCGTGCCAGCTTCGGGCAAAAAACGCCGCCGAGCGGGCCTCATACGTCGCGGCATAGGCAGCACAGGTGAGACCGCAGCCCCAGGCTCTGTGGTGCCGTGGAAGCGGCGGCAGTGGGCGCCGAGGGCTGGCCACAGCTTTCGGGGCTGGCCCCTTTGGCGTGGGAGAAATCCCCGGACGTTCGCAAGCCCCGTGCCGGCTTCGGGCAAAAAACGCCCCCGAGCGGGCCTCATAGGTCGCGGCATAGGCAGCACAGGTGAGCCCGCAGCCCCAGGCTCTGTGGTGCCGTGGAAGCGGCGGCAGTGGGCGCCGAGGGCTGGCCACAGCTTTCGGGGCTGGCCCCTTTGGCGTGGGAGAAATCCCCGGACGTTCGCAAGCCCCGTGCCGGCTTCGGGCAAAAAACGCCGCCGAGCGGGCCTCATAGGTCGCGGCATAGGCAGCACAGGTGAGCCCGCAGCCGCAGGCTCTGTGGTGCCGTGGAAGCGGCGGCAGTGGGCGCCGAGGGCTGGCCACAGCTTTCGGGGCTGGCCCCTTTGGCGTGGGAGAAATCCCCGGACGTTCGCAAGCCCCGTGCCGGCTTCGGGCAAAAAACGCCCCCGAGCGGGCCTCATACGTCGCGGCATAGGCAGCACAGGTGAGCCCGCAGCCCCAGGCTCTGTGGTGCCGTGGAAGCGGCGGCAGTGGGCGCCGAGGGCTGGCCACAGCTTTCGGGGCTGGCCCCTTTGGCGTGGGAGAAATCCCCGGACGTTCGCAAGCCCCGTGCCGGCTTCGGGCAAAAAACGCCGCCGAGCGGGCCTCATACGTCGCGGCATAGGCAGCACAGGTGAGCCCGCAGCCCCAGGCTCTGTGGTGCCGTGGAAGCGGCGGCAGTGGGCGCCGAGGGCTGGCCACAGCTTTCGGGGCTGGCCCCTTTGGCGTGGGAGAAATCCCCGGACGTTCACAAGCCCCGTGCCGGCTTCGGGCAAAAAACGCCGCCGAGCGGGCCTCATAGGTCGCGGCATAGGCAGCACAGGTGAGCCCGCAGCCCCAGGCTCTGTGGTGCCGTGGAAGCGGCGGCAGTGGGCGCCGAGGGCTGGCCACAGCTTTCGGGGCTGGCCCCTTTGGCGTGGGAGAAATCCCCGGACGTTCGCAAGCCCCGTGCCGGCTTCGGGCAAAAAACGCCGCCGAGCGGGCCTCATACGTCGCGGCATAGGCAGCACAGGTGAGCCCGCAGCCCCAGGCTCTGTGGTGCCGTGGAAGCGGCGGCAGTGGGCGCCGAGGGCTGGCCACAGCTTTCGGGGCTGGCCCCTTTGGCGTGGGAGAAATCCCCGGACGTTCGCAAGCCCCGTGCCAGCTTCGGGCAAAAAACGCCGCCGAGCGGGCCTCATACGTCGCAGCATAGGCAGCACAGGTGAGCCCGCAGCCCCAGGCTCTGTGGTGCCGTGGAAGCGGCGGCAGTGGGCGCCGAGGGCTGGCCACAGCTTTCGGGGCTGGCCCCTTTGGCGTGGGAGAAATCCCCGGACGTTCGCAAGCCCCGTGCCGGCTTCGGGCAAAAAACGCCGCCGAGCGGGCCTCATACGTCGCGGCATAGGCAGCACAGGTGAGCCCGCAGCCCCAGGCTCTGTGTTGCCGTGGAAGCGGCGGCAGTGGGCGCCGAGGGCTGGCCACAGCTTTCGGGGCTGGCCCCTTTGGCGTGGGAGAAATCCCCGGACGTTCGCAAGCCCCGTGCCAGCTTCGGGCAAAAAACGCCGCCGAGCGGGCCTCATACGTCGCGGCATAAGCAGCACAGGTGAGCCCGCAGCCCCAGGCTCTGTGTTGCCGTGGAAGCGGCGGCAGTGGGCGCCGAGGGCTGGCCACAGCTTTCGGGGCTGGCCCCTTTGGCGTGGGAGAAATCCCCGGACGTTCGCAAGCCCCGTGCCGGCTTCGGGCAAAAAACGCCGCCGAGCGGGCCTCATAGGTTGCGGCATAGGCAGCACAGGTGAGACCGCAGCCCCAGGCTCTGTGGTGCCGTGGAAGCGGCGGCAGTGGGCGCCGAGGGCTGGCCACAGCTTTCGGGGCTGGCCCCTTTGGCGTGGGAGAAATCCCCGGACGTTCGCAAGCCCCGTGCCGGCTTCGGGCAAAAAACGCCCCCGAGCGGGCCTCATACGTCGCGGCATAGGCAGCACAGGTGAGCCCGCAGCCCCAGGCTCTGTGGTGCCGTGGAAGCGGCGGCAGTGGGCGCCGAGGGCTGGCCACAGCTTTCGGGGCTGGCCCCTTTGGCGTGGGAGAAATCCCCGGACGTTCGCAAGCCCCGTGCCGGCTTCGGGCAAAAAACGCCGCCGAGCGGGCCTCATAGGTCGCGGCATAGGCAGCACAGGTGAGCCCGCAGCCCCAGGCTCTGTGGTGCCGTGGAAGCGGCGGCAGTGGGCGCCGAGGGCTGGCCACAGCTTTCGGGGCTGGCCCCTTTGGCGTGGGAGAAATCCCCGGACGTTCGCAAGCCCCGTGCCGGCTTCGGGCAAAAAACGCCGCCGAGCGGGCCTCATACGTCGCGGCATAGGCAGCACAGGTGAGCCCGCAGCCCCAGGCTCTGTGGTGCCGTGGAAGCGGCGGCAGTGGGCGCCGAGGGCTGGCCACAGCTTTCGGGGCTGGCCCCTTTGGCGTGGGAGAAATCCCCGGACGTTCGCAAGCCCCGTGCCAGCTTCGGGCAAAAAACGCCGCCGAGCGGGCCTCATAGGTCGCGGCATAGGCAGCACAGGTGAGCCCGCAGCCCCAGGCTCTGTGGTGCCGTGGAAGCGGCGGCAGTGGGCGCCGAGGGCTGGCCACAGCTTTCGGGGCTGGCCCCTTTGGCGTGGGAGAAATCCCCGGACGTTCACAAGCCCCGTGCCGGCTTCGGGCAAAAAACGCCGCCGAGCGGGCCTCATAGGTCGCGGCATAGGCAGCACAGGTGAGCCCGCAGCCCCAGGCTCTGTGGTGCCGTGGAAGCGGCGGCAGTGGGCGCCGAGGGCTGGCCACAGCTTTCGGGGCTGGCCCCTTTGGCGTGGGAGAAATCCGCGGACGTTCGCAAGCCCCGTGCCGGCTTCGGGCAAAAAACGCCCCCGAGCGGGCCTCATACGTCGCGGCATAGGCAGCACAGGTGAGCCCGCAGCCCCAGGCTCTGTGGTGCCGTGGAAGCGGCGGCAGTGGGCGCCGAGGGCTGGCCACAGCTTTCGGGGCTGGCCCCTTTGGCGTGGGAGAAATCCCCGGACGTTCGCAAGCCCCGTGCCAGCTTCGGGCAAAAAACGCCGCCGAGCGGGCCTCATACGTCGCAGCATAGGCAGCACAGGTGAGCCCGCAGCCCCAGGCTCTGTGGTGCCGTGGAAGCGGCGGCAGTGGGCGCCGAGGGCTGGCCACAGCTTTCGGGGCTGGCCCCTTTGGCATGGGAGAAATCCCCGGACGTTCGCAAGCCCCGTGCCGGCTTCGGGCAAAAAACGCCCCCGAGCGGGCCTCATACGTCGCGGCATAGGCAGCACAGGTGAGCCCGCAGCCCCAGGCTCTGTGGTGCCGTGGAAGCGGCGGCAGTGGGCGCCGAGGGCTGGCCACAGCTTTCGGGGCTGGCCCCTTTGGCGTGGGAGAAATCCCCGGACGTTCGCAAGCCCCGTGCCGGCTTCGGGCAAAAAACGCCGCCGAGCGGGCCTCATACGTCGCGGCATAGGCAGCACAGGTGAGCCCGCAGCCCCAGGCTCTGTGGTGCCGTGGAAGCGGCGGCAGTGGGCGCCGAGGGCTGGCCACAGCTTTCGGGGCTGGCCCCTTTGGCGTGGGAGAAATCCCCGGACGTTCGCAAGCCCCGTGCCGGCTTCGGGCAAAAAACGCCGCCGAGCGGGCCTCATAGGTCGCGGCATAGGCAGCACAGGTGAGCCCGCAGCCGCAGGCTCTGTGGTGCCGTGGAAGCGGTGGCAGTGGGTGCCGAGGGCTGGCCACAGCTTTCGGGGCTGGCCCCTTTGGCGTGGGAGAAATCCCCGGACGTTCGCAAGCCCCGTGCCGGCTTCGGGCAAAAACCGCCGCCGAGCGGGCCTCATAGGTCGCGGCATAGGCAGCACAGGTGAGCCCGCAGCCCCAGGCTCTGTGGTGCCGTGGAAGCGGCGGCAGTGGGCGCCGAGGGCTGGCCACAGCTTTCGGGGCTGGCCCCTTTGGCGTGGGAGAAATCCCCGGACGTTCGCAAGCCCCGTGCCGGCTTCGGGCAAAAAACGCCGCCGAGCGGGCCTCATACGTCGCGGCATAGGCAGCACAGGTGAGCCCGCAGCCGCAGGCTCTGTGGTGCCGTGGAAGCGGCGGCAGTGGGCGCCGAGGGCTGGCCACAGCTTTCGGGGCTGGCCCCTTTGGCGTGGGAGAAATCCCCGGACGTTCGCAAGCCCCGTGCCGGCTTCGGGCAAAAAACGCCGCCGAGCGGGCCTCATAGGTCGCGGCATAGGCAGCACAGGTGAGCCCGCAGCCCCAGGCTCTGTGGTGCCGTGGAAGCGGCGGCAGTGGGCGCCGAGGGCTGGCCACAGCTTTCGGGGCTGGCCCCTTTGGCGTGGGAGAAATCCCCGGACGTTCGCAAGCCCCGTGCTGGCTTCGGGCAAAAAAAGCCCCCGAGCGGGCCTCATACGTCGCGGCATAGGCAGCACAGGTGAGCCCGCAGCCCCAGGCTCTGTGGTGCCGTGGAAGCGGCGGCAGTGGGCGCCGAGGGCTGGCCACAGCTTTCGGGGCTGGCCCCTTTGGCGTGGGAGAAATCCCCGGACGTTCGCAAGCCCCGTGCCGGCTTCGGGCAAAAAACGCCGCCGAGCGGGCCTCATACGTCGCGGCATAAGCAGCACAGGTGAGCCCGCAGCCCCAGGCTCTGTGGTGCCGTGGAAGCGGCGGCAGTGGGCGCCGAGGGCTGGCCACAGCTTTCGGGGCTGGCCCCTTTGGCGTGGGAGAAATCCCCGGACGTTCGCAAGCCCCGTGCCGGCTTCGGGCAAAAAAAGCCCCCGAGCGGGCCTCATAGGTCGCGGCATAGGCAGCACAGGTGAGCCCGCAGCCCCAGGCTCTGTGGTGCCGTGGAAGCGGCGGCAGTGGGCGCCGAGGGCTGGCCACAGCTTTCGGGGCTGGCCCCTTTGGCGTGGGAGAAATCCCCGGACGTTCGCAAGCCCCGTGCCGGCTTCGGGCAAAAAACGCCCCCGAGCGGGCCTCATACGTCGCGGCATAGGCAGCACAGGTGAGCCCGCAGCCCCAGGCTCTGTGGTGCCGTGGAAGCGGCGGCAGTGGGCGCCGAGGGCTGGCCACAGCTTTCGGGGCTGGCCCCTTTGGCGTGGGAGAAATCCCCGGACGTTCGCAAGCCCCGTGCCAGCTTCGGGCAAAAAACGCCGCCGAGCGGGCCTCATACGTCGCGGCATAGGCAGCACAGGTGAGCCCGCAGCCCCAGGCTCTGTGGTGCCGTGGAAGCGGCGGCAGTGGGCGCCGAGGGCTGGCCACAGCTTTCGGGGCTGGCCCCTTTGGCGTGGGAGAAATCCCCGGACGTTCACAAGCCCCGTGCCGGCTTCGGGCAAAAAACGCCGCCGAGCGGGCCTCATAGGTCGCGGCATAGGCAGCACAGGTGAGCCCGCAGCCCCAGGCTCTGTGGTGCCGTGGAAGCGGCGGCAGTGGGCGCCGAGGGCTGGCCACAGCTTTCGGGGCTGGCCCCTTTGGCGTGGGAGAAATCCCCGGACGTTCGCAAGCCCCGTGCCGGCTTCGGGCAAAAAACGCCGCCGAGCGGGCCTCATACGTCGCGGCATAGGCAGCACAGGTGAGCCCGCAGCCCCAGGCTCTGTGGTGCCGTGGAAGCGGCGGCAGTGGGCGCCGAGGGCTGGCCACAGCTTTCGGGGCTGGCCCCTTTGGCGTGGGAGAAATCCCCGGACGTTCGCAAGCCCCGTGCCAGCTTCGGGCAAAAAACGCCGCCGAGCGGGCCTCATACGTCGCAGCATAGGCAGCACAGGTGAGCCCGCAGCCCCAGGCTCTGTGGTGCCGTGGAAGCGGCGGCAGTGGGCGCCGAGGGCTGGCCACAGCTTTCGGGGCTGGCCCCTTTGGCGTGGGAGAAATCCCCGGACGTTCGCAAGCCCCGTGCCGGCTTCGGGCAAAAAACGCCGCCGAGCGGGCCTCATACGTCGCGGCATAGGCAGCACAGGTGAGCCCGCAGCCCCAGGCTCTGTGTTGCCGTGGAAGCGGCGGCAGTGGGCGCCGAGGGCTGGCCACAGCTTTCGGGGCTGGCCCCTTTGGCGTGGGAGAAATCCCCGGACGTTCGCAAGCCCCGTGCCAGCTTCGGGCAAAAAACGCCGCCGAGCGGGCCTCATACGTCGCGGCATAAGCAGCACAGGTGAGCCCGCAGCCCCAGGCTCTGTGTTGCCGTGGAAGCGGCGGCAGTGGGCGCCGAGGGCTGGCCACAGCTTTCGGGGCTGGCCCCTTTGGCGTGGGAGAAATCCCCGGACGTTCGCAAGCCCCGTGCCGGCTTCGGGCAAAAAACGCCGCCGAGCGGGCCTCATAGGTTGCGGCATAGGCAGCACAGGTGAGACCGCAGCCCCAGGCTCTGTGGTGCCGTGGAAGCGGCGGCAGTGGGCGCCGAGGGCTGGCCACAGCTTTCGGGGCTGGCCCCTTTGGCGTGGGAGAAATCCCCGGACGTTCGCAAGCCCCGTGCCGGCTTCGGGCAAAAAACGCCCCCGAGCGGGCCTCATACGTCGTGGCATAGGCAGCACAGGTGAGCCCGCAGCCCCAGGCTCTGTGGTGCCGTGGAAGCGGCGGCAGTGGGCGCCGAGGGCTGGCCACAGCTTTCGGGGCTGGCCCCTTTGGCGTGGGAGAAATCCCCGGACGTTCGCAAGCCCCGTGCCGGCTTCGGGCAAAAAACGCCGCCGAGCGGGCCTCATAGGTCGCGGCATAGGCAGCACAGGTGAGCCCGCAGCCCCAGGCTCTGTGGTGCCGTGGAAGCGGCGGCAGTGGGCGCCGAGGGCTGGCCACAGCTTTCGGGGCTGGCCCCTTTGGCGTGGGAGAAATCCCCGGACGTTCGCAAGCCCCGTGCCGGCTTCGGGCAAAAAACGCCGCCGAGCGGGCCTCATACGTCGCGGCATAGGCAGCACAGGTGAGCCCGCAGCCCCAGGCTCTGTGGTGCCGTGGAAGCGGCGGCAGTGGGCGCCGAGGGCTGGCCACAGCTTTCGGGGCTGGCCCCTTTGGCGTGGGAGAAATCCCCGGACGTTCGCAAGCCCCGTGCCAGCTTCGGGCAAAAAACGCCGCCGAGCGGGCCTCATAGGTCGCGGCATAGGCAGCACAGGTGAGCCCGCAGCCCCAGGCTCTGTGGTGCCGTGGAAGCGGCGGCAGTGGGCGCCGAGGGCTGGCCACAGCTTTCGGGGCTGGCCCCTTTGGCGTGGGAGAAATCCCCGGACGTTCACAAGCCCCGTGCCGGCTTCGGGCAAAAAACGCCGCCGAGCGGGCCTCATAGGTCGCGGCATAGGCAGCACAGGTGAGCCCGCAGCCCCAGGCTCTGTGGTGCCGTGGAAGCGGCGGCAGTGGGCGCCGAGGGCTGGCCACAGCTTTCGGGGCTGGCCCCTTTGGCGTGGGAGAAATCCGCGGACGTTCGCAAGCCCCGTGCCGGCTTCGGGCAAAAAACGCCCCCGAGCGGGCCTCATACGTCGCGGCATAGGCAGCACAGGTGAGCCCGCAGCCCCAGGCTCTGTGGTGCCGTGGAAGCGGCGGCAGTGGGCGCCGAGGGCTGGCCACAGCTTTCGGGGCTGGCCCCTTTGGCGTGGGAGAAATCCCCGGACGTTCGCAAGCCCCGTGCCAGCTTCGGGCAAAAAACGCCGCCGAGCGGGCCTCATACGTCGCAGCATAGGCAGCACAGGTGAGCCCGCAGCCCCAGGCTCTGTGGTGCCGTGGAAGCGGCGGCAGTGGGCGCCGAGGGCTGGCCACAGCTTTCGGGGCTGGCCCCTTTGGCATGGGAGAAATCCCCGGACGTTCGCAAGCCCCGTGCCGGCTTCGGGCAAAAAACGCCCCCGAGCGGGCCTCATACGTCGCGGCATAGGCAGCACAGGTGAGCCCGCAGCCCCAGGCTCTGTGGTGCCGTGGAAGCGGCGGCAGTGGGCGCCGAGGGCTGGCCACAGCTTTCGGGGCTGGCCCCTTTGGCGTGGGAGAAATCCCCGGACGTTCGCAAGCCCCGTGCCGGCTTCGGGCAAAAAACGCCGCCGAGCGGGCCTCATACGTCGCGGCATAGGCAGCACAGGTGAGCCCGCAGCCCCAGGCTCTGTGGTGCCGTGGAAGCGGCGGCAGTGGGCGCCGAGGGCTGGCCACAGCTTTCGGGGCTGGCCCCTTTGGCGTGGGAGAAATCCCCGGACGTTCGCAAGCCCCGTGCCGGCTTCGGGCAAAAAACGCCGCCGAGCGGGCCTCATAGGTCGCGGCATAGGCAGCACAGGTGAGCCCGCAGCCGCAGGCTCTGTGGTGCCGTGGAAGCGGTGGCAGTGGGTGCCGAGGGCTGGCCACAGCTTTCGGGGCTGGCCCCTTTGGCGTGGGAGAAATCCCCGGACGTTCGCAAGCCCCGTGCCGGCTTCGGGCAAAAACCGCCGCCGAGCGGGCCTCATAGGTCGCGGCATAGGCAGCACAGGTGAGCCCGCAGCCCCAGGCTCTGTGGTGCCGTGGAAGCGGCGGCAGTGGGCGCCGAGGGCTGGCCACAGCTTTCGGGGCTGGCCCCTTTGGCGTGGGAGAAATCCCCGGACGTTCGCAAGCCCCGTGCCGGCTTCGGGCAAAAAACGCCGCCGAGCGGGCCTCATACGTCGCGGCATAGGCAGCACAGGTGAGCCCGCAGCCGCAGGCTCTGTGGTGCCGTGGAAGCGGCGGCAGTGGGCGCCGAGGGCTGGCCACAGCTTTCGGGGCTGGCCCCTTTGGCGTGGGAGAAATCCCCGGACGTTCGCAAGCCCCGTGCCGGCTTCGGGCAAAAAACGCCGCCGAGCGGGCCTCATAGGTCGCGGCATAGGCAGCACAGGTGAGCCCGCAGCCCCAGGCTCTGTGGTGCCGTGGAAGCGGCGGCAGTGGGCGCCGAGGGCTGGCCACAGCTTTCGGGGCTGGCCCCTTTGGCGTGGGAGAAATCCCCGGACGTTCGCAAGCCCCGTGCTGGCTTCGGGCAAAAAAAGCCCCCGAGCGGGCCTCATACGTCGCGGCATAGGCAGCACAGGTGAGCCCGCAGCCCCAGGCTCTGTGGTGCCGTGGAAGCGGCGGCAGTGGGCGCCGAGGGCTGGCCACAGCTTTCGGGGCTGGCCCCTTTGGCGTGGGAGAAATCCCCGGACGTTCGCAAGCCCCGTGCCGGCTTCGGGCAAAAAACGCCGCCGAGCGGGCCTCATAGGTCGCGGCATAAGCAGCACAGGTGAGCCCGCAGCCCCAGGCTCTGTGGTGCCGTGGAAGCGGCGGCAGTGGGCGCCGAGGGCTGGCCACAGCTTTCGGGGCTGGCCCCTTTGGCGTGGGAGAAATCCCCGGACGTTCGCAAGCCCCGTGCCGGCTTCGGGCAAAAAAACGCCGCCGAGCGGGCCTCATAGGTCGCGGCATAGGCAGCACAGGTGAGCCCGCAGCCGCAGGCTCTGTGGTGCCGTGGAAGCGGCGGCAGTGGGCGCCGAGGGCTGGCCACAGCTTTCGGGGCTGGCCCCTTTGGCGTGGGAGAAATCCCCGGACGTTCGCAAGCCCCGTGCCGGCTTCGGGCAAAAAACGCCCCCGAGCGGGCCTCATACGTCGCGGCATAGGCAGCACAGGTGAGCCCGCAGCCCCAGGCTCTGTGGTGCCGTGGAAGCGGCGGCAGTGGGCGCCGAGGGCTGGCCACAGCTTTCGGGGCTGGCCCCTTTGGCGTGGGAGAAATCCCCGGACGTTCGCAAGCCCCGTGCCAGCTTCGGGCAAAAAACGCCGCCGAGCGGGCCCTCATACGTCGCGGCATAGGCAGCACAGGTGAGCCCGCAGCCCCAGGCTCTGTGGTGCCGTGGAAGCGGCGGCAGTGGGCGCCGAGGGCTGGCCACAGCTTTCGGGGCTGGCCCCTTTGGCGTGGGAGAAATCCCCGGACGTTCACAAGCCCCGTGCCGGCTTCGGGCAAAAAACGCCGCCGAGCGGGCCTCATAGGTCGCGGCATAGGCAGCACAGGTGAGCCCGCAGCCCCAGGCTCTGTGGTGCCGTGGAAGCGGCGGCAGTGGGCGCCGAGGGCTGGCCACAGCTTTCGGGGCTGGCCCCTTTGGCGTGGGAGAAATCCCCGGACGTTCGCAAGCCCCGTGCCGGCTTCGGGCAAAAAACGCCGCCGAGCGGGCCTCATACGTCGCGGCATAGGCAGCACAGGTGAGCCCGCAGCCCCCAGGCTCTGTGGTGCCGTGGAAGCGGCGGCAGTGGGCGCCGAGGGCTGGCCACAGCTTTCGGGGCTGGCCCCTTTGGCGTGGGAGAAATCCCCGGACGTTCGCAAGCCCCGTGCCAGCTTCGGGCAAAAAAACGCCGCCGAGCGGGCCTCATACGTCGCAGCATAGGCAGCACAGGTGAGCCCGCAGCCCCAGGCTCTGTGGTGCCGTGGAAGCGGCGGCAGTGGGCGCCGAGGGCTGGCCACAGCTTTCGGGGCTGGCCCCTTTGGCGTGGGAGAAATCCCCGGACGTTCGCAAGCCCCGTGCCGGCTTCGGGCAAAAAACGCCGCCGAGCGGGCCTCATACGTCGCGGCATAGGCAGCACAGGTGAGCCCGCAGCCCCAGGCTCTGTGTTGCCGTGGAAGCGGCGGCAGTGGGCGCCGAGGGCTGGCCACAGCTTTCGGGGCTGGCCCCTTTGGCGTGGGAGAAATCCCCGGACGTTCGCAAGCCCCGTGCCAGCTTCGGGCAAAAAACGCCGCCGAGCGGGGCCTCATACGTCGCGGCATAAGCAGCACAGGTGAGCCCGCAGCCCCAGGCTCTGTGTTGCCGTGGAAGCGGCGGCAGTGGGCGCCGAGGGCTGGCCACAGCTTTCGGGGCTGGCCCCTTTGGCGTGGGAGAAATCCCCGGACGTTCGCAAGCCCCGTGCCGGCTTCGGGCAAAAAACGCCGCCGAGCGGGCCTCATAGGTTGCGGCATAGGCAGCACAGGTGAGACCGCAGCCCCAGGCTCTGTGGTGCCGTGGAAGCGGCGGCAGTGGGCGCCGAGGGCTGGCCACAGCTTTCGGGGCTGGCCCCTTTGGCGTGGGAGAAATCCCCGGACGTTCGCAAGCCCCGTGCCGGCTTCGGGCAAAAAACGCCCCCGAGCGGGCCTCATACGTCGCGGCATAGGCAGCACAGGTGAGCCCGCAGCCCCAGGCTCTGTGGTGCCGTGGAAGCGGCGGCAGTGGGGCGCCGAGGGCTGGCCACAGCTTTCGGGGCTGGCCCCTTTGGCGTGGGAGAAATCCCCGGACGTTCGCAAGCCCCGTGCCGGCTTCGGGCAAAAAACGCCGCCGAGCGGGCCTCATAGGTCGCGGCATAGGCAGCACAGGTGAGCCCGCAGCCCCAGGCTCTGTGGTGCCGTGGAAGCGGCGGCAGTGGGCGCCGAGGGCTGGCCACAGCTTTCGGGGCTGGCCCCTTTGGCGTGGGAGAAATCCCCGGACGTTTCGCAAGCCCCGTGCCGGCTTCGGGCAAAAAAACGCCGCCGAGCGGGCCTCATACGTCGCGGCATAGGCAGCACAGGTGAGCCCGCAGCCCCAGGCTCTGTGGTGCCGTGGAAGCGGCGGCAGTGGGCGCCGAGGGCTGGCCACAGCTTTCGGGGCTGGCCCCTTTGGCGTGGGAGAAATCCCCGGACGTTCGCAAGCCCCGTGCCAGCTTCGGGCAAAAAACGCCGCCGAGCGGGCCTCATAGGTCGCGGCATAGGCAGCACAGGTGAGCCCGCAGCCCCAGGCTCTGTGGTGCCGTGGAAGCGGCGGCAGTGGGCGCCGAGGGCTGGCCACAGCTTTCGGGGCTGGCCCCTTTGGCGTGGGAGAAATCCCCGGACGTTCACAAGCCCCGTGCCGGCTTCGGGCAAAAAACGCCGCCGAGCGGGCCTCATACGGTCGCGGCATAGGCAGCACAGGTGAGCCCGCAGCCCCAGGCTCTGTGGTGCCGTGGAAGCGGCGGCAGTGGGCGCCGAGGGCTGGCCACAGCTTTCGGGGCTGGCCCCTTTGGCGTGGGAGAAATCCGCGGACGTTCGCAAGCCCCGTGCCGGCTTCGGGCAAAAAAACGCCCCCGAGCGGGCCTCATACGTCGCGGCATAGGCAGCACAGGTGAGCCCGCAGCCCCAGGCTCTGTGGTGCCGTGGAAGCGGCGGCAGTGGGCGCCGAGGGCTGGCCACAGCTTTCGGGGCTGGCCCCTTTGGCGTGGGAGAAATCCCCGGACGTTCGCAAGCCCCGTGCCAGCTTCGGGCAAAAAACGCCGCCGAGCGGGCCTCATACGTCGCAGCATAGGCAGCACAGGTGAGCCCGCAGCCCCAGGCTCTGTGGTGCCGTGGAAGCGGCGGCAGTGGGCGCCGAGGGCTGGCCACAGCTTTCGGGGCTGGCCCCTTTGGCATGGGAGAAATCCCCGGACGTTCGCAAGCCCCGTGCCGGCTTCGGGCAAAAAACGCCCCCGAGCGGGCCTCATACGTCGCGGCATAGGCAGCACAGGTGAGCCCGCAGCCCCAGGCTCTGTGGTGCCGTGGAAGCGGCGGCAGTGGGCGCCGAGGGCTGGCCACAGCTTTCGGGGCTGGCCCCTTTGGCGTGGGAGAAATCCCCGGACGTTCGCAAGCCCCGTGCCGGCTTCGGGCAAAAAAACGCCGCCGAGCGGGCCTCATACGTCGCGGCATAGGCAGCACAGGTGAGCCCGCAGCCCCAGGCTCTGTGGTGCCGTGGAAGCGGCGGCAGTGGGCGCCGAGGGCTGGCCACAGCTTTCGGGGCTGGCCCCTTTGGCGTGGGAGAAATCCCCGGACGTTCGCAAGCCCCGTGCCGGCTTCGGGCAAAAAACGCCGCCGAGCGGGCCTCATAGGTCGCGGCATAGGCAGCACAGGTGAGCCCGCAGCCGCAGGCTCTGTGGTGCCGTGGAAGCGGTGGCAGTGGGTGCCCGAGGGCTGGCCACAGCTTTCGGGGCTGGCCCCTTTGGCGTGGGAGAAATCCCCGGACGTTCGCAAGCCCCGTGCCGGCTTCGGGCAAAAAACCGCCGCCGAGCGGGCCTCATAGGTCGCGGCATAGGCAGCACAGGTGAGCCCGCAGCCCCAGGCTCTGTGGTGCCGTGGAAGCGGCGGCAGTGGGCGCCGAGGGCTGGCCACAGCTTTCGGGGCTGGCCCCTTTGGCGTGGGAGAAATCCCCGGACGTTCGCAAGCCCCGTGCCGGCTTCGGGCAAAAAACGCCGCCGAGCGGGCCTCATACGTCGCGGCATAGGCAGCACAGGTGAGCCCGCAGCCCGCAGGCTCTGTGGTGCCGTGGAAGCGGCGGCAGTGGGCGCCGAGGGCTGGCCACAGCTTTCGGGGCTGGCCCCTTTGGCGTGGGAGAAATCCCCGGACGTTCGCAAGCCCCGTGCCGGCTTCGGGCAAAAAAACGCCGCCGAGCGGGCCTCATAGGTCGCGGCATAGGCAGCACAGGTGAGCCCGCAGCCCCAGGCTCTGTGGTGCCGGTGGAAGCGGCGGCAGTGGGCGCCGAGGGCTGGCCACAGCTTTCGGGGCTGGCCCCTTTGGCGTGGGAGAAATCCCCGGACGTTCGCAAGCCCCGTGCTGGCTTCGGGCAAAAAAGCCCCCGAGCGGGCCTCATACGTCGCGGCATAGGCAGCACAGGTGAGCCCGCAGCCCCAGGCTCTGTGGTGCCGTGGAAGCGGCGGCAGTGGGGCGCCGAGGGCTGGCCACAGCTTTCGGGGCTGGCCCCTTTGGCGTGGGAGAAATCCCCGGACGTTCGCAAGCCCCCGTGCCGGCTTCGGGCAAAAAACGCCGCCGAGCGGGCCTCATACGTCGCGGCATAAGCAGCACAGGTGAGCCCGCAGCCCCAGGCTCTGTGGTGCCGTGGAAGCGGCGGCAGTGGGCGCCGAGGGCTGGCCACAGCTTTCGGGGCTGGCCCCTTTGGCGTGGGAGAAATCCCCGGACGTTCGCAAGCCCCGTGCCGGCTTCGGGCAAAAAACGCCGCCGAGCGGGCCTCATAGGTCGCGGCATAGGCAGCACAGGTGAGCCCGCAGCCCGCAGGCTCTGTGGTGCCGTGGAAGCGGCGGCAGTGGGCGCCGAGGGCTGGCCACAGCTTTCGGGGCTGGCCCCTTTGGCGTGGGAGAAATCCCCGGACGTTCGCAAGCCCCGTGCCGGCTTCGGGCAAAAAACGCCCCCGAGCGGGCCTCATACGTCGCGGCATAGGCAGCACAGGTGAGCCCGCAGCCCCCAGGCTCTGTGGTGCCGTGGAAGCGGCGGCAGTGGGCGCCGAGGGCTGGCCACAGCTTTCGGGGCTGGCCCCTTTGGCGTGGGAGAAATCCCCGGACGTTCGCAAGCCCCGTGCCAGCTTCGGGCAAAAAAACGCCGCCGAGCGGGCCTCATACGTCGCGGCATAGGCAGCACAGGTGAGCCCGCAGCCCCAGGCTCTGTGGTGCCGTGGAAGCGGCGGCAGTGGGCGCCGAGGGCTGGCCACAGCTTTCGGGGCTGGCCCCTTTGGCGTGGGAGAAATCCCCGGACGTTCACAAGCCCCGTGCCGGCTTCGGGCAAAAAACGCCGCCGAGCGGGCCTCATAGGTCGCGGCATAGGCAGCACAGGTGAGCCCGCAGCCCCAGGCTCTGTGGTGCCGTGGAAGCGGCGGCAGTGGGCGCCGAGGGCTGGCCACAGCTTTCGGGGCTGGCCCCTTTGGCGTGGGAGAAATCCCCGGACGTTCGCAAGCCCCGTGCCGGCTTCGGGCAAAAAACGCCGCCGAGCGGGCCTCATACGTCGCGGCCATAGGCAGCACAGGTGAGCCCGCAGCCCCAGCTCTGTGGTGCCGTGGAAGCGGCGGCAGTGGGCGCCGAGGGCTGGCCACAGCTTTCGGGGCTGGCCCCTTTGGCGTGGGAGAAATCCCCGGACGTTCGCAAGCCCCGTGCCAGCTTCGGGCAAAAAAACGCCGCCGAGCGGGCCTCATACGTCGCAGCATAGGCAGCACAGGTGAGCCCGCAGCCCCAGGCTCTGTGGTGCCGTGGAAGCGGCGGCAGTGGGCGCCGAGGGCTGGCCACAGCTTTCGGGGCTGGCCCCTTTGCGCGTGGGAGAAATCCCCGGACGTTCGCAAGCCCCGTGCCGGCTTCGGGCAAAAAAACGCCGCCGAGCGGGCCTCATACGTCGCGGCATAGGCAGCACAGGTGAGCCCGCAGCCCCAGGCTCTGTGTTGCCGTGGAAGCGGCGGCAGTGGGCGCCGAGGGCTGGCCACAGCTTTCGGGGCTGGCCCCTTTGGCGTGGGAGAAATCCCCGGACGTTCGCAAGCCCCGTGCCAGCTTCGGGCAAAAAACGCCGCCGAGCGGGCCTCATACGTCGCGGCATAAGCAGCACAGGTGAGCCCGCAGCCCCAGGCTCTGTGTTGCCGTGGAAGCGGCGGCAGTGGGCGCCGAGGGCTGGCCACAGCTTTCGGGGCTGGCCCCTTTGGCGTGGGAGAAATCCCCGGGACGTTCGCAAGCCCCGTGCCGGCTTCGGGCAAAAAAACGCCGCCGAGCGGGCCTCATAGGTTGCGGCATAGGCAGCACAGGTGAGACCGCAGCCCCAGGCTCTGTGGTGCCGTGGAAGCGGCGGCAGTGGGCGCCGAGGGCTGGCCACAGCTTTCGGGGCTGGCCCCTTTGGCGTGGGAGAAATCCCCGGACGTTCGCAAGCCCCGTGGCCGGCTTCGGGCAAAAAACGCCCCCCGAGCGGGCCTCATACGTCGCGGCATAGGCAGCACAGGTGAGCCCGCAGCCCCAGGCTCTGTGGTGCCGTGGAAGCGGCGGCAGTGGGCGCCGAGGGCTGGCCACAGCTTTCGGGGCTGGCCCCTTTGGCGTGGGAGAAATCCCCGGACGTTCGCAAGCCCCGTGCCAGGCTTCGGGCAAAAAACGCCGCCGAGCGGGCCTCATAGGTCGCGGCATAGGCAGCACAGGTGAGCCCGCAGCCCCAGCTCTGTGGTGCCGTGGAAGCGGCGGCAGTGGGCGCCGAGGGCTGGCCACAGCTTTCGGGGCTGGCCCCTTTGGCGTGGGAGAAATCCCCGGACGTTCGCAAGCCCCGTGCCGGCTTCGGGCAAAAAACGCCGCCGAGCGGGCCTCATACGTCGCGGCATAGGCAGCACAGGTGAGCCCGCAGCCCCAGGCTCTGTGGTGCCGTGGAAGCGGCGGCAGTGGGCGCCGAGGGCTGGCCACAGCTTTCGGGGCTGGCCCCTTTGGCGTGGGAGAAATCCCCGGACGTTCGCAAGCCCCCGTGCCAGCTTCGGGCAAAAAAACGCCGCCGAGCGGGCCTCATAGGTCGCGGCATAGGCAGCACAGGTGAGCCCGCAGCCCCAGGCTCTGTGGTGCCGTGGAAGCGGCGGCAGTGGGCGCCGAGGGCTGGCCACAGCTTTCGGGGCTGGCCCCTTTGGCGTGGGAGAAATCCCCGGACGTTCACAAGCCCCGTGCCGGCTTCGGGCAAAAAACGCCGCCGAGCGGGCCTCATAGGTCGCGGCATAGGCAGCACAGGTGAGCCCGCAGCCCCAGGCTCTGTGGTGCCGTGGAAGCGGCGGCAGTGGGCGCCGAGGGCTGGCCACAGCTTTCGGGGCTGGCCCCTTTGGCGTGGGAGAAATCCGCGGACGTTCGCCAAGCCCCGTGCCGGCTTCGGGCAAAAAACGCCCCCGAGCGGGGCCTCATACGTCGCGGCATAGGCAGCACAGGTGAGCCCGCAGCCCCAGGCTCTGTGGTGCCGTGGAAGCGGCGGCAGTGGGCGCCGAGGGCTGGCCACAGCTTTCGGGGCTGGCCCCTTTGGCGTGGGAGAAATCCCCGGACGTTCGCAAGCCCCGTGCCCGGCTTCGGGCAAAAAACGCCGCCGAGCGGGCCTCATACGTCGCGGCATAGGCAGCACAGGTGAGCCCGCAGCCCCAGGCTCTGTGGTGCCGTGGAAGCGGCGGCAGTGGGCGCCGAGGGCTGGCCACAGCTTTCGGGGCTGGCCCCTTTGGCGTGGGAGAAATCCCCGGACGTTCGCAAGCCCCGTGCCGGCTTCGGGCAAAAAAACGCCGCCCGAGCGGGCCTCATACGTCGCGGCATAGGCAGCACAGGTGAGCCCGCAGCCCCAGGCTCTGTGGTGCCGTGGAAGCGGCGGCAGTGGGCGCCGAGGGCTGGCCACAGCTTTCGGGGCTGGCCCCTTTGGCGTGGGAGAAATCCCCGGACGTTCGCAAGCCCCGTGCCGGCTTCGGGCAAAAAACGCCGCCGAGCGGGCCTCAATACGGTCGCGGCATAGGCAGCACAGGTGAGCCCGCAGCCCCAGGCTCTGTGGTGCCGTGGAAGCGGCGGCAGTGGGCGCCGAGGGCTGGCCACAGCTTTCGGGGCTGGCCCCTTTGGCGTGGGAGAAATCCCCGGACGTTCGCAAGCCCCGTGCCGGCTTCGGGCAAAAAACGCCGCCGAGCGGGGCCTCATAGTCGCGGCATAGGCAGCACAGGTGAGCCCGCAGCCGCAGGCTCTGTGGTGCCGTGGAAGCGGCGGCAGTGGGCGCCGAGGGCTGGCCACAGCTTTCGGGGCTGGCCCCTTTGGCGTGGGAGAAATCCCCGGACGTTCGCAAGCCCCGTGCCGGCTTCGGGCAAAAAACGCCGCCGAGCGGGCCTCATAGGTCGCGGCCATAGGCAGCACAGGTGAGCCCGCAGCCCCAGGCTCTGTGGTGCCGTGGAAGCGGCGGCAGTGGGCGCCGAGGGCTGGCCACAGCTTTCGGGGCTGGCCCCTTTGGCGTGGGAGAAATCCCCGGACGTTCGCAAGCCCCGTGCCGGCTTCGGGCAAAAAACGCCCCGAGCGGGCCTCATACGTCGCGGCATAGGCAGCACAGGTGAGCCCGCAGCCGCAGGCTCTGTGGTGCCGTGGAAGCGGCGGCAGTGGGCGCCGAGGGCTGGCCACAGCTTTCGGGGCTGGCCCCTTTGGCGTGGGAGAAATCCCCGGACGTTCGCAAGCCCCGTGCCGGCTTCGGGCAAAAAACGCCGCCGAGCGGGCCTCATAGGTCGCGGCATAGGCAGCACAGGTGAGCCCGCAGCCCCAGGCTCTGTGGTGCCGTGGAAGCGGCGGCAGTGGGCGCCGAGGGCTGGCCACAGCTTTCGGGGGCTGGCCCCTTTGGCGTGGGAGAAATCCCCGGACGTTCGCAAGCCCCGTGCGGCTTCGGGCAAAAAACGCCGCCCGAGCGGGCCTCATACGTCGCGGCATAGCAGCACAGGTGAGCCCGCAGCCCCAGGCTCTGTGGTGCCGTGGAAGCGGCGGCAGTGGGCGCCGAGGGCTGGCCACAGCTTTCGGGGGCTGGCCCCTTTGGCGTGGGAGAAATCCCCGGACGTTCGCAAGCCCCGTGCCGGCCTTCGGGCAAAAAACGCCCCCGAGCGGGCCTCATACGTCGCGGCATAAGCAGCACAGGTGAGCCCCGCAGCCCCAGGCTCTGTGGTGCCGTGGAAGCGGCGGCAGTGGGCGCCGAGGGCTGGCCACAGCTTTCGGGGCTGGCCCCTTTGGCGTGGGAGAAATCCCCGGACGTTTCGCAAGCCCCGTGCCGGCTTCGGGCAAAAAACGCCGCGAGCGGGCCTCATACGTGCCGGCATAGGCAGCACAGGTGAGCCCCGCAGCCGCAGGCTCTGTGGTGCCGTGGAAGCGGCGGCAGTGGGCGCCGAGGGCTGGCCACCAGCTTTCGGGGCTGGCCCCTGTGGCGTGGGAGAAATCCCCGGACGTTCGCAAGCCCCGTGCCGGCTTCGGGCAAGAAAACGCCCCCGAGCG